>NW_024427107.1:66006962-66027881 GCF_017311325.1 Ursus maritimus
GAAAGAGTGCTGTGATGGATTAGTGATGTCTGCCAAGGATAGCCAACAGGACAGAAATAGCATCTATGCGGTGTATTTGTCATCTCTGCTTTATGCCTTGAGACCCAAACTTGAGAAGGGAAAAAAGGAATATGGGCAGACCATCGGTTTGGAGCCAGCACAGATGGAAAAAAAAAAAAAAAAGTACAGATTAGCCTTTTACTATCATGTGTCTGGGGTGAGATGATTGACAATAGTCAAGTCAGAAAGCTGGGACCTTATCCGTATTACTTATTGATTACAGACACTCAGTAATTTTTGCAGAAGTTGGGATGTGAATGAACCAAAGTCTTGTGATCTCTGTCCTGTGAGTCAGTAGATCCCCTGTCCCTCTAACTTAAAGTTCTCTAATTTCCTCATCTGGCTTAAAAGACGAGGTGAATCTAATACCAAGGACACTCATGCCCGACTTGGGAAAGTTAGTTATGGCATTGGAACTTGAAATTATAGTCACCTGACCTATTCGGTTCAGAGTGGAAGTTGGTATGTCTGATTTCAGCTTGAGTTTTACTCCCTGTGTAACGTTGAGCAAATCAATGTATTGTTCTGCACTTTAGTTTTCTCATCTATGAATTGAGGTGATTGGACTAAATGATACTGAAGGTTCATTTATCTTTTTTTTTTTTTAACATTTCTTTATTTGAGAATGAGAGAGAGAGAGAGAGAGAGAAAGTGAGTGTGAGGGCAGAGGGAGAGGGAGAGAGAATCTTAAGTAGACTCCACGCTGAGCTTGTAGCCCTGTGTGGGGCTCTATCTCACAACACTGAGATCGCGACCCTGAGATCACATGAGTGGACACCAGGAGTTGGTAGCTTAGCCAACTGTGCCACCCTGGCACCCCCTGAAGATTCTCTTTAAATTTAATATTCTGTGTTGAGCTTAAGACCAGAGTTCACCAGGATTATTCTACCAACTACCCACCCTGTGGGCTGCTACCACATCATGGGAGCTCTTTGCTGTTAGGGTCTGACAGGACCCTGGCAGGATGAGGGAATCGAAGCAGATCTCTTGATCACTAGGGAAGGGTTAGATCCTTGAGGGCAGGACCCATGTCTGACACAGCTTCATATTTCTGCACTCATCACTTTTGGGTTGAATTAATGAAGCACAACTTTTACCAACAGGAGGACTCTGGAAGAATTCGTGAACACCAATTTCTGGGGAACATCATCTGTGTAATTAACATCAGTCTGGAACCTGAGGATAGCAACTGAGTTAGCTTATCAAAAGGTCACATAAAATCTGCTGCCCAGGAGACTGGTTATGGGTTGTGGTTATTGCTGTTTTAATAATAGAGAGGAAAAGGCCTTGTTTCTAAGGAAAACCTTAGTGAATGTGCTCGATTGCTCTTGTATCTTCTATGTCTTCCTGACTAGGTATTCACCGCAGGAACGTAATGGGGATGCTTGGAGGCAGGGGCAGGGAAAATGGAGTGTATCAAACGGGAGCTATTTCTCCTTTCCACTTTTTCCCCAATTCCATTCCTCTTCCACCTTCAGCATAGCCCAGGAGAGAATGAGT
The DNA here is from genome assembly GCF_017311325.1 of Ursus maritimus. Lineage (NCBI taxonomy): Eukaryota > Metazoa > Chordata > Mammalia > Carnivora > Ursidae > Ursus > Ursus maritimus. Next base: position 66,008,523 of record NW_024427107.1, read on the forward strand.
TTACAACTTGAAGTGCCTGGGAAGAGATCTTTATTTTCAGCTGATAGGTATAAGAAGGGAGACTATACATATGATTAATTCTTCATAACCTCCTAACGGAACATTTGGTTCCCTTCCTCTCTCCTTGCAGATGGAGTGGTGACCCAAACACCATAAATGGAATTCTGATGACTCTCTTTTGTCTATGGCTAAGGCAGAGGGATTTTAATCTAAAATTACAGATTCCCAGGTCTTTCCATCAGAGTCAGATTTTACTGGTGTGGAGGAGGGCCCTGGGGATTTTTAGTTTTACAAAGTTACCCCAGGTAATTCTGATAATGAGTCGGGTTTAGAATCCACTATACTAAATAAAGTCAACCTTTCTTAGCAGGGCATTCAAGGACCTTTCTCTTTTGCAACATACTTCTAGCCATTTCTTCTGTGCCATTCCTACCACCAGGCAACACCAGGCCACCGTGGTCCCTAACATGACAGGCTCTGTGCACCTCCATGCTTTTGCTCATGCTGTGCCACATGCCGACAAGGCTTTTGCACAGGTGTCTGGTGAGTTTATCATCCTGTGCGTTTCATCTCTGAGTGTCCTGGTAACTGTCCATCCACCTGCAGAATTAATCGATCTCTTTTTTGTGTTCCCATAATCCGTTGAACATTTTGTCTCTATTATAGCTACAGCGACATATTTTCTACTCCTAAAATTGGCACAAACAGCTGAATAGTGGGATAGAGTATTTTAAATAGAACAGAGTATTTAAAATTATTTTTGTGCTTAATTTATGAATTTTTTTAACCAAGATAAAAATAATATACATTAAATCAAATAATACAGAAGCGAGCTTATAATAAAAAACGAAACCTTTCATTCCCCTCTTCCTGGTCTGGCTCTAATTTCCTGAGGCAATAGTTTAAGAAATCAATTTTTAAAAATCAGATAATGCAAAATTTAGCAGAATCAAAGGGGGCAGTGAAAAGTAGCTCTTTTTTCTATTTCTGTCCACTGGATACCCACCTCCTCTCTCCAGAGATACACACGTGCTACCAGTTTCTTGTGAATTCCTCTTGGGATAGTCTGTGAGTTTTCAAATACATACACACACACACACACACACGCACACACACACACGGAATCATACTGTATTACTATATACACATTGTACCTTGATTTTATTACTTAACAATGTATCTTGGAAATTTATTCCATATTTGTACATAGAGAAATTTCTCATTCTTCTGTTCATTGTGTATTATTTCATTGCTATTACCTGTCTATGATTTACTTAAATTCTCTACTGATAGAAATTTAGATTGCTGTGAAACTTTTGCCGTTACAAATAATTATGTAATATACACATATCATTTTTTTTAAGTGCAAGAATACCTATAGGATAAATTCCAAAGGGTGGAATTGCTGGGTGTACATTTTTATACTTAATAGGTTTTTCCAAGTTGTTCTTCATAGAGCACGTGAACTTGCACTCCCACTGCAAATGCATTTTTCAAACCATTTAAGCTTTTTAAAAATCTGTTATTTAAGGGAGTGGTATCTCCTTATGGTTATAATTTGCATATCTTTATAATGAGACTGCACATCTTCTATATGGTACAGAAAGCCAGTTTTATATTTTTTCTGGAAGCTTCCTGTTCCCTTCATGATGTATTTTTAAAAGTATTAATCAAAATTATTCATTTTTCCCTTTCTGGGCTTGGAATTTATGTCATACTTATTTACCCTGCAGAAATTATATTTAAAAATTACCTCTACAATTGAAAATATTATTTTCCTCTAGAACATTTATGATTTGATGATGTCATTTCAATATTTTCTCTAGCTGAAATTTGCTTTGTTGTGAAGAATGAAGTAGGAATCAAGCATAATTTTGTCCCCCCCCCCCACAGGGTACTCAGTTATACTGACACCACTAACTGAATAATCTATATTTTCTCAACTTGTATGGAAAGCCACCTGTGTCACTTATGGATCAAGGTTTAATACATATTGATTCTGTTCTCCATTTCATTCCAATGTTTTTATAATTCATGTGACAATATAATGCTATTTAAATTTTTGTAGCCTTTATACAATATTTCAGTATCTGATTAGAGTACTTCCCATCCCGTTACTCTTCATTTTCAGAATATACATATTCAGAATTTCAGAATGAATATTCTTTCATTTACAGAATATGTCTTTGCATATAGACTTTAGAACCAGCGTGCCTATTTGAAATGTACAATAACATCAAATTTAAGTTTTTATCTGGAGTACATTAAATGTATATATTAAGTTGGGAATAATTAGCCTATTTAACATACTGTGTCTTTATATCTGAGAACACATTATACGTTTCTTTGGTTTAATTTTTTTATATGTGTATGTCCTTTAGGAGTATTTTAAAGTTTCTTCCTATAGCTCTTCCAGATTTCTCACTAAGTATTCCTGTATATTTTAAACTTTTTTTTTTTAATGAGCCCTGGTCAGGTTTTTAAATATATTACTATTATTGTAGAACTCAGCTGTGTAATATGAGGGATTCAGCATACTTACACTACCCTCAACATCTTTACCTCTTCCTGACTCTTGCTAATTATATAGTTTCTACACAGTCGTGATTGCATTGAGTTTAACAGTCATAATTTTAACAATTGCTTTAGTTATTCATACATTTATTTGTAAATGGACTCCCTGCTCACCACTAGTACATTTGCTAGAGGTTTTCTAATGATTTCTTGGTTGGCTGAATTCTACCCCTTAGAAGCTTCTTCAGGAAGGGCACACGGACACTCTACTTCCCAAGTACTTTCATGTTTGCGAATACGTGTTTTGCCTTGTACTGGAACAGGGTTTTGCCTAGCCATAAAATTCTTGTATCTTGCTTTCTCTTCTTGAGAGAGCGCCTTATAAACCTCATCCTTACAGGTTGACGGTTGCTGTGGAAAAGACTGTGGCCAGCCTTAGAAATCACTTGCCCTTAGAAATTACTTGATTCTTCTTATTTTGCCTGAAAAATTATTTATTTTTGAAATCTGTTAACTTCATTAATGTATATTTTTGTGTTAATTGTTTATAAAGTTTTCCTGGGACATATGCCTTTCAATTGACATATTCAAGCTCACTTTATTTCTGAATTTTATTCTTTTTTCCTGTCATTTTTTTCTGGATACTTCCTTCATGACCACCAGAACTTACCTGTTTTCCATTCTATTATGTTCTTTAAGTGTCTAATTGATATCATTTCACTTATTTTCCTTTCTTAATTTTGTTCTCTTGGCCCTTATTGTGTTTTTGGTAGTGTTAATTGTCCTCTTTACCTTCCTACTGTGCGCTTCATTTAGGATTATTTCCCTTACTATTTTTTCCCTGAGTTCTACACACTGATGACCCCCCCCCTTTTTTTTTTTGTATGGCTATAGAATTTTTTAACAAATGTTTTCTCTATTTTGGGAATATGTGTGTGTGGGGGGTATGTGTAGGTGTGTGTGTCTGATTTTTATTTTTATTTCGTTGTGATAAGAACATTTAACATGAGATCCACCCTCTTAATGGATTTTAAAATGTACAATATCATATTGTTAACTATAGGCATTGCATCCCATAGCATTCTCTAGAACTTACTCATCTTGCATTACTGAAACATTATACTTATTGTTTTAAAGAGGAAGTTTAATTTTTATGGTGCTGATTTTGATAACAATTTCATCTACCGTTAAAATTTTCACGGTCATATTTTCCTGGTGAGTGTTCTTTGCCACTTAGGTTATTTCCATTCTTTCTTCTTTTTTATGTAGTAGATGTTGTATTTTGAGGAGGGTGACTCTTTTCTGAAAATACTCAATGTTTTTTAAAGATTTTATTTATTTGAGAGAGGGTGCATGAGCTGGGGGTGAGACAGAGAGACAAAGAGGCAGACTCCCCACTGAGCAAGGAGCCCAGTGCAGGACTTGATCCCCGCACCCTGGGATCATGACCTGAGCTGAAGACAGTTAACCGACTGAGCCATCCAGGCGCCCCTGAAAATACTCAATTTTTAAATGAGGTAAGTTTTTCATAGAGTCACTTTTTACATGAGGTTCATGTAGGGGAAGGGCCATATCATTCACCAGGAGAGCAGGGATTTCCCTGGTTCTGTGAGACTAGATGGTGCGTACAAGTGAATTCTTTCAGCCTTTACTGGCTCCAAGCAGACAGATACCAACCTCCAGGGTAGTTCGCAACTCAGAAGCTCCTCCAAAGGGCTTCTTAGTGGGGACCATAGGACCTAAGGATGCTCCTGTATCAGTTTGTGTCCGTTGTTATATATAGTTTTTAAGAGGGCAATTATTTTGACCCTCAGGATAGGCCATGCACTTTTGAAATTGTGATCTACGGTCTGCATGAAATTCAAAACCACAGGCATCCTTCCTAACCTTTTTTCCCTGCGTTAGGCAACTCTCACACATATGAGGCCTGATGATTGTTGTTATTTTTCCCATTTTACAGAAAAAGAAACAGAAGCTCAAATAAAATAAAATGACTCATTTCAAGTCACTTAATTGGTAAGTGGTTGAACTGGAAGGTGAGACTAAGTCTGTGACGGAAGGGGAGCTCTGTCCCTTCTACCACGTAACTGCACTGCTACTTTCAGCATTTCATTACATGTCCTCGTTGGCTCTCTATGTGATGCTGGCGTGAATCTCTCCTGCACATGAAATCGTAATCTCCCTGAATTCAAAGAACTTGTTTCTACTTCTAGATTCCTACGAGCGCCATGTATTTGGTAAATTCTTGCTTTGCTCATGTCACAGACTTAAAAGGGGGAAGGGCTTCTGATTGCTATAGCCCTTTGGACTTTGGAGAACAATTGTGGTAAGACTCCCACCAAGTCTCTTCTTGATTTTATTTTCAGGGCATCATGATTCTTTTGAAAGCAGCCTGTGTTCCACGCTCTTATTTCAGGATTCTATCATTGTGTCCTTTATTTTCTATCATTTGGGGAGTTGGCTGTCTTTAGATTTTACATTTAGGTTTTCATGGGGCAGGATACTCAATAGGATGTAATGCCTTTTCTTTTAAATTCCAGCTAAGCCATTTTAGAGGCAGTCAGACACCAATAAAGCATGAGCCTTGGTTGTCTAGTAAGCTGAATTCTTGGGGGTGGATTGATATTATTACAAGGATATGTTGCTCCCTGGTGTGTGCACAACAAGGTTGAGAGAAAGAATGTTAATCCTTTCCTGGAAGTGTTTTTTGTTCCATCAAGAAGAGAAATGGGAATTACAGAAGAGAAGAGCAAAGTGTTAGAAAAGTATATTCTTTGTTCCAAGACATTAAAATGACATACAGGACATCAGGCTTCTAGATCTGATTCCAGATTTACATTTGCACCTTGTCATCCTTGGCCTTGGGCCTTGCAGAAAGACTTATGATCCCCAAAGAGAGCAATTTCCTCTGATTCATTTAGGGTTATGGTTAAATTTATTGGGGGAAGTTTATATTTTATTTACCAGGGAGCAGGTTGATTTCCTTGGGCTGGACAATTCTCAAGGGAACACAAAATCTCAGAAGCCAAAATCAAAACCAATAGCCTATAAAATTCATGAAAAAAAATTTTTTTAAAAAACAAAACAAAACAAAACACCTTCAACTCTTTTAACACATTAATTACTTTTCCCCAAACCTTGTTCACATGTAGACCAATGTAAGAACGTGGATGTAAGCTGACATACATTTCACAGTCCTCTCTGTTTGCTTTATATTCTACCACAAATATTTTTTATGATGAATTGTTTCTTCATAATTTTAACTTTTAGTGGCTGATAAAAATCCACTGAGTTATACTACCATAATTTTCTTCATCATCTTTCTATGATCAGATGTTAAGGGCTTTTGTGCTCATAATTAATGCCATAATAAATAACTCCACATGTCTCACTCTCCCTTCCTTCCTTCCTTCCTTCCTTCCTTCCTTCCTTCCTTCCTTCCTTCTTTTTTGTTAAAATATTTCTTTAAGATGAATTATTCACAGTGAGATTTCTTTTTTTTTTTATTTTAAGATTTTATTTATTTATTTGACAGAGAGAGATAGCCAGCGAGAGAGGGAACACAAGCAGGGGGAGTGGGAGAGGAAGAAACAGGCTCCCAGCAGAGGAGCCTGATGTGGGGCTCGATCCCAGAACGCTGGGATCACGCCCTGAGCCTAAGGCAGAGGCTTAACGACTGCACCACCCAGGCACCCCACACAGTGAGATTTCTGAAACAAGGAACATGGATATTTCCAACGGTCTTGATACACCTTCTCGAATTGCTTAGAGAAGAAATTTCTAACTATTTAGACTTCCTGAGTATCCTCTATTTTCTATCCTTATCCTCTAATGGAGCTGTTATTCTTGCATTCTTAGTAATCACCATTACTAGGAGTGCCCACAAAGAGGTCCATTGGTCAGTTTTACTGCTACCACTCTAGTCTAACCACTGTGGGTTAGTTGCTTGCCTGAAATATGCCAACAGCTGCCTAGCTCGTGTCCCATTGCTTTCACTTTGTCCTTCCAAAAATCTTTTCTTTATACATCTATTAAAGCACTGTGCTATAATAAATACGTATTTAGTCTCTGTCCTCTCTTCCTGGTACACACAGCTCCTAAAACCCTTGAAATCTCTGAGTGGTAAGAGTATCTTTTGTATGTTAGTGAGATGACTGGTTGCTGGGGGTCCCTAGACAGTTTCAAGAAGGCGCTGGTCACCAGAAAGACCAAGGTTTGATTAGAGGGTTGGAACTTTCATTTCCATTCCCAATCTCTGGGGATAAATCAATAGCCAATGATAAATACCATGCTTATGTAATGAAACCTTCATAAAAACCACTAAATAAAAGGGTTCAGAAATCTTGGGGTTGGTAAACACATCAAGGTGTTGAGAGGACGATGTGCCCAGAGAGATCTTGGAGCTTCCCTATCCCTTGCCCCATGCCTTGACCTATGCATCAATTCTATCTGGCTGTTCCTGAGTTGTCCTTTATAATAAATTGGTAATAGTAAGTAAATAAATAATAGTTAGGAAAATGTTTTCTGAGTCCTATGAGTGGGAACTTCTGACTTTATAGGCAAGTTAAGCAGAGGTGTGGGTAACTGGGGACTTGATACGTGCAACTGCTGTCTGACGAGGGCGGTTTCATGGAACCAAGCCCTTAAAACTGTGGGATCTGCCATCTTAGACAGGAGTGGCAGTCTGAAGTGTCACATCTTAGTATGGCTCCAGATAGTTAGTGTTAGAATTGAATTGAATTGTAAAACTCCCAGTTGGTGTCAAAATTGGTTGGTGTCAGGAGGAAAAATAAAAAAAACCTCAAACAGAAATCTAATAACTCTCACCTACTTGAACCTTTCCCACTGCATTGAGAATGAAATTGAAAGTACTTTGTGCAAAGGATACAAACAGTGATCTGAAGGGGCACCTGCGCCTCGATGTTTATAGCAGCAATATCCACAATAGCCAAACTATGGAAAGAGCCCGGATGTCCATTGACAGATGAATGGATAAAAAAGATGTGGAAAAAAATATATTTTATATAATATTTTATATATTATTATATTATATATTATATAATATTTTATATAATATATAATATTATAAAAATATATACACACACAGACATACAATGGAATACTACTCAGCCATCAAAAAAGATATCTCACCTTTGCAACAATGTGGATGGAACTAGAGGGTATTATGCTAAATGAAATAAGTCAATCAGAGAAAGACAATTATCATATGATTTCACTCGTATGTGGAAATTAAGGAACAAAACAGGATCATAGAGGAAGGGAGGGAAAAATAAAATAAGATTAAATCAGAGAGGGAGACAAACCATAAGAGACTCTTAACTCTAGGAAACAAACTGAGGGTTGTTGGAGGGTAGGAGGGTGGGGGGACGGGGTAACTTGGTGATGGGCATTAAGCAGGGCACGTGATGTAATGAGCACTGGCTGTTACATGCAACTGATGAATTACTAAACTCTACCTCTGAAACTAATAAAAAATAATTAAAAAAAAAGCCCTCTGTGTGTCTATAAGCCAAGTCAGTCCCCCCCAACTCTTCAAACTCACTCCCTAACACTCTCCTCTTACTCGTTACTTCCCTGCCACACTGATCTTCTATTATTTTATTGTTTTAAAACATACCAAGTTCACCACCCTTTTATTGCCTGTGCACTTGTCCTTTGCTTTGCCTAGCCATCTTCCTTCAGACCTTCATGTGGCTTGTTCTTTCATACTTATCAGGCTTCAGTTCAAGTGGCACTTCCTTAGAGATGCTTTTTCCAACCATCCTGGCTGGAGTAGCATTTTCTTTCTCCCTAGTTTCTAGTTATTCTTTATACTTTAATACTGATTTATCTTTCTATATAACAGTTCTGTCTGTCTGTCTATCTATCTATCTACCTACCTACCTTTCTAATATTTATTATTTTTCTTTCTTCAACACTACAATGCATGCTTTGTTAGTTTAAGGACTGTATCTATATAGTTCACTGACTGTATTATGGCTGAAACCAAATGTCATTTGAATGCATGAATGAATGGACTCCGTCTCATGGAGGCTGGTAGTTGGAGTCCCATTTTTATTGTAAGGTCAGGGAGTGTAATTCTACAATGCTCTATAATTTCATGGTCTTATATCTCATTTGGATGTTCTGGGTTCTGAAATTCTGAGAGAAATATCTAGAATCAAAGGAAAATTATAGGCATCGGATGTAAACTAAAATACCACTTCCTGAATTGTGCCCTCTTGTTTCTTTGGGTTCTTTCTTTGAGCAAGTATTTTTTTAGCTTTGTTGTGGACATAACATTGGGTTAGACACTAAGAAAGACACATAAAAAGTGTTACAAATAGCTTTTGCTTTTTAGGAACATGTAACTCAATTGGGAAGACACAGAATGTTCGTATATGCATGCTTTCTTCCCCCACACATATACACATACACATATAATGATGACATGAGCTAAAATACTAACAAGTAGTAATAAAAACAACAAATAATTTTTGAATGTTAAGTATATCAGGCACTTTACTAAATATTTTATATTAATATAACTTATTTAATATTCATGATAGCCATATGTGGTTGGTATTACATTCCTCATCTTTAAGAGGAGAAAATTCAGATTCACATAATAACTTGCTCAAGACTATATAGTCAGGAAATCCTGTGTTTAAGATCATCATGCTATTAAGTAACATTTTGGGTATAGAATAAAGTGTTGGATATATTTTGAAGGATTTTCACATTTTTAAAAGACAAAAGAGACAAGAAAAGGTAATTAAACTGGGAACATAGCATGAACAAAGTTTGCCCATTAGAAATGTGAAATGAAATTCTCAGGTTAAAGCCCTGGAATAGAAACTTCCAGACGCTATCAGCTCTGTGATTAGGAACCTCCTCACAGCTGGAATGACTGAATCCCTGAATTGGGCCTGCTCAGATGAAGGAAGTATATTGGTAGTTTCTTATTTACTTTTTTTGCTGCAAATTGAGCTGGTATTTCACTTCCCAGTGATGAATCATAAATACTCTTCAGCCTCTAATTTATAGAGGTTGACTTTCCCTTAATCTCTCCTTTCCTCCCATTCATTCTACACTAATTACTAACCTAATGTGTGCCAGATCCCTTGCTAGATACCATGAAGAAACTCTTAAGGTACACTTGGAAAATTATACAGACCAAAATGGACACATTTGTATGGACTTGAGGCATGTTACTGCCTGTTACTGATATGACTGTTAACTTCATAGGAGGGATAAAAATGAAAAATCTCACCACCACAAGTATGACTGATGCTTATCCTCATTATGTTAACATGGCAATTCCAGGTGCCACAGCTTTTTCAAAGGGAGACTGATACCAGTAGCATATTGTGATAACCTCACGGCAAGGCAAAGCTCAGGATGATCTGGATGATGCCCTTTTATGTTTTAGTGAAGTTTTACCCACTTAAGATGGCTTAAGCTGTATCATTGCTTGTTTCTGGTTTGCCTATTAGTGTCACAAGAGTAGATATTATTATCTATAAGATAGGTATTACCATTTACATTTCATAGATGAGGAAATTGAGGTTCAAGAGAAGATAGGTGAATGGATAAGATCACTCAGCTAATAAGCTACTGCATAGCATAGAACATATGTAATGTGGGAATGGACTTATCAAAAGCTTTTAGATGCATATGGAAAAGCTTGGTATTCATTGGTAGACTAACACAGTGTTAAATGGCAAAATCACACAGAAGTAGTGAAGGCTCTAGATGGACTGGTGGTCAGTAGGAGACAAAAGATTCCATGGGTCAACATTCACATCATTGCTACACAGACTTCTCGTGGGTAATACCCAGGGATACCTGTGCAGCCTCTGAACAGTTCAGCAAGGTGATTCTGGTTGGCATAATGAGGAATTCCACCCATACAATGAATGCTAGTTCCGGTGACAAAACTTGCCAACAATAATACAATTATCATGCAGGAGTTTCAGGATAACATGATTGAGAATATAAGTCCACTGTGGCTTATGGACCTCATCATGGACAGGCAGAATCTCATTTTTACCACATCTCCTGTCAGAAAACTAGAGGGAATCTAGCAACCCCACTCACTAAATGTCTCAGTCCTGATGTACTTTGATATCCCTTTATGGAAAAAATAAAATCTGTTGAGCTTACTATAGCAAAAAGTAACCAGTATAAGATTTACAGGTCAGAGTGCTCATTCTCATCATTTCAAACTCTGAAAAGAAACATACTCTTCCATTTAGTTCTATTTGAGAACACAGCTTCTACACTGAGCCAGGCTTGAGCACCATACGTTCGTTCTTATTGGTCAAGGCCGTTATGTAGTCCATCAAGTTCCCTTGGTTACTCTGGCTTCCCCATTTTATTCTGTGACATCAAATGGGCCATGGCTACTGAGGGAAGGAGGGGATTGAAATCTTCATAGCAACATATGGACCCCCTTCAAATTATTAGGAACTGAGATTTTCTAGAAGTTTTAAAGGTGTGGTAGTAAACGTGTTTAGAGCTGTTTTGAAAAGCCAAGGATCAGTTCATGTGTACTCTGGCAAGAATGACATAAATTTCAGTGTTTGGAATTGTCAGCCTGAATGAAATTGGTTAAAATTAACTGGAATATTTTGATGAAATTTCTTGGTCTTTAATTTGATTCATGTGCTGTAGAACTGATGGAGTTTGGAATAAAATCGAATCTCAAAGGGATGTGTTAATAGGTGCAGAACCGCATGAGGCTGATGGAAATAGATTGCCAAAAATCACTGCAGAAACACATTGGCAGCTTTCCTGTAGCTTACTTTAATAGCCTCATAAAAACACACATTGTCCAACTAATAATAAAAGGGGGAAATGCCTGAGTTCAGTGTTACTGGCTATCAACTTGGAGATTCATGGTACAATTCTCACGTCAGGAAGAGAAGAATGTAAGAGAGGTGACCAAGGTACATTTGTGAGCCAAATATGTGGGTCCTGTGAAGAGCCTAAATTAGTCTTTTTATATTACTCTTGATCCTACAGAAGGAAAATATAAGCACATCAGTAGTCATAGAGGCATTAATCAAATCTTGTGTTGAACATGGCTAAAAATCCAGTGGTTTCTTCCACAAATACTTATTGAAACTTTCTAAAGGTGGGTCCAGTGCTAATGACTGGGCACATATGAACAAAACCTGGCAAGTCTGTCAGCCCCATCCTAGTGGTAGGAGTCAAACATCAATCATATAGGCACATAAGTGGATTGAAAATCAGGAGAGGAACATTTGAATGGGAGACCTTATGGGCATGGTATTAACCTTGTTAATAGGTCAGGGAAGACTTCCTGAAAAGGAGATGCTTCAGCTGAGATCTGAAAGGTAAGCAGATGATACCAGATGGACAAGGAGGGGAGAGCATTTCCAAGGAAAGGGAGCGTCATGCACAAAGGCCATATGTCTGGACAGAAAGAGCATGGAGAGAATGAGGAACACAATGAAGTCCATATAGCTGGAGAGAGGGAGAGAGAGGGAGAGAGAGAGAGAGAGAGAGAGAGAGCAGGTGTGGGCATGTGTAAGATGAAGTAGGTACTATACGGTGGCACAGGCATGGAATATGAAGGCGCTAGAGAGGGAAGCAGGGACCAGACCATCAAGGACCATAAGGACTCATTAAGGATTTGGTCCTTATCATGAGAACAATGGGAAGGCACTGAAATGTGTCAAGTGGTCAAGTGCCTTGATACCTGTGTGCTTCTCAGTGTGTGTGTGTGTGTGTGTGTGTGTGTGTGTGTGTGTGTGTGTGTGTATTTAAAGGCTGCTGCTTGTGCCTGGCCTTCCTAGGATTTATCAGGGCTAACCCTTGTGGATACTCGAGGGTCATAGTAACTGGAGAGAGAGCTTTGGTGCCCATTCTGTCTTACATAGCTGTGACTTTAGAAGCAGAGCCACTGTTGGAAGCTTGGTTTAAAGACCCTCTGGTACACATACACACTGTGCTGTCAGCGAAGCTACACTTCACTGCCACGAGCCACTGGATATTGTCAGCAAATACTGCCAGGGGTCATCAGGCTGCTACATATTTGATGAACTTATATCTTGAATCTCCCCGTTTCTCACTGGTGACATGGTTAGTGGGTGGAAATGATATTCTGTATGTCTGATAGGGGCTCCAACAGTATCTTACATTTATCTCTACGTCACTCTGAAGCTTGAGCTCTTTGCCTTCTGTGGTTGTACCTCTTGCCATTTAGCAAGGCATCACTTGAATCTCTTCTCTGGGATCTGGATAAAATTCCCTAGAAGCCACCAGGGCCAATTTGTGCCATGATCTTGGGCTGCATAACAGTGATGGGAATCCACACATGCAGTTGCAGACCCTATAATGAGGACCAGCTTCTCAGCCAGGATCTAGAAGACCCAGGTGGGACAGAGCAGACTGGGCCTGAGCAGGGATGACCAAACTTTATGAAGCCTTTTTCATTTTGATCAATTACTTTGACTCTCACAATAGCTCAGCAAGATTGGCAAGGTGACAATTATTGCTTTCATTTTGTAGATGAAAACTACATGCTGTAGGTTTTTGGTGAGACGGTTATTGCATTCAAGACTATTTTAATTAAGGGTCACAGAATTCCACTCAAAGTTGCTAAAGGAAAAAAGAGAATATTTAGTATAAAGACATAGAAGCAGTATCATTCATTCGTGCATCCATCCATTCAACAATTCTTTGTCATTTGTCTATATTCCAGAATCTGTGTTAGGCTCTGGGGCTATAATGATGAACCAAACCACACACAGACTCCGCCTTCATGCAACATACAGTCTGGTAGAGGAGATAGGTATTGTTCAAGAGATCACATGAACAGAAGTAAAATTGATTTTTTGTACTATGTGGCAGATAACATGAAGACTGGCTCGATGCTGTGAATACTCAGGATGGTGAATTTGCTCAGCATAAGCTGAGATCTGAGAGATTAGAAGAGACTGATCACATGAAGAGAGGAGCAAAAGGAGCTCCAGGTTCAGGGAATAGCATATGTAAAGGCCCCATGCTTTAAGGGAGCTTGGTGAGATCTGTGGACTCAATATGGTAAATGTGGCTCGAAAAGAGAACAAGAGGGAGCCTGAGAAGAGGTGACATGGGGGAGATGCATAGGGACCAGACCTTGTGACTTGTAGACAGTGTTAGGAGCAAATATCTTTATCCTAGAAAGAACGGGCAGTCTCGGAAGGTTTTAGAAAGGGAAGTATTGACATGATCAGCTTTATATTTTGTAAAATTCATTCTGCTATGAGGTATTGTAAAGGAACAAGAAAAGGGGGAGACCAATTAGGAGGGTATATCAGTTATAGTTCAATCAGGAGCTGGCATAAAAGTCTAAGGGTGGCTTGTTGCCTCCATCCAGTTGTGGTCTACAGTCACTATGCAGGTCAGGAAGGTTGGCAACCCTGATGACAAACTTGGCAACTGGGGACAGACTTGAACTTGTGTCCCTTTTTCACTGCCTCTCATGGCATTGGGTGAACTGCAAAGGAAGCTGGTGCCCTTCCTTAGGCAGCTGCACACACCCCTGGCTCAGGACCTGGAGATGATGAAGAGAAGGATCTGGAAGAAGTCGGAGGATCTGCAGGTCTGGCTGCAGCTCCGCACCAACCAGATGAGTCAGCAGGTGAACAGCAAGATGCAAGTTTCACTAACACCTATCTCCCTACACCAACTGTTAGGGCATAACAGCTGCTGAGTTCCTTCTGCCTTCTAAATTTCTCTTTTTTCCCTCATGGTCTAACCTCACCAAGAACAAAGCAGAGAAGGAATGTGGAGAACCACATTAGATAGTTTGGCACAGCACAAAACCACCATACAGGTCAGCGCCATCATTCCGGACAGAGATAGTGGCAGCTTGGATTATGTCTTGGGGGTGAACTGATACTTTTAATGAATCACTGAACTCTACCTTTGCAAATAATAGCAATACACTATACGTTAATTTATTGAATTTAAATAAAATAAAAGTTCAGACTAGTAATTTTGTAGACTGTCCATAAATTTGGGGATGTCTGTTCTTTCTTCATGATTGGATTCAGGTTGTGTGTATCAGGCCAGAATATCAGAGAGGTGCTGCTGTCTTTTGGTGCATGTATCGGAAGCCACATAATGTTATTTCTCAATATTTGTGATGTCTGATTCCTGCGCTATAGTGGTATATGCCAGGTTTCTACGCTGGAGAGATTCAATATTTTCCTTGTAATTAATAAATAACTTGCGGTGGATACTTTGAAACTATGTAAATACACTCTTCCTTATCAAACTCTCTCCCACTAGTGCGAACATCCATTGATAGTTAATTTTTAAAATATTATTTTATTTATGTATTTATTTTATTTTATTTTTGGTAGACAACTTTTAAAGCAGTTTCAAGTTTACAGCAAAATTGAGTGGGAAGTACAGAGATTTCCTATACATTTCTTGCCCTCACACATGCCAGACTCCCCCATTATCAACATCCCCCACCAGAGTAGTACATTAGTTATGACTCATAAGCCTACATCAACACATCATAAACCCCTAAAATCCATATTACATTAGAGATCACTCTTAGTATTGTGCATTCTATGGGTTTTGACAAATGTATAATGACACATATACACTATTAGAGAATCAACAGAATAGTTTCATTGTCCTAAAAATCCCCAGTATTCCATCTATTTATCCTTCCTCTATGCCCAGGCAACTGCTGATCTTTTTAGTGTCTCCTCAGTTTCACCTATTCCAGAATGTCATATAGTTGGAATCATGCAGTATGTAGCCTTTTCAGATTGGCTTCTCTCACTTAGTGATATGCATTTTAGGTTTCTCCATGTCTTTTTGTGGCTTGATAGCTCTTGACTCTTTAGCACCGAATAACACTACATTGTCTGACCTACTAGTTTATTTTTCCATTGATGATTTTATTTTTATTTATTTTTATTTTTTTCATCTTTATTATTTTTTTATTATATTATGTTAGTCACCATACAGTACATCCCCAGTTTTTGATGTAAAGTTCCATGATTCATTACTTGCGCATAACACCCAGTGCACCATGCAATATGTGCCCTCCTTACTACCCATCACCAGCCTATCCCATTCCCCCCCCCCAAAGCCCTCAGTTTCTTTCCCAGAGTCCATAGTCTCTCATGGTTCATTCCCTCTTCTGTTTACCCCCCTCTTTCTTCTTCCCTTTCTTCTCCTACCGATCTTCCTACTTCTTATGTTCCATAAATGAGTGAAACCATATGATAATTGTCTTTCTCTGCTTGACTTATTTCACTTAGCATTATCTCCTCCAGTCCCATCCATGTGCAGCAAATGTTGAGAAATCGTTCTTTTTGATGGCTGAGTAATATTCCATTGTATATATTTTTAATTTTTGTTTTCGGTTTGAAACAACATCAGAATAACAGAACACTACAAAAGTAGTACCAAGAAGTCCCGTAAACTATTCACTAAAATTCCACAAATGTCATCATATTACATAGTAAATCACAATGACCCAAACCAGGGGATTATCAGATACAGTATTATAGGCAACACTAATACATAGATCTTGTGCAAATCTCACCAATATCCCCACTAATAGCCTTTTCCTACTCCAACATTGAGTTTAGGAACACACAATGAATTTAGTCGTCATGTCTCCTTAGTCTCTCCAATCTATGGCACTGAGTTTTTCCTTTTCTTTTGTGACCTGACACTTTTCTGAAGAGTACTGTCCAGTTATTTTCGTAGATGTGATTTGTCCGTGATTTTTCTGTTATTTCCTTATGATTAAATTCATCTTATGCATTTTTTGCCAAGAATTGTACACAAAAGGTAACCCTTTCTCATTGCATTGAATCGGGAGGCAAAATATGTCAATTTGTTTCCAGAACATTAACTTTGATCACTTTGTTAAGGTGGTGACTGTCAGGTTTCTCCATGATATAGTAAATGTTTTCTTTTATAATTAATAAGTATCTTGCTGGGAAATAATATAAAACTATATAGCTATCCTATTTCTTGCCATGTTTTCACACGCTAATTTTTAGTATATATAGATGATCCTGGTTGAAAATAATTGTTACTGTGGTATTTGCTACATGCAGATTCTCTATTTTCTTTATTGCTTCTACATTTATCAGTTGGAATGCTACTAAGGAAAACCTCTTCCTCCCCTCTTTTATTTATTTATGCCATTATTTATTATATCACTATGTACTCATGGATTTTTACTTTGTTCTAGGGATTACAATCCATTCTATCATTGTGTATTCGATCCCCAAAGTGTCCCAGATTTGTTCATATGGAGCCCCATCAATTTGGCTTCTGTGCATTTTTTAATTGTCACAGTCATTTTCTTTGAGCACTTTCTTACTTTTTCACCCCACAAGCTATTCCAGCCTCATTGTACTTTCCCTGATCTGGACCCTTGAGTCAACCATTTCTCTAAGGCTTGGAGAACGACATTTGGAAATCAAGAGTCTCTCACTGGTATAGGGTATCATTGTTCTAATCCTCTCAGTGGACAGACTAATGTCTATGTCTGTATCTATCTGTGTGTATGTATTTAAAAACCATGAGTTTGTAGTGATATGTCCAATTCAGTCCAACACCACAGGACTCATGCTAGTCTCTCCCCTTTCCCTATTCATAACTTCTTTTTCCAGCAGTAAACCTGGCTTTCTGGGATATATTAACTTATTTGCTCAATCCCAGAATACACATAAGTAGTTTCAAAATTACCAACCATACCCTTGTGAGAAATGAACCTACTAACTAGAGTCCAATATTTGTGTATAGTTCTTTTTGTATTTATTCATAGACTACCTAGTCAATACTTATTTTTTAAATCATATTCAAGTCAACTCATACTTTTATAAAAAACAAATCTATCTAGTGTATATTTCTGTATAGTTATTTTTTTTAAAGATTTTATTTATTTATTTGACAGAGAGAGACAGCCAGAGAGAGAGGGAACACAAGCAGGGGGAGTAGGAGAGGAAGAAGCAGGCTCCCAGTGGAGGAGCCTGATGCAGGTCTCGATCCCAGAATGCCAGGATCATGCCCTGAGCCGAAGGCAGACACTTAAAGACTGAGCCACCCAGGCGCCCCTGTATAGTTATTTTTGGTTTTAGCATTAAAAATACATAGTCAATACTTGTTTTCTTGAAATTGTATTAAATCTAAATTCAAGCCTCTGCCTGTGTTGGCTGGTGGTGAATTCAATCACAGTCATTATTGGAACTTTCCTTCCTTAACTCAAGGGTTGTGTAGAGGTCCTAGGGGTCTTAAGAAGGGAGAAAACCTCCAGGGGGGCTGCCTCAGTCTTTGGACCACACAGGTTACCTATCATTCTAATGCTCATTTTCCAATCCATATTGTCCCTTGAACACACAGCTCTGTTTCCATGGATACCAGACGCTTTTCTGAGGCCGGGGATCCTATTGTCCATGATGTTGTTTCTCCAGTTGTACCCTTCGCCTTCAGAGGTGGTTCCGTCTGTAGAATTCCCAAAAGTCCTTGTCATTCCCAGTCTTGAAGATCTCTCTCTTTCACCTTTCTGTTTTGCCTAAGAGTAAAAAGTATGGCTGCTTGTTCTTCTGGGTACAGATCATGAGGAGTGTGGTTAATTGTTCCACAAACGGATATTTATGTAGTCTCCTCTTTTTAGCCCCAGTTCACAGGACTACCTTTGGTTCTACCGTTGGCTGCCAAGTCTAGGATTTCTGTAGTGTTCTGTCGGGATATTGTTCCCAGATTTCAGGGCAGCCCTTTCCATACACATGCCAGGCTGTAGCTCCTTCAATTTCCTGTCATCCACCACTGTGCCATTTGCTTTCCATCTTCCAGAAGGTTTTTGAAACCTCTTACCCTGTGATGAAACTGTTCCCTTTTTTTTTTTTTTGTCCTGCAATGAGTCCATTCCTAAGTTTGTGTTGTTGCTCTTATGGATTATCTTGTTTTATTCCTTTATGGTCATTCTGTTGAGAGCTGCCAAGTCAGCGGGTTCAGTCTATCATCTTGAGTCAGAATCTCAGCATATATATTCATACAATAACTTAGAACATTTTTAGGACATTTCACTTGAAAGCCTTTTGAATTGTTTATGAACCAAACAAGAAGAATGGCTACTGTACATTGTATTGGGGTATTTATAAACCAAAGTATCCCTATCTACTACCATCGTTAACTTTATTTGTTGAAAAACCATTGTTATTTTTATAATAAAGTCTACCATCAAGGTGGATAAAGAAAAACAAAATAGCATGGCTTATAGCTAATTTCCTCCAAGTTTTCCAAAAAATGTAGAGCTTGCTGTAAGAAGTGTATAGCTTCACAAGGTACATCATAGGCAGGCAGAAATACTCATCTGGCTGTATATGTTCTGGTATGTTTGCTGCAAAATTACTTCCAATTATTCTGTAGTCTCCTCATTACAGATATCTATCTCTAGCAGAGAAAGTTATCCCTATTTTTAGTATGAAATCCAAGGCTTATATCTAGGCCTGGTATATAAAGATAATCCTCTGATTTATTCTTTCCAAAGAATAGGACTTTTGTGTTCTGTTGGGTAGAAATGGAGCATTTACCCAACTATAAGAAGTTAAGGTGGGAGTCTGAGTACTTAGCTACTTTATAAATAGAATTTCAACTAATCTTCCTTTTTTGGACTCACTTTCAAAAGTACCTGCTGTAACTAATCCCTAAACCCTCTGAAGGTTCTGAGGAAGGAAAAGGTAGATTCTTGGTTTTACTCTGCAATTGGTCAAGGATTTAGTTCTTCAAGTCTGCTGTAAATATTATCACTCATCCTTCTTCTTTCTAGCTTCCATGTTCTCTTTC
>NW_024427107.1:66027887-66560204 GCF_017311325.1 Ursus maritimus
TGTATGTCCATAACTTGTTTGGTTTGGTTGATTTTCATCCATTTACAGTTTTAAGTAGGGTTCTTAGAGGGGGCAGAGGTAAAAACATGTTTAAGAGATATTCAAAAGAGACATATCAGAAGCGTGTAGAAGGATATAACTAGAAATAAGGGTCAGTCCCATAACAAAAGGCAAAGCAGGGTCATCCACTAAGTCAACTTAATCTATTACATGGAAAAATACCTATTATTAAAAATATTTTGAAATGACACAGACACACAGTGGTTCATTAAGAGATATTATCATTTTTTATTTGATTGGATTTTTGCCAGTGTAGTATAGCTTCCATGGACCTTGTTTTTTTAAGTCATTATTTGTAGGTGGTCAATGCAGAGCCTATATTTTGCTCTTATTCTCTGTGTCCTTGCCTAAGCCCCAAATGTCTGGTCTATTGTCTTTTTTTTTTTTCCAGATAGATGTTTCTTTATCACATGCTATTGCTCCCTTCCCAAAAGATCCTTCCAAAGTTAAGAAACAGCTTATAAAATATTAACAGGTGACATGGATGGATCTAGAGGATATAGTGTTAAGGGAAATAAGTCAGTCAGAGAAAGAAAAATACCATATGATTTCACTCATATGTGGACTTTAAGAAACAAAACAGACCAAAAAAAAAAAAAGAGAGAGAGAGAGAGAGAGAGAGAGAGAGACAAACAAACAAAAAACCCAGACTCTTAAATACAAAGAACAAACTGGTGGTTACCAGAGGGGAAGTAGGTGGGAGGATGGGCAAAATAGTGAAGGGGATTAACAGTACACTTATTGTGATGAGCACTGAGTAATGTATAGAACTCTTGAATCACTATGTTGTACACCTGAAACTGGTCTGCTGTCTTTTAAGAAAAGAGCATTATTACCCTCATTTCACAGCAGAAACAAAGTCCTCATATTGAGTCCATCATATTGAGCTCATTTCACATTTTTTTCTTCATACATCATCATACATATCTTCACATAAATAAACTTCAAAACTTAGAAAAATCCTCGCTTTTTGGGATATATTTAAAGTTTATGTATAAGTAAAATGTATAAGAGGACTAATAAGTACCTGACACACAGAGGTGCTCAAAATGTAGTAGCAACTAGTACGTGTAAGTGGTGTGTGTGTGTGTGTGTGTGTGTGTGTGTGTGTGTGTAAGATTTGGACCCGGGTATCATCCTGCTTTCTCTTGATTATCTATATGTTAGACTGTAGGTACTTAATATTTGATCACTGAATGGTTATGTTTTCTTACCCTTCTGGTGTTCCTCGGCTTGTGGCTACACCACTCCGATGTCTGCCCCTATCTTCATGTGGTCTTCTCTGCATCTGTGTTTTCTCTTCTGTCTCTTATAAAGTCAATTGTCATTGGATTTAGAGTCCATCCATGTAATCCAGGATGATCTGAGACCACCAATATAATAGCCAACTACCTACCAGCTCATCTTGAAGAGAAGATTGCCAGTGTGTCTGTTGGGTCTTTCTGGAAGCAGGCAGTGAAATGGAGTGAGGAATACAAGAGGTTTAATAGAGGATAATGCTTATGGGAGATGAAAGGGAATGGAAACAGGGCTGGCTGGGAAAGTCTTCAGATTGCCATGCAGGTCTTACTTCTAAAAAATGAGGAGGGCATGGAAGTAGGACTGGGCAGGAAGAACCTTAGACCATGATGCAGACCTGACAGAGTCTCAGTCAGATCAGCAGGCGCTCTGGAGCAAACACTGTTCATTAATGAATGGGCAGGGATGTTCAGGCCCTATTTTTCCTGCTGTACTTAGTCACTTGCTGGGGGCTGGCTAGGAAGAACATGGAATTGGCTCAAAAGCTGAAACAAATCCTGAGCATACTATAGCCAAAAGCTGTCAATTAACTACATTCTTTGCACTAAAAGGCAAATTTTTCTTGAAGGAGGATTTGAGAAATAAAGGAACAAGTACAGTGCTTAAGTTAAAAATTTACTCAGTAGTGAAGCTTAAGATCAAAGAGTGTAAGGAGAAAGGTCAAATGGGACAGTGTGTCTGTAAGGTGTCTTATCAAAGGATATAATATGGGAACCACCACCATATATAACTTAGTGAAATCTAAAGACAATTTGTTGATGTTTTATGGTAACAACAACAAACAAGAACTAGAGAAAAGTGAGTACGTTGCATTAGTCAAAAAATGAAGATTTTGATTTTAGATTTATCAGATTTGAAAACAAAGTAATTATACGCCAATAATCAGTTTGTTAATCATGAAACCAGCCAGGCTAGCCCATGAAGAAGTCAACGCTGAAGGGAAGTGTGGATATTCAGGAAGTTGGCTACAGAAACTTAAAAAGTGTCAGGGTGTAAAATATTTGAAAATCTGTGGTGACAAAGCTTCTGTTGATCATGAAGCAGCTGGGAATTACATGTGTAAATTTGCTAGGATCATATCTGATGAACACCTTAATCCTTCACAAATTTGCAAATGCTGATGAAACGGCTCTCTACTGGTGCTGTTTCTAGAAAAACCTGAGCCATGGCTGGTGAGTGAACCCCAGCTGGTTTTGACACTGGGTCCGGGGCCACTGTTTTCAGATGTGGCAATCTACAAAAAGAGTAAGTGGGTCGCGACTGGAAAGAGCCAACCTCCATGATGTTTAACTGATGTATACAACTTATCTGTCCTTACTGTGCAAACAGGAACGTGTGGGTGAGCACATAAATACCTTCTGACTGATTCAATACCCCTCCACACCTGAGTTCATTGCAGGCAACCCGGACTAGAAAAAACTGAAGCTTTTTACTGTTCATGGACACTACCCCACACTTCCCTCTTCTAAACTTCTTGGGGAAAAATGTTTTCACCATTTAATTTTCCTCTCAGTGTTACATCTGTTGATCAAGACTTTTTGGTCAAGAAATTTTACACTCCACGGAGGGCAAATATATCCCTCCCCACCTTTTGTTTCGTTTTTTAATTGTATACTCGCTGACCTTAACAGATACTTAGGAATCCCAAACATGCTAAAAGAGTCAAGTCTTAAGGACGTCATTCCTGCAGCAGCTAACGCTTAGGACAGTGTTGATACAAAATGTAAATGTTATCAACCTTGACAATGTAAATCCAAACTACAAAATTTATGAGTGGAAGTGGGGTGGGGGGCAAGGAGATGAAGGGAAGGGAAGGGCAAGTTTGCTAGTCAATTCATCTTAAAATTTGCTTAAGAGATAATGTCAATATTTGGTGAATAAAAGAAAGGAATCAAAGACTGTTTAAATTTTAAAGTTAGTCAATAGCTTAACAAAAATAGTGACATAAGTGACTTAAGAAAAAGAAACTGGGATGGTGTGAATTGATACTTATCTATCTGCAAATTGTTTACTTGGAGTTAAATGTGCAATTAGCAAAGAATCAAAGGTCCTGAAGAGCAATAATGAAATACATAAATCCCCAGCCTACCCTACCTCACACCTAGGGTCCTCTCCGGAAGGATCTGCTTTTAACCTGTAGCAACTATATGCACACTTGCTGAGTGTTTTTTTTAATGTTGATCTTTATAATTCTAACTAAAATGAATTAAAAATTAAAAATAGAAAAACTGGAAAAAAATTCAATCTTAAGGGAGATACTAACACCACTTTACATATGAACCATGTTATCTAAGAGCATACCTTTACATCCTTCATTTCATTTGGCTCTCAGGGAGATTTTGTGAGTTTGTTTTTTGTTTGTTTGTTTTCTAAAGATTTTATTTATTTATTTGACAGTGAGAGACAGCCAGCGAGAGAGGGAACACAAGCAGGGGGAGTGGGAGAGGAAGAAGCAGGCTCCCAGCGGAGGAGCCTGATGTGGGGCTCGATCCCAGAACGCCAGGATCACGCCCTGAGCCGAAGGCAGATGCTTAATGACTGCGCCACCCAGGTGCCCCGAGATTTTGTGAGTTTGGCAGCCCTTGGCATTATCAGATCATTTTAAGAGTAGGGAACCCAAACACAGAGAAGATGACTAATTGGTCCAATATCACATGGATATGGAAGTGTAGATGCCATGGTCAGACCTAAGTCACATGTCTTCCAATCTTGTCCTTATTTCTATAAATCAGTGGTTCCCAAATTTTGGTCTTTGGAGAACACTGGTCCAGGAAGACATTTTTAATGGCCCAAAGCTTCTCTTTGAGTAAGTTCCTGAGTACTTTTTTGGCCTTGAACACCTTGAGCTGTGTAGTATTTAGGACAAGTAGGGCACTAGAACCCGCTAGTCCCCTATTTGAAGCTCTTCCGGTCTGCTTGACTTTTAACCTCTTGGGTCTTGCAGATATCCAGGATGGAGAGATGAGGTCTGATCTCTACTTTTCTAAGTATCACTCTGTCATTTTGGGGGCAGTTTTTTAGAAATGACTTTTGCAAAATATAAATGTCCCTGTGACATTCTGATTTACATTTCTAGGCTATTATATCCTCTGGTATTTGTGTTGTGATGATTGTTCTCAAAAGGACATGTCCATTTCTGCAGATTTCTTTCACATGTTTTTGGAATTGGACTCTCATTGACAATTTGTTCTTGGAAGTTAAGTACAAATTCAGAATGCACTATTTCTTGTCCACTTAAATCCCATACCAGCCCTGTTTTATATTCCTTAATGTCCATTTCAATGAAATCACAGTGGTTTTCTCCAATGAGAGCCCCAGGTTAGAATTTTGATTGAGAAATTCTGCTTGCTTCCTTCTCAAGAACTTTCTTCCTTCACTCATAATGGGCTGTTGATATACTAAAGTAATCAATTATTCCCAAATGTCCGATGCACAGATTTTATTTCTTTTTTTGAGAAACATTACAAGGGCAGATATTTGATGGATTTTTCATGCATTTGAGCCATTTTCAGAATGATAGTTTTTATAAGGTAGCAAAGTAGGGAGGTAAAAAGTACCATGTGGTCAAATGGGGCTGGGAGGAATTTACTTATCACTCGGATGCTTACCATCTTTGTGATGTCAAGCAAATTACTTACACAATCCAGATCTCAGTTTTCTCATACGTAGAATGGAAGTAATGTTTTTTATTTTACAGTTTTGGTTTTTTTTAATTTTTATTTAATTTTTTTATTATGTTCAGTTAGCCAATCTATAGTACATCATTAGTGTTTGATGCAGTGTTCAACAATTCATTAGTTGCGCATAACACCCAGTGCTCATCACAACACGTGCCCTCCTCAATACCCACCCCCGGCTACCCCATCCCCCACCCCCCTCTGAGGGTTATTTTACAGCTTTGTTGTGAGGCGTGAAAAAGGGAAAAAACACTCAGTACAGAGTCTAGCATATAAGTTGCACGCAATATATGATAGGTACTATTTTTGTAAGCCTTTTCCTCCTTCAGGGTCATGGTAATAAGTATCTAGCAAAATTTGTGGTAGACAAGAGATGATCAAATAATATAATAATGAAGGGGTAATAGAACCATCCAATCTTACGTGGGAACATAATGAACTGCAACGGGCTTCCACTTTACTGACAGACGAGATCTCTTAGGACGCCTCACACTGATGTATCACACACTTTACAGAGGTAGGAACACTACAGGGTTGAGAGTTAATGCCCTGTCACGCTACTTGAGATTTCACTACTTCAAAGAAAGTGGTAGTTGGGTGATTACCTGATTTTTCTAACTTCTTCCTCAGGTCCATGTAACTGAAACCATTGAGCTTGGTGGGAAGAAAGGAAGGTCAGCAGCAATCATTTCGCTGCTGAGTCTAACTTAGGAGTCATCCTTTACCTAAGTGTTGCTCCATTTACACTCCTTGCTAAGCCTGCGATCTTGGCTTTCACTCCAATTACAACATTGGGATTGGAGCCCTTACCTTCATACTTGGCAGAATTCTTGACATCCTGCCTACATAAGTTTGTTCAGGGTCCCTCCTCAGAGTCCTTATTTCTCCACTGTTGGCCTGCCTTCTGTTCTGAAAAAGACATACTATGTGGCGTAATAGTCATCATCTGACCTCGAACATTCCCTGCGGATGTCTGTATCCTGATTCCACTCGCTGGACAGGACTTTATGAAGCGTATATTCCAACAACTACTTCATTTGCAGCCATGTTCAGGAAATTTATACACATATGTTGACCAACTGACCCTCTGCCCCCACCAAGATGGCACAGCAACTGGCCATTTCCTTTGTGGAATTCCTCTACATTCCCACTCCCTCCTGTGCTCTGCTTTAAGTTGCCAATATCCCAGCAAGTCTTGACTCAGAGGCTTTTGGAGTATTGACACATTGGAATTTTGTAGAGGGCTATGAACTGAATGCTAGGTAAAATCCCAAAAGGATGAAAACCTTCGCAGATCCACATTAGGGTCTGAACCATTTCAGCAGAAGATCCACCACGAATTCTTCTGTACTCCTTATTTCTCGCTGCCACGTGCTCTGTCATGCCTGACATACTGCCTCTGGGGCCCAGCGAGGCAGGTCTCCCAGGCCAGTGCTGTGTCGTGACTACCAGGTGCTGCCTTCTGCTCAAGTTCTGTCTTACCAGGAGAGCTTTAACTTTAATTTCCAAGTGAAATATGGGACACTGTGGCAGAGATGAATTTCTTCTCCAGTGTCGGATATACAGTTGTCCCTTGGTTGCACGATAAATAGCACAGTTTTTGCTTTTAAACCTGTTGTTATTGTTTCAATTAATCACTCTCTGAGAGACTCCTTTATTTGCCCAGTCTCTGGAGAGTTCATAGGGGCTGGTGTTTGGCAGACTTTTGAGATAAGATGATTTAACCCAAATACATTTCAAAAGTGAAATGAAGTTGAAGCCAAGAGTGGGTAAGGGCCTCCTTGAGGCTGCATAGCTCCTTCATGGCAGAGCAGAGCAACACCACCTCATGTCTGCTGGCTGTCTTGGATCTGATTTGTGTGTTACTATGAGCCTGAGTCCATCTCTGTGTGTTCTATCCATTGAATGTCATGTGCTGGGCTATTCTCAAGACTGAGAATCCAGGATTTATGAGGGTGGATGGGAAAACCACTGACATTATTATCAGAGTCATTTTGCAATGGGTTTTGCACATTCCTGGTCTCTCTGATCAGTCCATGACGGGGGTGGATGGGCTCTTGGAATCAGTGTCCAGATGGAGCTCCAGCCCCAGAGAGTTTCCATACCAGAAGAAAGTAATCTGAATCCGGAATGACCTCTGTTCTCTGTCTCTGTCTTTCTCTCTCTTTCTCTCTCAGTCTCTCTCTCTCTCTCTCTTTTTTTTTTTTTTTTTGGCTTATTGAGGATGTACTTTAGGCAGAGACTCCAAAAGTGCAGTTCAGAGGTCCCGTAGAAAGGAGTCAAGTCATTTGATAGCACTGCTCCCCATGTTCAGATGCAAAACCTCTTCCCTGTAGTGTGCAGAGATTCCTTCATGGGAGGGAGAGAGTGCCCCACTTGGGAATAGTGTACCAACTTTCTCTTTGAGGGACATCATGTTGGTTTCTTTCTCTTCCTTTCCACATCTGTATGTTACCAGACTCTGACACTCCTGCCTCCCCAGCCTCCCATTCATCTCTCCCTGAACACTTCCATGACCCTGAGCTGGCTGATTGCGGAAGCCTCTGAAATAATCCCTGGCCTTCGATGTCCTTCCCTCTAATCCCCTCTGAATACTACCCTGAATAACCACCAGTCTTGCCGTGTCACTGCTGATCGGAAATGTTGTGTGTTGCAGTGAGAAGGGTTGAGATTTGGAATTAGGCCTGCATTTGGCCTCTGGTTCTGTGACCTTCTAGCTAGTGCTCTGAGCCAAGCTATTTAATTTCTCTTAACCTTAGTTTCCTCGTTTATGAAATAAGGATAGTAACAATACCTACCTTGACAAGTTGTTTTGAGGATTAAATGGGGGTAATACCTATGAAGTTCTTAGCTACAATAAGCATGTAAAAACATTATCTTCTTTCTATTCTCATTCATACCTGATATGGTGTCTTAGCTGGCATCTCTCCTACACGCAGCCCCCAAAACAAGGATTAGAATTCAATAATTTATTGGGGAACTAATCCTAGAAAGCACTGCTAGTCATGCAGAATGAGACAGGGAAGAGAGGAAGAGTAATAAAGGGTATGCTAATCTGCAGGTTGCTGCTATGGGGAACAGGGATGTAATTCCCCTAGAAACTCTTTGATGAACTGTAGAACACATCTCACGCCTGTCCCACTGAGGGCAGTGAAGCTGGAGTCCACAAACTGGAACCCCTCATTGGTTAAGCATGGCTCCTGGGAGATTACTCCCCTTTGCTTCTAGCCTGCTGGCCAAGCAAACCCCTTGCTGGGGAACACACTTAGGCAGAGATGGTTTAGGGGAGTGTCTCTGTATGCCCTCTGGGGAAGATCTAGGAATTTGTCCATGGCTTTGACAGTTGAATTCATGTTGCCTGACCCACAGTTGGTTGTTGTTGGATTGAAGAGAAACAGGGCATCAATGCTAGGTTAAGGTGAGGCCCTCCCATAAGAAGAAAAATGCTGGGTCTCTCAGTCCCTCAACTTCTGGCTCTGTTGTCAGGAGGGTGTGTGTGCAAGCATGCTCACGGGTGAGTACACACACACACACACACACACACACACACACATGAACGTGGTGGGAGTAACATAATGTTAGCAAGCCCAGGAAGATCCTCTCTCAGACTGTGCTTGGGGCTGCTTCCTGTCAGGGCCCTCCAGACCTGACCTCACTAGGGTGTATACCTACCAGTCACCCCCTTTCCTCTTTCCACCCCTGGTGAATCAATTCCCATCTGATTGAGAGCATTAACATGCCCGGAGCGCCATAGCTAGCCACGGCCCCAGGACAGTACACACTTATCATGCCTGTCTGCATTGTCTCTGTCTCCTCTCTATGACCCTCTCTGCCCCCACTCAGTGCACAACCATCTCTCGGGACCTGGCTTATTGTTACATTACTTTGTTCCTCTCACCTCTCCTTTCATCCTGCAATTTCCAATGTAATCTTTTTCTAATCCCTTTACTACAGATTTCCTATTTGTTTTCCCTGTTTCCATTCTAGGCAGACAATTCCTTCTCATACCTGACTAATCTCCCCTGATCCCTTTTCTTCCCAACTTGTTTGCCTTCCGTACCAAGGCAAAGGTCTTGGTTCATTCCTCCTTAGCAGGTCTAGTTGATTATCTGCAAGAATTCCACTTTTTTTTTCTTTCCTGCCAGACAACTCACTTTATTGAAGTCAGAATGGGTTGAGAGTATACTGTGTCATTGAGAGTACACCACGTGCCCAGCCCTGGCTGTGCGGAGTCTATGGGTGTGTAAGGTGTAAGCAAGGCCTTGCAGAGTGAGGAGTCTGGTCAATAAACAAAGTACCCAGTCACGAAACAGTTAAATAACTGTTTAAATTCACATGTGTGTTAGAGATGAGGCTGTAAGGGGTAGAGTAGCTTGGGAGCAGGGAACAGCTGGGACAGCTGGGACTGAAGGAAACAGTAAAAGCTACTCACCTGTGTTGGGGTTCCCCAAGACCACATTCAGGTTTGATGATTCCTTAGAAGGACTCACAGAACCCAGAAATCTCTTGTACTCCTTTATTACAGTTACAGTGGAAGGATACATGTTAAAATGAACAAAGGCAAAAGGCACAGAGGGCGGAGTCCGGGAGAGACGAGGTACAAGATTTCAGTTGTCTTCACTCAAAGGAGTCAGCTGGACAGCACTCAGTTCTCCCAGCAATGATGTGTGACAACGTGTGTGGAATACTATCAGTCAGGTAAGAGTATCCAAGGCTTGGAGTTCGCGGTTTTTAGGTTTTCAGTTACCCAGACTCCAGCCCCATTAGAAGTCAAATTGATACAATGCAGCCCAAAGTCCCAGGCATACAAAAAGAGGCATTCAACCTAAATCTCACTGTTAGCATAAACTGTCTGCTGTGGCCCAAGGCCTCAGGTATCCAAAGACACTCTTATCAGGCAGAATATTCCAGCTCAGGGGTGATCCTGCAGGAGATAGTTGAAGGCCATTCCTGAAGACCTTGGGAATGTGCAGAGTTTGGGCCACCCAGGCCTGTGACTTCACCTTTACTGAATACTACCACTCTTCCCACCCCAAATCATACTATCAGTCTATAGGGTGGAGGAATGATGGGACAGGGAAAGGCCACTGAAGCCACCAGAAGTTCAGTCTAAATCCTGTTGTTTCTTAGGTAAGGCTCAGAAGGGGAAAGTCACCTTTAAGGGGAAGCCTTCCCTGATGCCTTCCACATAGGTGTGTTGCTTTCCTTCCGAGACTCCAATAGAATGTAAAAACAGCTACCACTTCTTGAATGCTTTGTAGGCACTAAGAACTGGACAAAGTGGTTTTCATGCATTATCTCATTGTTAGCTGTGATTGTGGGTATTTACATTCAAGTTGTGTCAAGATGGTGCCCTCCCTAAAGGTAGATTCTGTGCCTTAGTCATCTCGATACCCTTAGAGCCTAATACAGTGCCTGGCACATAATAGGTGTTCAAGAAGTATTGATGAAATAAATATATAAGGGAATTAATATTTTGTCCTGCAATGAGGTAAATAATGTCAGACTCCAGGACTAGAATCCAGGTGTATGCATGTGCAATTTGTCTGAGTAATATTGTAGGCATCATACCAAACAGGATGACAGTTGTCCCAAAGCTGACACTTCCTAAAAAATGAACTATTTGTGGATAATATTCCATTAGCTTATGCACAAACATATAATAATAGAATGAAACAAAATTATATGTCATCAGCTCTAGAAACAATATTACAAAAATACCATTTATTAGTAATGAAACGACATGACTCTCCCCCCAAAATGCTGTGTTGTTTCTTTTCTGTGTGCCTTTGGTTACACAGTCCTTAGTGCTCGGGGAGGTCTTCTTGTGTCGACCCAAATTCCCCTGCCTCGCCACTAACTTGGGATTCAGCTTCAGGATTAGCCATTAGATGGGGGTTCTTAACAAGGGTTCACCGTCCCCCAAAGGATCCAAAGGAGGTCCAAACATAAGGAAATTATTTCTATTTTCATTAACCTCTAACTGAAATTGGTCACTTGTTTTAATTATGAACGTAATTAACAAATCCTACTGGTATAAGCAGTATTTGAGATTTTGTTACTAAAGGAAGCACAGGTTTTTTTTTTTTTAATGACCTTATAGTTATTGCAAATATTTCAAAATATTAACAACATTCTTCACTATTTGGTAACTGTAGTAGCTATTAGGCCCACTGTTTGATCTTATTTTAATAAGTTAACTTAGAAGCACGTACATTTAGACTATTTTGATAACTACAGTTCAATATAATTGCCTTCCTTGCGATCCCATTTTATATTATGCATTAAAATATTATTTGTGTTATATATTATAATTAATAAATTACTTATTTTGTAATATTAAACGTATTATTCAGATAAGTTTCACCAGAAACATGAGACTATGACTACGGGGGTCATAACCTGTTTTGGGTCAACGTCTCCTGTGGTTCTGTGATGCCCACGCATGTGTCTATCAAAGGGACTTCTCCGTTTCCATAACACTCCATTGAACGTCGGCCTCACCAACTAGACTGTGTAATTCAGGGAATAGAGGGGGTCCTATTTGTTTGAATGTCTCCAGCTCCCAGGACTGTGCCCAGGGCTTGGTGGGTAGTCAGTAACACTTCCTGAACACGCTGCTAAATTAGTGAATACATGAACAAGAGCGTTTTTCAACAGGCATGTCTGGACTCCTGAAAGCAGTTTTTTTCTTCTTCCAAAGATCTTCTCTTGGAAAGGCTGCACATTTATTCTTTGTGGTTTTCCCTTACTCGGGCTAGTTCTGCAATCCCCCTTGGGTAGTTACCTTCTTGGACAGTTCTGAGAGCACGACTAAGTAATTAGGTCCATAAAATCAAAATCAGACTGGATTGTGACTCACCTTGGTCATCTAGCTCTTCATTCATGCTCAGCTTTGAGTGGTTTTCGGCCGTTTCAAATGGAAAAATAAACCTCAAAAAACAAACCCACTTTTGAGTATGCAGATCTCATTACTGCCACAGAAGCTATTTAAAAGTGCATGTTTCGAACAACGACCTGAAAAGAATTCTGGAAGAGGGACACCCAAAATGTCCTGAGTAATGGCAACTTTGTGGGAATATTTGTAGTTTCTCAGAGGGATCACTTCAAGTTGGCCAAGAACTTTCCCAAGTTCTAACGTGTTGACTAAAAAATGGCTTGATTTTCTGGCTCTCTATTCCTATCTTGCAACAATCTTGACGTTTCACTGGTCCTTCAAGTCGTATTTAGGACTGGCAGCCAAAACCTCCCCAGATACAGTACAGTTATTTATGGCAGTTTCTCCTTCTTGAAATATAAGTTTGGAGGGTCTAATATTTGGAATGAAACAGTCTATGTGGTATTTTGCTGTTGTTGAGCACATATCCAAACCCCTTGGTGTAGAGTCAGAGATTTACATAATCATGAACTCCCCAATGGGTGAGTGCCACACAGGCTCATGTTAGAGATCCACTTCGCTAATCAGTATTCTTTTCTCATACCCCACACTGGATTAGGTGCGTCTGTGGAGAATGACGAGAATCTGGAAGGATGCCCTTCCATTAATTCCACCTTCCTTTACATTCCTCTGATGTTCCAGGAATGGAAGCCACAGACACGTAGTTCTTGTAATGCTGCTTTTCCTTTCAGCCACAGAGGAAACAGACAACACAAACACCAACAAGAAGTAAAGGTCCCATCCCATGAAGGTTAACTGTGAGAAGAATTTCCCTCACTCTTCTCTGACCCTTGACAGATCAATTGTAAAGATCTGTCCATTGGAGATTATGAAAGATAAATAAATACTGTAAAAACTGTTCCTTGCAAGCACTCTAGCTTTAAAGAATACAACATTGATTTATTTGGTTTCCAGTCCAATAAGCTGTGTGTTAATCATCTCTCACAGCAGATACTTCAAAGGAGAAAAAAGACATTATAAAGAAGAAAGTCTTTAAGACGGTTTGAGATGTCTCAAAATCTCATTATATCCTGACTTGCATATGTATTAATTTGGATTCTCTTATTTATGTAATGAGTCAACAAGCTGAAAGGTCCTGGGGGCCACCAGAATCCAGGTCTGTTAATTATCTAACATAATTACAGCAAGAAACATCTGTGCCTCTTCCCCTGCTCCACACCAGCAGAAAGGTGTATTTACACAGTAGGTAGGGGATATTGTTAGTTTAAAAAACATATAATGTTTAGCTATTTCTTCTTGTCAACTATTAAGTTAGTTAAAAGATAATATTCAATGGTTCAGGTTTCTCCATTATTTAAAGTTCAAATCAATGACCTAACAGTTACATGCTACCTATGCGCCATATACAGTTCTAGGTGCAGAGGATGCAATTTGAGAATTATTTGGGTCCCTGCTTTTGTGTAGACCCCGGTAGGATGGCGAAGGCTAAGTCTAGTATAATGGACTAAGAGCTATAATTGAGGTGTAAAAAGTTCTATATGGCGAAAGATGAATAAGTCTGCTTTATTCTGCTAATTATATCCTCCTCCTCTCCAATATTGTCACCTTCTCCCTTCGTATGGGCATCTCCCATCTTCTAATAGAAAAATGAAACAAAGCAGCACTACCAGAAAGGATCCTTTCCTAAAGTTGATGTGTAGTCACTGTCCTTTCTCCATCCCTGCCCAATCAGACTTGCAGATGCATTGTCTGCACCCACTATTGCTTCATCCCTAGGTTTGATGGATTCTGTAATGCCCAGATCCTGTTTTTAAGGAAGGGTGTACTTCCCCAGCTGCTGAAAGAGCTGTCAGCCCACAGCCTTCAGCTACCTGCCCTTCAGGGCTGCTCGGCTGGATACAGCTGACTCACCTGAGTTCACATCCCTTTTGGTTTGTCCACATTCACTGAACGACTGAAGCATGGTATATAGGCCTGGCCATGATGTTCCAACGTGGGACTGCTTTGAAGGGCCATCCTAGCTCCAGAGCTTCCCATGGTGTTCACTGAGGCCGTTGTATGGCCAGTATTATATCTTGATTGCTCCCTCTGCCCACTCCTATTTCCTTCTCCACAGGGCTGGATCACAAGAGTAGTCCTTAAAAAGCGTTCTGTATACCAGATTCCCTCTGTGGCTTCTCGGGGAACCCATCCATGACACCTGTAGGCCTTATGTCCTGCGCCTCTCACAAAAAACCTGTACAGTGAGCCTGGTAGTGAGGCCAATTAGAACAAGTTTTTTAAATTTTTCCTGCTGGATTATCTGTTGCTCAAGAGAAGGGGTCATTTTTAAAAAGTTTTTACTACATATAGTGCCTGGAGCAGCGGCCTAGATACATTATAAATATTAGTTGAATGAATACATATTAGAAATCCTCTCATTATTTATATGTTCAGATAATTCTAGAAGACCAATATTGTTGCCTCAGAGATATGCAAAAGAAAGTAGAAAGTTGGCCAAATTTGTTTTTAAAGAAACTTTGTACACATTAGAGTGTAATACATTGGATAAAATATCTATAATACAAAACTGCCTCAAGTCCATGAAGGATTTAAGTGGTAGAGAGCAAGTTGCAAACCAAGGAGGCAGGAGTCCAGAGGAATCTAATAATATCTAGAAAGATAGAAGTGGTGACAATCCAGGTGGACTTCGTTGGAGCTAAAACTTGGTGTGCAGAGAAGAAATGGGGAGGGTACTTTTGGTGAGCATGCAGAAATAGTGCTTGGAGGTGGGGAAATAGTAGGGCCAAGGCATTGGGAGGAACAGTCAGAAGATAATAGGATCAATTTGATCAATTAGAATTTCTTTTATGGAAAGTATGACAATAGTAAGGTACCATATAGGTATTTAATAAAATCTTGCAACTGTACTGGTTACCTATTGCTGTGTAACAAGCAACTCCAACATCTTCTGGCTTAAAACAAAAAAGTTACAAATAGAGTTAGCTTAGGACCCAGCAACTGCACTACTAGGTATTTACCCAAAGGATACAAACATAGTGATCCGAAGGGGCACCTGAACCCCAGTGTTTATAGCAGCAATGCCCATAATAGCCAAACTATGGAAAGAGCCCAGCTGTCCATTGACAGATGAATGGATAAAGAAGATGTGGATGCAGTGGACTATTGCTCAGCCATCCAAGAAATGAAATCTTACCATTTGCAGCAAAGTGAATAGAACTAGAGGGTATTATGCTGAGCGAAATGAGTCAATCAGAGAAAGACAATTATCATATGATTTCACTCATATGTGGAATTTAAGAAACAAAGCAGAGGATCATAGGGGAAGGGAGGGAAAAATAAGATGAAATCAGAGACAGAGGCAAACCATGAGAGACCCTTAACTCTAGGAAACAAACAGGGTTGCTGGAGGGGAAGTGGGTTGGGGGGAAGGGCATTAAGGAGGACACATGATGTAATGAGCACTGGGTATTATATAAGACTGATAACTAATTGAACTCTACCTCTGAAACTAATAATATACTATATGTTAATTAATTGAATTTAAATAAAATAACATTAAAAAAAGAAAAAGAAAACCCAAAACAACTACCGTTTATTAGCTCGGTTTCTGTCATCAGGCCCCCAGGCACGGCTCAGCTGGGACCTTTGCATTAGGGGCTGTGACAGGCTCCAACCAAGTTATCCGCTGGGCCTGCCCTCGTCTCAAACTTCCAGTGGGGCAGATCCATTTCCAAGCTCACTCATGTGGTTGCTGACAAGATTCAGCTCCTTATGGGCTGTTGGGCTGAAGGTCTCCATTTCTTGCTGGCTGTTGACCAGAGGCTGCTTTCTGTTCTTTGCCATGTGACCTCTCCATCAGAGCAAACATTGGAGAAGACACACAGCAAGGGAAAGAATACCAGCAGGACGAAAAGATGAAAAGTCATAGTCTTTTGTAACCTAATCATGGAAGTGACACACCATCATTTTTGCTAGATTCTGTTTGTTAGAAGGAAATCACTAGATCCAGCCCAGAAACAGGCAGGGATTACACAAGGATGTGAATTCCAGGGGGTGAGGATGCTTGTGAGCCATGTGAAATACTGCCTGGCACATACTCAAATCCTACCATAGTAACTTCCGGGAAGAGAAGGCACATCATCTTTAATCTGTGCCTGTCATTTTTTGTGTCTTGCCATGAAACTGCTCAGCCTTTTCCTATCTGTGTACCTTTGCATATGCTGATTCCCCCTCTTGGACCCCTTTCTCTCTTCTTTACGTCGATAATTCCTATACCTTCACTATGTTTCAATTGTTCATCACTTCCTCCATGAAGCCCTCCCTAAATCCATAGGTACTATTAGTCTCTTTCTTCTCCATGCTCCCATTTCTCTTTATAAGTATAGTCACACAGCAACTTGCTGCATTTCATTGATTTCACTGCTGCTACATTACTTTGCTACATTATGTGTATAGATATGTGTATTTCCTGCTAGATTATTGCTTCCTTGAGGGCAAAGATTAGGTTTTAATTATCTTTTTATCTACAGGGTCTTGCACAGTTATTATTAGCTCAAAGTAAACTCTGGAAATGGTATCTATTTTTTGTGTGTGACTAGGTCATTGAAGGTGGTCAATAATTACACTATACTTATAAATTTATTATTATTATTATTATTATTATTATTAATTTAAGAAGTACCTACATTGTGCCCCTCACTTACTCACTCTCAGAGAACCCAAGGCAGGCATTTTCTCTCGTATCTTCAAGATTTGGAAACTGAGGTTACAAGTGATTATTTAACTTTCCTGAGCTGCTTTCTTTTCAGCCCTCTTCTAGCTAATGGAGGTCGTTAAACACCGTTCTGATCAATCGCATGTAACTGCAAGGCTGCTGGTGGGGATTCCAAGAAAACTTTTGCTTTCCTGATTAAAAATGGACCACCTCAACTGGAACACTCTATTTGTTTTTCTTTCTTTTTTTTTTCAACTACCATTGTGTTTTTCCTGCTGTTTTTCTTAGGACCTGGAGGTGCATCTTGTAACCATGAGTCTATAAGCATGAGGATGCAAACCAAGGGGACCGATCAAACAGAAGGAGTCTAGGGTCTTAGTGATACCTGTGAATAGCTACAGCAGTCTTGTATTGCTTTCTGTGGCAATGGTATGTGAAGAAAACTAATCTCTATTTGTATAAGCCAATGTTAGTGCAGGCTTTTCTGCTTTATTATTTTTTTAAATCAATTCCCAGCTAATACTGATGCTGAATGGTAGAGCTGAGATTCAAACCTAGTCTCCTTGACTCTAAATTCCATATTATTTCCACTTTTCTGTATCACATAGTTCCTGACTCAAGTTTATTCAACATGGAAAGAAAAAGACACAACAACACAGAAAAGAGGTAGCATATCCTCTAAAGTTAGGCGATCAGCTGTGCCCAGCCTGCTGAAGTCTTGCCACAGATCTATGAAGTTAATGGTGGTAGAAGCACCAAACAAACCTTCATGGGTGGGGCGGGCTACAAGCTAATTCTCAACCAATGGGTAGAATTTGGATGCTCAGGGAGAGGAGAGCACAGGATAGCGCCACCTAGATGGGGGAAGAAAGGAGACTGTCATATCACTGGTAAAGGGAAATCACACAAACTCTTTCATCCTTCTCCCTTTACTTTTACAATGGGCTCACTTGTAGAGTGAACTTGAAATCCTTTCCTTACCTCTTGGCAAAGAGTTTGAGATGCCATTACACCATTATCAGTAGATGTCATCAAGTAGAGGCAGGTGGAAGAGGGAAGTGTCATTTGACAACCAAAAGCACTGTGATGCCAGAGAGTGAAGTCAACTCGAGATGGGTAGATCACCAGGAAGTGATTTTTTGCACTCTCATTAATGTCTCAGATGCATTTGATAAAGCTCTCCTGTCCTTATGCCAGGAGGCCATACTGCCATCAGGAAGAGCCGTGGCAGAGCTAATAATCATCAGACAATGGTTTTGACAAGCACTATGAGTACGTGCCAACATGATAGGACACCTGGGGGGGTTTGAAATTATTGCCTTAAATGTTTCTGGTGTCTGAACCAGAATTTAACAGAGTCTTGGCTGGCTTCATGACTTTTTCTTCATAAACGTAAATTTCTTCTGAGTGTTCACTTGCAGGGACAGAGATACTTTTTATCTCCTTCTCCATCACCTAAAAAAGTTTTTTTCTGGTAGGAACAAGGTATCGCTCTCTTTAGATGGCCTTGTTCAAAATATCTACCAAAATGAAGTGCATTTAAGATCTTTCCTCAAAAAATTTTAAACGCTGTGTATGCATTGTATGCATAAATGTTTAGAGAATACTTAAAAATGTATAGTCATCCATATCTTGCATAGCAAAACAGCTCAGCTACAAGCACTCTCCTGAACAGGGTTTAGAGCTAATTTTCCTGTGGTAAATTTTGTCTTGTTGTAAGTATTATTTGGGCTCTCCCTAAATGGCTTTTATTTGATAATCCCATCTGTAAAAAAAAACAGCAGAATGAGACTTTTATTTTTAGAGTAAGCTGTTTTGACCATTGAAATTCAAGCAGGCTTTGAAAACAGCAAGGCTAGGGCTATATTAGAGAGTAAGGAGCTTCTGGAAGAAAACAGAGGGAAGAACCAAGCAGATAAACTTGGTTGAGTGACAAAATCTTGGACATGAGAGAGCATGGTGTCTCTATTCTGCATTTCCTTCCAAGCTCAGTCTTCATGAACTCAGGTTTGTCTCCTGTGAAGATAAGAGGTATTTGGCTCCTTTGTCTCTTAACGGAAAGAACAGTCCATCATGGAACTTTTGTACCTTTGGAACTGAGGCTCAGAGCAACAGCTGGCCATGACCGTGCTTGGGCATCAGTGACAGAAACAGCCACAGTGCTTGTTAGAGCTGCTAGAACTTGGTGTACCAAGGAGTTCCCAGGGATATCGTAGAAACTCTAGCAAGCCCAGCGGTAGCCAGTGGGAAAACATGGAAGGCATCTCTTAACTTGTAGGAAGACTACGCCTGAGTATGCTGAGGCCTCCAGAAGACCAAATGGCACAAACCATGTCATTTCTACATGGAAGCAGTGGCAGTTTTGGAAAGATATAAACTACCTAAGCAAAACATTGCTGAAAGTGCAGTGACGTGAATCAGAAACGATCTGTACGCAGTGCCTCGGGCAGTCTTCCTCTCTAGCCTCTCCAGCACGCCCCAGGCTGGATGTAGAGTGCCTTACAACCCCCCGTTTGTTCTTACCTACGTGTCTTCCAAGCTCACCTTACTCACCTATTCCTGACATTTGTTACTATTCATCAAAAGAACTCCATCCCCACCCACCCCCAAGGAGCTCAAGCCTCTCTCTCGGGCTGTGAGTAACTCAGGAGTTAACGTGTGGGATGTGCCAGGGAAACCCACCAAATTCTTACACATTCCTGGATAGGTCCTTGAGTCAGCAGAGCATGATAAATCAGAATCAATTAGAACAAATCTTGATATCAACTGGCATACTTAGTGTCATAAGACAAAGGACCCTTGGCCCTTGGCGCTTGGCTCAGTCTCCCTGGGAAATGCAGAAATCCGTCTCCCCAGACACAAAAGTGCTAAGACTTGCAGAGAAATAGCTGAGTGAGGAATCCTTTTACCGTGTCTCCTTCGCCCCCCTCCCCCCCATATAGCCGTAGCCTTGAAAGGAGACAGTCCTGCACTGTTCATCTGTTGGTTGTCCAGAGGCGTGCTCAGAGTTCAGGCTGTATTGGCGCATGGCCTTCCACCTGCCAAGGCTTCGACATCAACTATTCAGAGTCCTATCTCCTAAGTAGACTAATGCACCAATGCTAATTTACTCATGGCCTTTGTCCATGACAAGGTCAGGGTTTGAACAAAAAAACCTTCCTTTTATACAAAATCTCTTCCTTTCAAGTTTTATAGCCTGAGTCCTTTCGCTTTTAGATCTGTTTATGGTTCTTACATGCTTTCATGGACTGCACCCCTTGTATGCCTGAGCTGTCTCAGTGCACACGGTGTCTTCCGCTGCGAAGTTTAGTCCCCCCACTTAGGCTGCCAAGCCAGTGGAAAAGGTTTGAGAGGGAAGGGAGGGCAGTGCCTACCTCTTCTTTCCCTTGTCTCCCGCAAGATTTTTTTTTTCTTTTTTCAACCCTTCTGCCTCACATTCAAGTTATTTTTCTGTTTCTCCCATAGAATGACAAACCCTTAGAACTCAGGAAATGGCTAACTTTTCTGACATGACAAACAGTGAGTTCAAATCTCAGTTTTACCAAATACTGGCTATGTGACCTTGGGCATTCTTTTGTGTTCTGACAGCCAATTCCAAGGGTGTGTACACCAAGTACTTTCCTGACACCATCTGGGTGACTTATAATTTAACTGCATTTGGACACTGTCTACCTGGAGAGCGCATCTGATTCCACAATTGGAGAGGTTAGTCCCACAAGGCCACCATCCCCTTCGGATACCTGTCACAAGTTCAGACACCTGTCACCTGTTCTTCTGAGTGACTGGCTACATATTGGAGGTTCTCATGACCCCATCCTTGGGTTTGATTAAATGTTAGAGCAGGTCACAGAACTCAGAGAAACATTTTACCCACTAGATTGCCAGGTTATCATGAAAGGATATAACTCAGGAGCAGCCAGATAAAAGATACGTAGGGCAAGGTATGTGGGAAGGAGCATGGAACTTCCACACTCTCTCCAGGTACACCATTCTTCCTGTACCTCCAGTGTTCACCAACCTGAAAATTCTCAGAACCCCATCTTCTCAGGGTTTCCTGGGGGCTTCGTCACAAAGGCATAATTGATTAAATCATTGGCCATTGATAAATTGATTCAACCTCCAGCCCTATTCCCCTCCCAGGAGGCTAAAAGTGGGACTGAAAGTTCCAAAGCTCTAAAAATCCACTGGTAACCAGCCCCCATTTTTTGGTGCTTTCCAAGTAACATCATTAACATAACAAAAGACACCTTGCTGAGTCTCATCGCTTAGGAAGTTCCAAGGATTTTAGGAGCTCTGTGCCAGAAAAGAAGGGGTAGACCAAATATATATTTATTATAAATCACAATATCATAGCCATACATGTTTCTTTATATGAAAAACTGGGTTAATAAATGACTTCTCACTGGTGTGTGAGGATTACATGTGGTAACATATGTGAGAGTCTTATGTGAAGAGTAAAGCACCTTACCAATGTAAGGATTTAATATTGTCATAATTGTTATTCATCATTGTATCCTTCCCATAACCTCTCATTGGGCCTTATATCTCAATAAGTGCTCAATACATGTGGCTGAAATGAATAATAAACACTCGATAATTAAGCCCAGGTTTAAGTGTTGTAAATGTTGATTGCCAGTGACTGCCATGGAATGTTAAACTAGTCTGTGGTCTCGCAGACAAATGAGGATTTAGCAGCTCAGGAGACTTTGGGCCCTTCTGTAACACTCCCCAGGACATCCCAGGCCACCGAGGCCATAGCAGCAGAAGCGTGGATGACAGGGTTCGGAAGCAGGAGACAAGCCTTACTCCATGCTGTATGTGTTGGGTGTTCAGTCTGATGCCATGTTTTACTGATCCAAATCCAGATTTTCTTTCTACAGGTTTGTTCTTTGGAGTCAATGTGGCCCTTGGAGCCACTGGTTTGGAATGGTAAAAA
Organism: Ursus maritimus; assembly: GCF_017311325.1. Classification (NCBI taxonomy): domain Eukaryota; kingdom Metazoa; phylum Chordata; class Mammalia; order Carnivora; family Ursidae; genus Ursus; species Ursus maritimus. The sequence continues at coordinate 66,049,475 of NW_024427107.1, forward strand.
GAACACAACTTTTGGAATTCAAATCCCAGCTCTGGCACGTGCTAGCTGTGGGATATTAGGCACACTTCTGCCTAAGCCTTAGTTTTCTGATCTGGAAGACAGAGATGAAGGTAGCCTACTTCAGAGGCTGATGGGGGAATGGAGATAATATGTACGAGGAACCTAGCCCAGTTCCCTGCAGGCTGCTGGCACTTAATCAATAATGTTTATTTTCCCATGGATTAGAATAGATGGCTGCATGTGCTGCTCTGTTTCTGTCTTCCCTAGTTTTAATTCAGTATTTTATATGGTTTTGTTTTGTCTCCTTTGGCTAGTATGTGATTTTCTGTATTCAGCTGTCTTTCCCGGATGCCCTGTGACCTCAATTCTCTGATGGGTATAAGAAAAGTTATTGATTTTCCATTTGTTTAGCTTTTTTCTTGTTGTAAGGCTGGAAGTGATGACTTCCGATCTTTTTTTCTAAAAAAAGCCCTTTATTGAGACATGATAATAGGTGTACAAAAAACTGTATATATTTGATGCCTACAACTGAGTTTGGAGATAAATAGATACCATGAAATCATCACCACAACCAGTGTCATAAACATAACCATCACCACCAAAAGTTCCTCCTGCTGGCTTGCTTTCTGAATTGTTGTTGTTGTTGTTGTTGTTGTTGTTGTTGTTGTTGTTATTAGAGCATTTAACATAAGATATATCTTCTTAGCAATTTTGCACTATGTGATAGTGTTGTTAGCTACAGACACTGTGCTGTACAGTGGTTTCTAGGACTCATTCAACCCGCAAACTTGAAACTTTGTACCCTTTGACCAACATCTCCCCCTTCCTCCCTCCTCCATCCCTTGATAACCACCATTTTAATCTCTGCTTCTAGGAGTTTGACTGTTTTAGATGTCTCATGTAAGTGGGATCACGTAGTATTTGTTCTGTGGCTTTTTTTTTTCTTCCCTTAGCACAGTGTCCTCAAGATTCATCTATGTTGTCACAAATAGCAGGATTTCCTTCCTTTTTTAAGACTGAATAATGTTACATTGTATGCGTGTGCCACAGTTCTTTGGCCACTTACCTGTGGATGGACATTTGGGTTATTTCCATGTCTTGGCTATTATGAATAATGCTGTAGTAAACATGGGTATACAGATATCTCTGCGATCCTGATTTCAGTTCCTTCGGCTGTGTACCAGAAGTGAGATTGTGGTTTCATGTGAGGGTTCTGTTTTTAGTTTTTTGAGGAAACTCCATACTGTTTCCCATAGTGGTTGTACAATTTATAGTCCCACCCATAGTTGTTGGAACCAATAAAGGTTCCTGATCAACATGCCTTATCTTTGTGTGTATGTGTGTGTGTGTTTTGTTTTGTTTTTGTTTTTTTGATAAAAGCCATCCAAATAGGTATGAGGGGCTATTTCATTGTGGTTTTGGCACATTGCGATTTTGATCTTATTGTCTCCCCAAACTCTGTATTGCAGATACTTTCACTTCCAGTGCATAAAAGAAATGGCGCAGGAATGCTAAGGGTGTTTTTAAAAGGCAAATAGAAGATGAGCAGAGGAACTGTGCTTCAGACTCTGGTCTTCATGACTCCAGGGTCTATGCTCTTTCCACAGAATCGCCACAAAGACTGGACTCCATGATGACTATCTTTATTCAACCATAAATCGTAACATTTACTTTCCTAGCAACTTAACATGTATTAACCAACTAAATGCTCCTAACAATCCTGAGAGTTAGGTAGTGTTATTACACCTGATTTACTGATGAGGAATCAGGTACAGAACGTTAACTCACTAGACAAAGGTCCACAGCTAGTCACTGGCAGACCGGCATTCATGTTCATGTGATCTGCCCTCAGTGCCCATGCTGTTAATTGCTACATCATCATACATGGTGTGGCACGTAAGAGTGAGCCTACCGAGACCCTGAACTAGGACATGAAATTCTCAACAATATCTCAGATACACACACAGAACAGATATGGATAAAGTATGGAGACAGGGGGTCAATTAATTTTGTCAGCAAACCTCACAAAAAGCTGTACATCTGAAGATTGAAAGGTAGATCACAAAAGATTATGCATGCCAGAAATGTGACCTTTCTGAAGAATTCTAATCAGGGAAGAGCATGAATTACTTTTGTAGCTTTGAGAGTGATTTCTGGCATAGAAAGAAGAGGTAAAGCTAGGTCTTTGCAACAGTTCATGGTCGAATTTACTGCGATAATGTTGCCCAAGCAGCTTAGCTTCCTTCCCTTCCTGACCCTCAGTCATTTCCAAAGACTACACTTTATTGAGTACACGCTAGTAAAAAGAAGTCACTGTCATCCCATCAATTGGCCAAGGAAAAAGAAAATCATTCCAGTCTTAAATCTTAGTCGCTGTTTTGACGACTGTTATACAGAAAGCTGACATCCCTATTGAGTTATCTGCTTTGACACCTCACTCACTAGTTTTTGAGACATTTTAATTTTCTCAAGGATGCCATTAGAATGCATGAACAGAATCATAAGTTCTTCAAAATCCAGAATGCTCGTGTTGTGTATGTTATTCTTGACAATGTGAGTGTACTCATTTCTGCACGTTGTTTAATGTCTTGGTGTTCTTAGTTCTCCCTGTGGTCATCCTTCCTCCTGATTACCCTGAGTCATTTGGTAATCTGCAAATCCATCCTCTTAACTACCAGCACCTTCTTCCTGATTATGAACCAGTGCCTTCAATGGCCATGTCTCCCTTTGCAAGGTTAGTGAGAATACATTTATTTCTAACTCTTAACCCTGCCTAAATTCAGGGACTTTTTTTTTTTTCTTTTTTGCACAATTTCCAAGGACAGAATTTCCTCTGAAACTCTGGGTGAAGGACTTATGAGAAGTCATCTAGATTTGGAAATTACAAACCATTTGAGAAGGACAGGATTTTAGATACGGTGTCTGAGGCTTGGGAGCACCATGAGTTCAGAATGGAGTTGTTTGGGAACATTCATAAGGGACAGAGCTCAGAGATGACAATAAATATTAATGTGAATAAACATGTTAGTACCTGTCATGCGATGAATGTGCACAGAGAGACTTTGATGGGCAGTTTGTCTGTATCAGATCGTTCGATTCTCTATAAAGACAATATTCTTAACTTTAAATTTTAAATGAGAAAACTGAGACCCAGAGAGATTGTATAATGGACCCAATGTTAATAACTTAAAAGCTGCAGTTTGAACCCAGACCTTTAATAGCAAAGTCCGTTTGCAAGCATAAATGAAATGGTACCTGCAGGATGGACACAGAAGAATTTTCTTGAATAAATAGGTTCATTACTGAAAGCCTACCTGATAGGAGCCTCAGGCATTTGCACTAAGGAGACAGGCCATGCCTTACAATGGAAAGAAGAATACAGGTTACAGACTTTAATGCTGACATTTTACATGACTGAACAATGACACTGAAGAAACCCTTAAGACATACTTCATGTGCTGACAATCCTTATAATATCTAAGATATACCAGTCTTACTCTCCTTTTATTCTGCTCGTTGTTTTAAGGAATCTGAACTAGTTAGGGTGGGTCAGCTGGAGTTCCCAACGTTTCCTTCAGTGCAGGAATGGTTCTCTATGTTTCTAGGGATCCCCTGATTCCATCTGGTTTTGAGAATGGCCCTCCAAATACTACTTTTGTTGTGATGGTTCAAGCTGAGGTTTTCCATCTTCATTTTTATTATGTTCTCAGACCTCACCTGAGCAGTGTGGGCACAGTCATGTCTCTGGGCTCACTCACCATTAGATGAGCCATCTGTGGAACCATCTATGGAGTTCACCTTGGGTTAGTGCCTGCTGTGTGCTAGGCACATTACTAGACTCTTCACATACGTTATTTCATTTCCTCATACAAAAATCCTGGAAAGAAGATATTGTTCTGACTTTTTCAGGTAAAGAAACTGTCACTTAGAGCAGTTAAGTAACTTGTCAATGGTCATATAGTTCTTAAGGGATGGGAGGAAGATTTGATCCCAGGTTTAGCTGACACTCTTATATTACACTTCTTGGTATATTGCTTATTTCATAGTCTCTTATTAGCTTCTAGAAGGATTATTATTTCATTCTTTTCCTTAATTTTCTTTCTTTCCTTCTATCTTACTCTCTTTATCCCTCTCTCCCTTCCTTCCTCCTTCCCTTCGTCCCATCTTTCCTTCCTTCTAACTACTCTCTCTTTTTGCTTCCTCTCCCTCCCTCTCTTCCCTCCTCCCTCCTTTCCTTTCTTCCTTCCTGTCTTCTCTTCTTCCCTCCCTCCCACTTCTCTTTCTTCTTTCCACTCTCTCTCTCTTTTTGTTCTCTCCTTCCCTCCTTCTTTGTCCGCCCCCTTTTCTTTTCTTTTCTTTTTGTTAAATGAAAAGAAGCAAGAAAGACTGAGTCCTTTTGACAGAAATTTCTTGGATCTTTTCACTTCTTTATTATATTCTCAGGCACCCTTTCAAATGAATATGTATTAAAATAGCAACGTGCACAAATGTCAGCTGATGCCATCTCTCTGTTTGCCACAAATTTCCGAAGGAAAATTAAATTTGATGAGGTTTTGCTTCATTGTTTTGGCCTGAGTTTTACAGACACCACTTCAAAGGATTTTGCTCGGTCCTCAGAATGGCCTTGTCTGAGGCACAGGGCTGGGGAAGTTGACCTTGAAGACATACCGCCTATTATTGAATCAGTGATGCTAGAGCTGCGGGGGCTCTTAGAAATCACTTTTAGAAAAGGAGTCAGAGGCTCAGAAGATGAAGTCCGTTTCTTTATTTCTAAAATGGGGATATTAATAACACCTACCTAATACACGGTTATGAGTATTAAATAAATTCCTATTTGTGAAGTGAATTTCTAGAATTGTGACAAGCACATGAGGACCACCATAGAGTATGTGAAAAATAAACATCATAATTTGTCCAGGGTCACAGGGTGAGAAAGGCACCATCGTTTTCTGAATAAATATACCTGGGTTCCAGTTCCCTTGTATGACTTTGGGCAAGTCATCTGACCTCTTGGAAGGCCAATGTCGCTCAATCTTGAAATCATGTCTCATGGCTTGACTTCATAGCATTCTTGTGAGACCTGAATGAGCTAACACAGGCAGAGTGCACAGCCCCCGATAGGAGCCCAGCAGGTGAGAGCTAGCTTTAGACCCAATGTCAGAAGCAGTAACCATGGTCTCCTGACAAACTCGACGCTCTTTGTAAATCTTGAAATATTTCTGATTACAAAGAACAGAGATTTCATGTCTATAATGTAACTGTTTCTTTTAGGGCTTGGGGGTGGAATATTTAATGTCCCTTAAGCCAACCCAAGAAAATCTACCTACCTTGAAAAAGAAACATATTCCAGACACTTTTCTTCCTGTTGGCATCATCATTGGTTAACACATTATCTTTGGCTGAGCTTCATTTGTATTCTCTAAAAATCATAAGGGTCGGTACGTTGAAGTCTCTGTTTTTGTTTGGAAGAAGATATTCTAAGCATCATATTTCCTTATCTCTTCCTGTTTTGATTCTTTTGCTTTACCTCACTCGGCCAGGAATCACGCAGATCTCAAATCTGATCCTAACTCGGTCATAGCCAGTTGAATGACCTTGCGCTGGGCACTTGTAATTTTCTTTGACACGTAATAGCTTCTATTTCCTTGACTTACATTTTTTTTGGGGGGGAAAGCCTCTTTATTTACTTGTTAATTATTGACTTTTAATTTTAGAAATAATTTCAGTTTTTAATTTTGACTTTAGTTTTAGATTTACAAAAAAAATTGTGAAGCACAGAGTTTCTACATATCCTTCATCCATTCCCCCAATTATGAGCATCCTATATTATTACGGGACATTTGTTACAATAAATAAATGAATACAGATACACTGTGATCAACTGAAGTTAATGGATTGCAAAAGTTAAGTTGATGGCAGTGATTGGTTTTCACATATTGAATCGGTATTGTGTCCCTGAAATAAATCCCACTTGGACATCACATATACTTTTTTTCTCATACAGCTTTTGGATTCTATTAGCCACCTGTGTTTTCCAGTTTTGCCTTTTACTACTGCCAATACGAACACCGATCTGATCAGGTGACCCCATTGTCTATTATATGTGACATTTTGTTCAAACCCTCCCCTTTCCTGTAGATCTTCTTTAATTTGTGCTCCCTCTTCCAGCCAGCCCTTCCTAATCTGCTCCTCAATCTCTACCTCTTCTGTCTCCTTTAAAGGTTCTACGTCTGCAGCGCTGGAACTGGCACAGCTGTGTAGATTTTCTGTAAATAAGGTCTCTATTTTTTGTTTGTTTGTTTCATATCTCATCTTATTACAGAAAGAATTTAAAGCATTTTCCTCAACTACACTGATTTAATAAGGTAAGAACCAATGAAAGCCTAAGTGGATAATGACAGTGGGACAAAGGAAGAATTAGAGTGGAAAAGGTAAAATGAAGCCAGAGGTGAGGTTTTTGTATCATATAGTGATAAAATTCTCTGTGTTTTTCTTATTTTTTAGAATTTCTGGTACATTAGTACGAAGTTTTACAGTTTTCAAAGGACCTTGCCACATCTTATTTTGTTGTATGTTGGTGTTCTAATTTTTTTTTCCCCAGGGTAGGAAACCTAGATTCAAAGAGTGCAGAAGGTAGTGAATAATAGAACAAAGAAAGTAATCTCAGTGTGTGAAAATGCAGTGTCATTGCACATATGCTCCATTTCACAATAGGATTAGACAAGCTTTGTGAGGAAGGGGCCGTGTTTCGTAGTTGCTTTGTTTTCCATATCTTGCTCACTCGAAATTAGGCACCTGTTATGGCCAACCACATGCACATTGATTTGAATGCTATCTCATTTTGCCTCCAAGTCTGTAAACAGTGTGGCAAGGTGGGTTAATGGGAATTTAATGTAGCAGAATAGGAAGACCCAAGCTTGTGTTTTGTTTCCTGTTGCTTTGCAGAAGTAGCTGTTCAGCCTTGGGGATACAAGACTAACTCATGCATTTTTACACTGATCTGATTCCCATAAAAGACAAACAATGCTATCTTTAATTCTGATACCTAAAATAGTTTATAGATCCTAGTTAACCATTCAGTGTCCCCATTAAGGAGAAAGTGTGAAGAAAGACAAGTGGACAGTGGTCCTAGTTGAAAGTAAGGGCTCCTCTGCTTGGTGGGTTAAGATGAGATTAGGGGAGCTTTCCTGAGACTGGAGAGAATAATCGCACTTTCAATTTCCTTAAATAAGTGAGAACTACCCTCAGTAGCACACACGGAGTGTCAGGTCTTCCAAGAATAGGAATTCAGGACCCAGCCTGGGAGCCATAGAGTGTCTATGGGAAGGGCTGGTGACTCCTTGGCTGGTGTGAATAGGGGGAATCTACATTATGTGGCCAGTTGGGTAATGGTGAAGACTGTGAGTGGTCTGCAGAAAAGGCTCCTTCCTGAGCCAAGATGTCCTTCAACAGACGAATGGATAAAGAAGATGTGGTCTGTATATACAATGGAATATTACTCAGCCATCAGAAAGGTTGAATATCCATCATTTGCATCGACATGGATGGAACTGGGGGGATTATGCTGCATGAAATAAGCAGAGAAAGACATCATACGGTTTCACTTATATGTGGAACATAAGGAATAGCATGGAGGACATTAGGAGAAGGAAGGGAAAAATGAAGGGGGAGAAATCAGAGGTGGAGAAGAACCATGAGAGACTATGGACTCCGGGAAACAAACTGCGGGTTTCAGAGGGGTGGGGTGTGTGGGCATGGGTTAGCATGGTGATGGGAATTAAGGAGGGCATGTATCGCAATGAGCACTGGGTGTTATATGCAAACAATGAATCATGGAACACTACATCAAAAACTAATGAAGTACTGTATGGTGACTAACATATCATAATAAAAATAAATAAATAAAAGAGACCCAAGAAAGTGCCCTTGACCCTGCCACCATGTGACGCAAAAGGAAGTAGAAGTGGGCTCTCAGCACATATCAAATCTACTGGTACCTTAATCTTGGACTCCCTGGCATCCAGAACTGTGAGAAAGAAATTTCTGTTGTTTATAAGCCAAAAAGAAAAGAAAAGAAAAAAGAAAAGGCTCCTTCCTAACTTTTGAGTAATCCTGAAAGAGTCTTGCATGTTGTAAGGTCATAATAATCACCAATTAATGAAGGTAAGTGAGAGTTTGAAAGGACATAATTTGATCTGCAAATATAGAGAAATAGGGTCTTTCTTGCAGCTTGGGTATCAAGGAGCAGTCTATGCCTATTACAAGTGCTAAATACTCCAAGTACCACAGCTGTAAGAAATATGTCTTTGTCTCCTGAGTAGGCAACATGGTATAGCTGTTCAGACTTAGCTGTCCCTTGTAATAAACCAGAAAACCTGTTCAAGATACAGAAGTATGGGCTCCATCTCAGGTGTATGGAACCAGGATATTGGTAGAACGGGACATGGATAACTGTAGTTTTCCTTTTCTGTCGGTCCTACTCTCATCTGCGGACTGCTAGTTGAAAAATTCCTGGTCAGGGGATAAAACGGGGACTTTGGGTTCAGGCAAGTCAGGATTTAAATGGAAGCTCAGGCACTCAGACAAGTTACCTAAATTCAGTTTGCTACAGGATCTTATTTGTACAATGAGGATTAAAAATATCTACCTTTCATGCATATGGAAAGATTAAATGGGATAGTGTATGTAGAGTTTTCACTTCGGTGCTTAGCATGTAGTAGACATTCAGTAAATATTTATACATCCCTCCAACCCCATTAAGTTTTCTGCTTGATTTCAGGACATCCTTCCATTTAGGTAGCCAAGGGTTCTTGGAAGGTCTGACTTTGTCCCCCTCTTTGGTGTCTAATCTTAAAGCTCTCCTTCATCATAAACCTACCCATGGCTTCATCCACAATTGTTCTAGGTACTGACTGGCAGGTCAGAACACTGAGAATGACACATTCAAAATGACTGTGTGTCCTAATCTTCACTCCCCTAGAAGCGATCTTGGAGTTAGCACAACTGAAGATAATTAAACGATTGCTTTTTCGGAGCTTGAATCTTTTCTGACAGCCTTATATGAAAAGGTCTCCTTTGTGTTGTCCAGGAACGATTTTGTAGCAGATGAAGCCATTAATCAGTTTTAGTCAGGAAAGAAATGTCTATTTTGATCGTGTTAATACCTGGTCCAATGGTGGCAGATGGGTTGCTTCAGTTTTCACGGATATATGGGATGGTGGTTTTCAAAACGGAAAGAATTTGGAGTTAGAGTTGACAAATGTGAGCTTGAGTCCTTCCTTTCTTTCATCCCTCCCTCCCTTCCTCCCTTCCTCCTTCTTCTTCCTTCTCTCCTTCCCTCCCTCCTTCCCTTCCTCCCTCCCCCCTTCTTCTTCCCTCCCTCCCTCTTTCTTCTTCCTTCCCTCCTTCCTTCCAGTCTTCTTCCCTTCCTTCCCTCCTTCCTTCTTTTAACTGCATGGATTTGGATAATGGAAAATACTGCCTTTTGCATCTCTTTCTGTAAGATGGAAATGACAATCCCTACCTAAACTCTCAAGGGCTTTTATGAGGAATAAATGAGATACATAAGGTCTCATTTTATAAACTATAAATTTGATGAAAAAATAAATAGTGTTTATTTTTCATATTCATGTCTTAGATGACTCTGGAATGAGAATGTATAAGAAAAGGAAAGAAACATTCTCCCATTTATTAATTATTCATTCACGCACTCATTTATCGTTAAGCAAATATTGAGACACTACAATAGAATGTAGCCTACTAAACCCTCGCACTCGCATTATGTCATTTAATGTTTACATCAGCCTCGAAAGGTAGTTATTATTACCTTCACTGAGAAATTTGAGATCAAAAAAAAAAAAAAAGAAGAATTAGATCAAGGTCACACAGCTAATGACAAGGTTGAGATGGTAGCTTGGCTTTTTCTGACCATAAATAAGATCGGGTTGTACACAAGCTTGAAGAGAAGTGATTTTTATAAGGCGTTAAAAACTTGAGATGCTTTGGATATCTCAGCAGGATCACTTATTGAATAATAAGGATATGTTTTTTTGGTTCTCATCACTTCTGCAAATTTCCATCTGCTAAAATTAGATCTTTCTTAACCCTTGCTCTAAACCCATGAAGTCATGCAGACCTAGTTTAGATTTGTGCTTGACAAGATGATAATTTAGATTCTTCTGTCAGTTAAAGCCCACCCACCAGTCACCAAGTAGAACAAAATGTGGAGTGATCTGGTGAGGAGGGTGACAGAGACATCTATGATACGGGGGCATCTGCTAATGATTCCATCAGTTTCTATCACTCTCAGAATGGCAGGGGCAGAAGCTTCTAGGTTGTCAAGGCAAACATCACAGGATGATTGTGGTTCCCCACTATGAATTCAAAATGAGAGCTTAGGCCCCAACCATGACCTGCTTAACTGCAGAGCCCAGGTCACTAGTTCCATTCTCTTCTTTCTCTGGTCCCCTGTACATCTCCTGGTGGGATGAGGGCGGGGGAGGTTCTCCCATGAACTCATGTCAGTCTAGGTCTTGACTCACAGTTGGAATCTGCTTTCAATTTCTACTCTCACTACTTCCCTTGCTGCCCCTCCAATCACCCTGCTTCTCTTTTTCTGAGCTCTTAGCTTCAGAAACCTCTGGGCTCTTGACTGTAACACTGTTGCAGCTTCTCTATGTGGGGGCTACATGGTTCCTGCTTCCAAGGCTCTGCTTCCTTTTCATCAACACTTAATGGATTGCTGGGTGAATCCATTCATCTAAGACTCCATTGATTTTGTATCTTAGAGAGCCATGCTGGGATTCTTGGAATTATCATGGGATGCAGGAAAGTAAAATGAAGCAATGGATTCCATCATATAATTTTGTCCTATAGATTACACCTGCTAAGAAGGGTTCTATGGCCTTGCTGCTTGGATTTTGTCACCCTTTGGTTTATATGCAGCCTTTTTTTTTTCTTTTCTTTTTTACCAGCCACAGAGGTTTGTTTGTGACTGCTTCAAGAAACATCCTCCACATTGCACGCAGAAAGCATTATTTCCTACTTTAACTCTTAAATTCCAATATGGATTTCTGTTCCTGATGGGTCAAACCTACTTCTTTTCTCTTGAAATCTTACACGGTGACAATAAATAACACAAGCAGTTTAGACCTTGAAAATACACCAAGTCATACTGTTTTATTTAGGAGGTTACATTTGGGGCCACTGGGAGAGATAGAGTGAGTGTCCTTTGAACTACCAATAATTGGGGCAAGAAATAACGTAGACCTTTGGGACTAGAATGTAAACTCTATGAAGGCAGGGATTATTTTCTGTTCACTCTTGAATTCCCAGTGTCTAGAATAGTGCCTGGCTAATACAAACTGCTCAATAAATTGTCTGTTGAATGAATGGTGAATAAATGGTGAATCATTAAAGGGGAGAAGGAGAGTAATTATTATCTTAGGGATCAAAGAGGGAGTTATGGGAAGCTGGACATCAGTCCTAGGGGTGTTTGGGAACATAGGAGGGAGGCATATGAATTGCCCTTGATCTCACGGAGACAGACAAGGATGAGCTCAACCGCTTTCAGCTGAGTGCAGGGGCAGAGCGAATAACAGTGGCAATCCCAATGTGGTGGAGCCCCAGATTCTCATGGACAAATCTTTATTTACTCTCGCCTTGCTAGGAAATGGTAAGAAGACATGGGACTGACTTTTTGGAGTAAAGTAGTGTTACACCTGCCTCCGCATCTCAGTGGGTATCTGGTACTAGGTATGCTGTGTGGCTGATGGTGGAATCCTTTCCAATCTTGTCCATCTGTCCTGAGGATGAGTCTCACAAAAATATCCCTGAGTATGCACGGATGTAAACCTTGAGACCTTGAGCTGTGGCACTGGACCCAAGACCACTTATCTCATGTAACCATGGCAGATGACAGCACGAAGAGAGAATGGCTTGCTCCCTGGAACGGTATACCTTCCTCTCAAACCAATGTTGGTGGGCGTGTCTCAGTCACTGCTGCAGACAGGCGCTGTTGAACTACATGAGGCATGCCGTAGACCAGTGACTGTAACAACAGGTAAGGAGAAATGGGTGTCCTGGCACACTGGACAGCTTGTACATACTCTTTCCCTAACATGATCATAATTCTTTGGACCAAAGCCAAAAAAGCAATACTGACATTCTTGGAGTAATTATGGGAGGGGAGGGGCAGGAAGAAAAGAAAGTAAAGAAAGGCATTTTTTGCAATATAAATAGATGCTATATAATCTCTCAGTTATTCACTGTTGCTATTAAGAACAATTTGCCCCCAAGATGATGAATCAGAACCTACCAAGTGTTCCATGAATTCTCCTACTTGGTCCTTGCAGTCTTGAGTTGACCTCCCTCCCTATAGTTCAACCATCTGCTGTTCTATGTCAGATTCCCATTCCTGAGCATAGTTTAGCTTTTCTTCCTGCCCTAGAGACCTGTTGGCATCCACTTAAATCATTGGGTACAAGAGATAGTTGGGGTAGCGCGTTGAGGCTGCAGTTCATGGTTCTACAGACGGTATCCTCATTTGCAAACTATATGCAGTTATGTGCTTCAACCTGTGTAGTGGTTCAATCTGTGAATTCAGAAAAAGTGGTGGCCCCTCACCTCTTCAGTGGAGGACACAGACGCTTAGGAGGGCTGAACGACTTGCTTGAGTTCATGCAAATTATGTTTCCAAGGCAGGATCTGAGCCCAGGTTTTCGGACTCAAATCCAGTGTTGCCTCATCTACTTGGGCTGCTCCTTGGGATCAGAACTAAGCCTCATCAAAGCCATGAAGCTGACTGTTCTCTCAGGGTCTCACTCTGATTCCCTGGAGCTCTTAACCCTCTTTCCGGGGCCAGGGTTCTAAGATGTACTTCCTGCTGAGTTACTTGGCTCTCCCACCTGATGCAGCAGAAAAATGACATCGGTTTTGGAACCTTCTGTGACATAGCAAAGGCCAGCTTCATGGGCCTACAACCTGTGCGGTAGCCTAGATCCCATGCGGAGGTCCCTGCGCTCAGCATCATGAGCTACGGTAAATTACGTAGCTGATCCTTCTTTCAAGCTTATGACTTTGCTTACATTTATTTTTTTGTTTTTTTTAAGATTTTTTTTTGTTTTAATTTGAGAGAGAGAGAGAGAGAAGAGTGGTGGGGAGGGGCAGAGTGAGAGAGAGAGAAGCAGACTCCCCGCTAGGCAGGAAGTCTGATGCAGAGCTGATCCTAGGACCCAGAGATCGCGACCTGAGCCAAAAGCAGCTGTTTAACCAGCTGAGCCCCCCTGGAGCCCCGTTGGTTACATTTCCTAACTTTTCTAAACCTCAGTTTTCATATCTGTAACTCATGTCTGTAAACAATATAGTTATGCATATCTTAACGTCTTCTTGCGTGGAATAAATCAGAGCAGCAAACTGGCTAACAGCTTTTGTGCGTGCATGGTCCTCAATAATTCTTAACTTTTCACATCTAATCCAGGAGGGAAACCCGCTCATTAACATCTTACTTTGTCAGCTTGGAAACGTTGGTTATATGCATGTGGAGTTTGGTTTTGTGGTGGATAAGATAATTATTTTGGTTTTGCTTTTGTGAGATTAGATTAAATAAGAAGTAAAAGGGCTCCTTTTTCACCCAAAGTCACTAGTTCAACCACTGTGCAGGCTTGGTAAGCTGAGTGATGAGGGAAACAGTGTAATAGAAGCAAAGTAAGAAATCAGTCAATCCTCGTTAGTGCCAGGTCAGTACAAGGAGCACTCACGCTTCTCAGAGCAGCCCGGAGCCCGATCAGCTGGAGTTGCCGGCCAAGGGTAAGGTGAGGGGTCAGAAAAAAATGTAAAGAATGCAGGAAGTAAGGTTTAATGATATTCTAAAAACTTTTGTGTTTGGTACTGATCTAGCTGGTTCAAATACAACATTTCATTTAATCTTCCTAAAAACCCCATGAAGTAGATAACATTAGTAGTATCTTATTGTTGAAGAAACCAAGCTCACTGAGTATTTACAGCTCTAGAGAACGCCCTAGAACAGATAGTGTTTGGAGTCCATATTCATTGAGGACATAGCTAGATGGGACAATAAATATTATCTGGTGGCAAATGGGTTTCATCTTGTGACCTAGGTCTAATTCTTCGGTAAGGCTGTGTGAAGAAGGGTTCTAGGACTCTATCTGTGTGGACTCGGTGGGATAGAGTGTCTTGATCAATTAGCCTTGGGCTCTAGAAAACTGGTGGTGGTACGTAGGGCAGGTATCTCTGACCTAGGCTCCTCACTTTACAGAAGACATCATGACCAAGAAGTTAATATAGTTACAGTTTATAAGCTAACCTATTGCCTAAGCCTGCTTTTAGTCCCGACATCACTGATGCTTCAGTAAGGCTGTTTTACCAAACAACAAACAACAAAAACAAAAACAAAAAATCCAAAAGGAGTAATTTATTGACATTCCCAGCATCAATAGAAAAAGTATTAGAGCTTAGAGGATTCTTTTTAAGATCCATAAAATCACAACAGAAAGAGCATTTCAAACTTTACTGTATCAGTAGCTGCTAGAAGCCTTTATTTTTTAAAAAAGATTTACTTATTTATTTTAGAGAGAGTGGACCTTAGCAAGCGTGAGCGGGGGAGGGTGAGTGGGGGAAGGCAGAGGGAGAGGGAGAGAGAGACAGAGAGAATCTCAAGCAGACTCCCTGTTGAGTGCAGAGCCCACTGTGGGGCCCAGGACCCTGGGGTCCTGACCTGAGCTGAAATCAAGAGTCCGCTGCTTAACGGGCTGTGCCACCCAGGCGCCCCTGTTGGAAGGTTTTTAAAACACAAGTTGCTGGATCCCATCCCAGAATTTGAGTCCATAATTACCACTAGGGTGGGGCCTGAGAATCTGCATTTCTAGTAAGTTCCTAGATGAGGTTGATAGTCAAGTCTGGGACTATGCTTTGAGGGCTCCCTATTTGTAACTTTTCCTTGACCATTGATCTGATTCCTATTGAAACGAATTATGCAAGCATGCAGTTTTTATAAATTTGGGGGATACACTCTGCCACTCCCGTGGGATTTGTTAATAAGTCATGAAAATTACCTCAGAAATTTTCGATTTAGTGGTTGCTTCAGCAGCACATATACTAAAATTGGAACAATACAGAGAAGACTAGCATGGCTCCCGTGCAAGAATGATATGCAAATTCATGAAGCATCCCATATTTTTTGGAACCCTTGTGCACTGTTGGTGGGAATCAAAAATTGTGCATCCACTATGGAAAATAGCTATGGAGATTCCTCAAAAATTAAACATAGAAGTACCATATGATCCCGTAATCCCCCTACTGGGTATATATCCAAAATGATTCAAAGTAGGATCTCAAAGAGATATTTGTATATCCAAGTTCATTGTAGCTTTACTCATGATAGCCAAGAGGCAAAAGTAATCCAAATACCCATGGAGAGAGAATGGATAAGGAAAATGTGGTATACACATGCAGTGGAATATTATTCAGTTAAAGAATGGAAATCCTGCCACATGCCGTAACATGGATGAGTCTTAAGGATATTATGCTAAGTGAGATAAGCAGTCACAAAAAGACACATACTGTCTGACCCCATTTATGTGAGGTATCTAAAGTAGCCAAACTCATAGAAACAGAAAATAAGAGGGTTTCCAGGGGATGGACAGGGGAGGAAATAGGGAGTCAGTGTTCAATGGGTGTAGAGTTCCAGGTTTGCAGGATAAAAAAGTTCTAGAGATCTGTTACAAAGAGATGTAAATATATCTAACACGACTGAACTGGCCATTTACAAATGGTTAAGATAGTAAATTTTATATGTGTATTTTGCCACAATTCAAGAAAAACTGTTAGTTTAAAGATAACACTTTCCCTGGAGGACACAGTAGTTCTTAGCTGGAGAGGTGGCTAGAGGGAAGGGAGGGGCTCTTTGTGGCTACTCGCATATGAGCTGGGTACTTCTCCTGGGTCCGGTGTTAGCAAGCTTCACCCTATGTATCTGCCTATGGATTCCCAAGCTTTCCTAGGTGATTCTTTGAAGTATTGGTACCTCAGTCCAGCCCAGAGATTCTAATTTGGCCTGTGATATGACCTGGATGGCAAGATTTTTGAAAGCTCCCTGGATGGTTTAAATTGTAGTCGGGGCTGTAAAGCATTGTTTGGATCTGTGATTTATAAATTAGGAAAAGTTAAACAAATTCTCTTTAGAGCTTTGACAAACTGTATACTCTCGGCACTCCTCCATTCTCTCCCTCACTGCATTAGGTAATTCTGATTATTGTCCCCCTCCTCAACCAATTTGAGAAATGTAACATTAGCTGATTTCTAATGTCTCTTGCAGGTAAAATACATCCATGACTCCTGTTTTCTATGGTAGGATTCTTCTGATCAATGGATTGGCTAGACCCTATATTTGAATCCCAGTTACAGAGCATTGAGTTCCTCATCAACTGGGTTTGCCCATGACCGAGGTTCCTGCTGAGGTTAGTGGGACAGTCTGAGGTTCGGCTGTGCGGGTACACGGAACCCACTTAGCCTGTAAATCCTCAGCCAGTCAAGCCACAGAGTCGACACAACATTTGGGCTTAAAATCAACTTGTTGAGCTATAAGAAAGTCTCATTCTTTTGCTTACACATTGTTTGTCAGGCTATGAATAATTTAAGGATGATCTGAAGAACGAGAGGATAAAATTTCATAGAGTTAACATTTGCATAAAGGGATTAGGCACTGCCAAAGGGATTTTTCTCGACTCCCTAAAAATCAGCAGTACATCAGAGGGAACTGGGAGTCTTGAGGAATTACTATCAGGGTATACTCATTACCAAAGAATCCCAAACGGAAAGAGCTCCTTACATATTCAGCCATTGTAAGCCAGTTTAGATACCCACGAGATCAGAAATGTGGCAATGCAGGAGTCAGGGGACTCGCCAACTTAATGCTGTTTAATGTTAATTAAACTTAATATAGCTCAGTTATCTGTTTTTCAGATATTCCCAGGCAGAATACCGGAAAAGAAGAAATAAATCTATATTCATATTTTATGTATATTGAAATTACATAATCATAAATGTGTGCAAAATTATATATTCTCATTGTGTAATACATTATCATATATTCTAAATTTCTGAATATTGCTACAATAACTGAATAGGGAGAAATAGGAAATCAATAATTTCCATGAAATCAGTTACCTAGGAAAATTCGTACGAGAAGGTACTGGTGTCATTGTACAAATACGCATGCGCAGTTTACTGTGAAGAAGGTTAAACTACGGCTACGTGCACGCACATGACGCATTCAGGGGTGGGAGCCATTAAAGCCCCCTAGAATTTTGTGAGAAGACATCACGAGGACATGACTACCCAGCTGTGTTTTAAAACATGTCTAAGCGTAACCAGTCCCATTGGGCAGTGCAGTTCCTGTGGTGGTGTTATCTTGGGAAGGTATCCAGTCACACATAATCTTGGCGAATGTTCACTGCATTCCAACTTTGATGGGTCCCTCTTTAGGAAGATGATTGCATATATATAATAGAACTATTGTTGGGTCTTCTTCAGCTGATACAAGTGTGTAATACTTACCCAGGGCAACAAACACCCAATTTCTGTCCAGCAACCCAATTTATGTTACAGTTGGTTTTCTGAACATGTGGATGTTAAGCCTTACTGAAATGTATGACATTAAGTGAGCATTCCTAGCCTTAGCGCCAATGTAGCAGACATTACAGTGTCCTACACGCAGGCAAGAAGAGAAGAAACTAAGGTTAAAGAGGCAGAGAAGCCAGGTCCGGAGTCCTAGTCATGCTCTGAGACTTAACCCATAGATCTCAGGTTTCAATATAAAGTAAGGGTAAACATGAACTTTACAGATAAAAACTTAACCCATAGAACTCAGGTTTCAATATAAAGTAAAGGTAAATGTGAACTTTACAGATAAAAAGTAAGGGTAAACCTGAACTATACAAGCCAGGATTGTCAATAAATTCAGTCTGGAGTTTTAAAAATGTACAGATTCTCAGGACCTAGCCCATGATTTCTGTATAGAATAAGGCTGAAGAATGTGCATGTGTAAAAATTTCCCAGGAAAGATTGCTGCTTCCACCCAAGATGGAATAGAGGGGGCTATATTAACTGTCCTGCAGAAACAACTAAAAAACTGGACAAAACATATGAAACAATAATTTTTAAGACATTGGACATCACACAACAAAGGGCAATAATCCTTGAAAGACAGGAAACAAATGAGATGAGCTCTACTGTTATCCCAGATTATTGCCTTGAGAGAGTTTCCAGGTTGTGTTGCTGGTGGGAGGGACTGAGGCTGAGCCTGTTGGTGTCCCTGTGTTGGGAAAATGGACATGGGAGTCCAAGAAAGCCAAAGTGGCTAGAGTTTGCAGAGTGGAGTCCTGAAGAGAGAGAGCAGGATGCAGAGAGACCCCTGGAAAGCTGCAAAGGCTCCCCCCTCCAGTCTTCAGCTGAGTTCTGATCAGTATATGTATGTAAAAAAAACTGCATAAGGGCAAAGAAAAATGCAACATCAACTCCTGTAAAAACTGTCAGCAAACTAGGAAAAAAAGAGAACTTAACCTGGTGAAGATCATCTATGAAAAAATTGTACAGTTAATATTATACTTAGTGATGAAAGGCAGAATTATTTCTCTTTGAAGATCAGAACCAAGAGAGGGACATCTGCTCTCGTCACATCTATTCAACATTGTACTGGAGGTCCTTGCAAGTGAAATTAGGCAAGAAAAACAAAAATAATTGCATCCAGATTGGAAATAATGAAATAAATTTGTTTTTACTTGGAGGTGGCTTTGTCTATGGAGAATAAAAAAAGATATTTGAGCTAGTAAATGAATTTAGCAAAGTTTCAGGGTACAAAAATATACAAAACTCAACAGTATTTAAGTAGAGTAGCAACAAATATTTGTAAATTAAAATAAATGTCATTTATAATAGCATAAAACTAGGAAATACTTAGGGATAAATCTAACAAAAGATGAGTAATACCTATATATTGAAAACCATAAAATATTGATGAGAGAAATGAAAGAAGACCTAAGTAAACGGAGAGATTTACTTTGTCTATGGGTTGGAAGACTTGATATTGTTACGATGTCAGTTATCTCCAAATTTATCTGAAGATTCAACACGATTCCAATAAAAATTCCAGGAGGCTTTTGGGAAGGGGAGGTAGAAATTGGCAAGCTGATTTTAAACCTCATATGGAAATGAAAAGGATCTAGAAGAGCAAAAACAAAACCAAAATCCTTTGAAAAGAACAAAATCAGAGGGTTAACACTACCTGATAGACTTGACTGGCTCAAAATTTTATCCTCAGGCAGACCGTTGGGAATATCTTGAACCTGTACTAAGTCATTGCTTTCCTATTTAGCAAAGGACTAGTTTGAGGAGCTAAACAAAATCCTGGAGGTAGTGAGTTATGATTTAGTTGCCAGATTATCTACAGGAAGAAAGGAAATATGACGTATGGGCACTAAAGTAGGGATCAAAAGCTTGTGTTTTAACGGAACCCATCTTTCTTAAGGCACGTAAACGGAGAAGCACTATTTTGCCTACTTGCCCTTCTTTGTTGTGAGGATGAAAGCATGCAAATATGTTTTAAAAGGACACAACAGTATGCCGCTCTGGAATTGCTAGCACGTGCAGGCAGATCTTTCATCATGTGTATTCGGAGCTCCTCAGGGATGGGGAAAATTACCCAACTATTGCCCATTGTGGGGAAAAAGTGCCCCAAAATGGGAGATAGAGTCACAGCCTGGACCACGTGTAGCATGTGAAAACTTGGTGCTCAGTCCCACATCTTGAGCTTTGGATTGGCCACTAATTTAGAGGAGTAGCACGTGGGAAAGAAGGATGTATAATCTAGGTATACACTAATTACACTAGTAAGCAAGATTCATATAGCACTTTCTACTAGCTCAGTAGATACTGGGCTTCAGTGGTGAGTGGTGAGGATTAAATGAGAAGGAAGCATGACAAAGTATGGCACTTATATTAGGAATTTTATAATGTTAATCAGAAACATAGATGGTTTTCTTTTTTTTTTTAATGATTTTTTATTATATTATGTTAGTCACCATACAGTACATCCCCGGTTTCTGATGTAAAGTTCGATGATTCATTAGTTGCGTATAACACCCAGTGCACCATGCAATACGTGCCCTCCTTACTACCCATCACCGGTCTATCCCATTCCCCCCCCCCCCCCCCTCTGAGGCCCTCAGTTTGTTTCTCAGAGTCCATAGTCTCTCATGTTTCATTCCCCCTTCTGATTACCCCCCCCTTTCTTTATCCCTCTCTTCCCCTACTGATCATCCTAGTTCTTATGTTCCATAGATGAGAGAAATCATATGATAGTTGTCTTTCTCTGCTTGACTTATTTCACTTAGCATTATCTCCTTCAGTGCCGTCCATGTTGCAGCAAATGTTGAGAATTCGTTCTTTCTGATAGCTGCGTAATATTCCATTGTATATATGGACCACAACCTATAATCCAGTCATCTGTTGAAGGGCATCTCGGCTCCTTCCATGATTTAGCTATTGTGGACATTGATGCTATGAACATTGGGGTGCATATGGCCCTTCTCTTCACTATGTCTGTATCTTTGGGGTAAACACCCAGTAGTGCAATGGCTGGATCATAGGGTAGCTCAATTTTTAACTTTTTAAGGGACCTCCACACTGTTATCCAGAGTGGCTGTACCAACTTGCGTTCCCACCAACGATGTAGGAGGGTTCCCCTTTCTCCACATCCTCTCCAACAATTGTTGTTTCTTGCCTTGTCTATTTTTGCCATTCTAACTGGCGTAAGGTGGTATCTCAGTGTGGTTTTGATTTGAATTTCCCTGATGGCTAATGATTTTGAACATTTTTTCATGTGTCTGTCAGCCATTTGTATGTCTTCATTGGAAAAGTGTCTGTTCATATCTTCTGCCCATTTTTTGATTTGTTTATCTGTTTCTCGTGTATTGAGTTTGAGAAGTTCTTTGTAGATCTTGGATACCAGTCCTTTATCTGTAGTGTCATTTGCAAATATATTCTCCCATTCCGTGGGCTGCCTCTTAGTTTTTTTGACTGTTTCCTTGGCTGTGCAGAAGCTTTTTATCTTGATGAAGTCCCATAAGTTCATTTTATCTTTTGTTTCTCTTGCCTTTGGGGATGTGTCATGAAAAAGTTTGCTTTGGCCGATGTCGTAGAGGTTGCTGTTTATGTTCTCCTCTAGAATTTTGATGGATTCCTGTCTCACATCGAGGTCTTTCATCCATTTGGGAGTTTATTTTTGTATATTCTGTGTGAGAGAGTGGTCAAATTTCATTCTTTTGCATGTAGCTGTCCAATTTTCCCAGCACCATTTATTGAAGAGACTGTCTTTTTCCCACCGGATTTTTTTCCTGCTTTATCAAATATTAGTTGCCCAAAGAGCCGAGGGTCCATTACTGGGTTCTCTATTCTGTTCCATTGGTCTATGTGTCTGTTTTTGTGCCAGTTCCATGCTGTCTTTGTGATCACAGCTTTGTAGTACAGCTCAAAATCCGGCATTGTGATGCCCCCAGCTTTGTTTTTCCTTTTCAACAGTTCCTTGGAGATTCGGGGCCTTTTCTGTTTCCATACAAATTTAAGGACTATTTGTTCCAGTTATTTGAAAAATGTCCTCGGTATTTTGATCAGGATAGCATTGAAAGTGTAGATTGCTCTGGGTAGCATTTAACATTTTAACATTAGCATTTAACATTTTAACATTTTAACTATGTTAATTCTTCCGATCCATGAGCATGGAATATTTTTCCATCTTTTTATGTCTTCCTCAATGTCTTTCAAGAGTGATTTATAGTTTCTAGAATATAGGTCCTTTACGTGTCTGGTTAATTCCAAGGTAACGTATGGTTTTTGGTGCTATTGTAAATGGGATGGATTCCCTAATTTCTCTTTCTTCAGTCTCGTTATTCGTGTATAGAAATGCAACTGATTTCTGAGCATTGATTTTGTATCCCGCCACATTACTGAATTTGCTGTATAACTTCTAATAGTTTGGGAGTGGATTCTTTTGGGTTTTCCATATAGAGTATCATGTCATCTGCAAAGAGAGACATTTTGACTTCTTCTCTGCCGATTTGGATACCTTTGATCCCTTTTTGTTGTCTGATTGCTCATACATGGTTTTCAAACAACTCCCGCCTCCCCCAAAATAAGGTTAGAATTTAGGAGAGTAAAAGCATTCCTCTTTGTGAGCTATAATGTAAACCATACAATTTGTTCTACTTCCATTATTGCCGTGGTTACCTGGGAGCTCAGAACCAATTATGAAGCTTAGTTCTAGCAATTCTAAAATTCCTATCAATTTTATATCTGATTTACATTTGATGCTAATTTTCTTTCAATTAACTTCCATACACTGCCTATTTCTTTCTGAGAAGAGGGTTGGAAGAAGGAAAGTAAATGAATGAATGAATGGGTGCATGAATTAAGGAATAAATGAATGAATTATATATAAAGAAGTATATAAATATATGAATATATAATGTGGATATATTTATATATAATTTACACATTTATATTATATATAAGATATAATATAGATAGCATCCTAGCTACATATTTATTTACCATTATTCAATAAACATGCATGAACTCTTGAGGCAGATTCTCAGTAAACCCCACCTGAAAACTAGCCTTATACTATAATTAAATCCCAGCATCTGCAAGTGTGCATGTGTGTGTGTATGTCTATCTCGTGTTGTCTGTGTCTACCCTCATTCCATTGAATCTCATTCTCTAGGGACTTTGAGTTAAAGGAAAATCCATCCCCTTTTGGCCAAAGAGGATTTGGCGTTAGTTAATTAAATTCCTCGTAGGCGTCTTTCCTGATGCAGTAATACTAAATCCAGAGATAAGTTGTCTTGGCAACTGTTTTGGCGACTGTTAACAGCCTGCTTTTTAGGCTTGTGAATAAAGATGTTTGAGAATGTAAATCAGCAGCTGAGGTTTACCAGGTTTTATTCTCACTTTCCCAAAGAAGCTGGACACTAATTGATAATACAGTACACTTTTATTTATGTTTGAGTAATAAAGCAACGTTCGTAGCTCAGCCCTTGGACGATTACATATATTATTCAATATGCTTTCAAAATGTAATAAAGATACATAATATCAGTTTTCCAATTAAAGTTTATGACCAAGCTTGGTGATGGTTATAGTTTTTGGCAGAGATTTTTAGTTTTCTTCAAATGCTTTCTTGGGATTCACAAAACAGCTTCAAGCATAAACATGTTTCGCTTGGGGGAACGGGAGGGGCAGAAACTAACACACATGCACACGGAGCCGACATATATGTGCAAACATTTTCCAGGTACTGAATCTGGCAAAAACTGACGATAGCTCTATTTTTAAAAATAATTTCTTTTAATTAAGGTATACTTTGAGGGTTCGCATGCAGTAGAGAAATTGGCTACTGAGTTCATTTGTTCACTATCAGTTTTGTGGCTAGCTAATGTGCACTGATGTCCATTCCTGGCACTAAAAAAATATGTGCCAATAAAACCATTTTTTGCTAGATAATAAAGTAATCCTCACTTGAGAGGCTTCACATTGAATGCTTTATAGAAATACAGGGTATTGAACAATTATGTAGGATTCAAAGGAGCTTAAGATCTTTTGGTCCAACCTCTTTACTTTACAGAAGAGGATACTGAGATCCAGAGAAGCCATAAATGCTGTGAGTCTCTTGTAACTATGATTGGGTCATAAGGTCCCCAACATTGTCAATGCAATATAGAGGGTCCTGCTGTGGTGGCCTTCCCTGTACTTATTTCTTGCTAAAATAACCCTTTCGTGATTTTTTTCCCTTTTCATAGGGACAGCATGGTATGATTTGAAAGTTTGGACTTCTGGGACACCTGGGTGGCTCAGTTGGTTAAGCGTCTGCCTTTAGCTCAGGTCATGATCCCAGGGTCCTGGGATCGAGTCCTGCATCGGGCTCCATACTCAGCAGGGAGCCTGCTTCTCCCTCTGCCTACTGCTCCCCTGCTTGTGCTCTCTTTCTCCCTGACAAATAAATAAAATCTTTGAAAAAAAAAAGTTTGGACTTCTGAGTCATATATACCTGGCTTCAAATTCATATTACTTAAAAAAAAAAAATCTAGCCTCCGTAATTTTGATTCCCACACAATCCTATGATTAGGTAGCAGCCACCCTATCTATAAATTACATGCAAGTGTTCTATAACCTCGAAATTATAAAGACGACAGAGGATCCCACCCTGCCATGAGAATTTCACGTTGTGTACAACACATACTTAGAGTCCTTTAACTCTACAGAAAAATGTGTATTTCAAAATCAGTCTCCATTTAGTGCCCACAGGGTAACCGTTCTCACTTGGGGCTACTAAGGAAGAGACTGCTAGCTTGTCATGGCTGAATCTGTTTCTCCGTCACCCATCCTGTCCTTCTCCTGTGGAAGTTAGTCTGCAACAAAATATCTGCTCCTTGTTTTTTTTGTCTTAATGTATCAAAACTATATACAAGATACTATACTTTTTTCTCTAGTAGAATGTGCTTGTACGCTTCTTTTTAAAACCCATCACTTCTCAAGAATATGATATGGTTCTTCTGTAGGACTCACTCACTAGGGCAGTATAGTCCGATAGAAATCTCTGCAGTGATGGGAATGTTCTGTGTCTGCCTTGACAAATATGGTAGCCACTAGCCTCATGGGGCTATTGAGCACTTGAGATAGGACTAATGTGATGGCTGAGCTGAATTTTTTTATTTTACTTAATTTTGGTTTATTTAAATTTAAATATCCACATGTGAGTAGAAGCTACCATATTGGACAGTTCAGGTCTACAGGTTGGATGGATAGATGTTAGGAGCCTACCCCTCTATCTCCCTTTTCTTTCCTCTCTTTCTTCCTGCTTTCCCCTACTCTCTCTACTTTAAGTTTTTTCCTCTCTACGTGATCAAGTAACCCAGGCCAAATGGAATTTCTTCCAAAGAAACATATTTTGCTTCTTACTGGAATTTTTTTGGGGACAGTCCTTAAACTGGGGGGGGGGGAGGGAATAAGATTATCAGGCTCTGCAGAATCTTGATAAGGAAGTCCTTTGAGGTTAAGGAGGTCTGTGACCATCCTGTGCCTCTCAAAACACACCTTACAGGTAAGTATCCCTGTGCCAGTTTAGAATACAAGTCTCAGTTGAGCATCTCCTGTATCACAGGCATTGACATTTCTTGATATGTTGTAGTCATGTCTTGTCCCCTTTAAATAACCTGATGTAAATCTTCATGCCAATAGCTTTTAGTGCTCGAAGTCATTAAGTCTAGACTTCGTTCTTAAAATAGGTTGTGATTTCATTTTTAAAGGCTTTGCTTATCTATCTCTAGTCCCTCCATCCCCACGTGTTGTGTAAGGATAGATACTACCCATGTCACAACCGGTTTTTCAAAATTTTGTGTTTATTCATGGAACAAACACCATGCTTCCTTCATTCTACTAGTGCTGGAGGGAGACAAAAAAGATACAAGGTGAATGTGGGCATTTGAATTATAAGGTAGAGGACAAAGTATTTCATAGGTAGTCGTCAGGAAGGTTTCCTAGTTTCAATAGAAATTCCCGTCTCCCACCTCTAGCATCTAGTTTCTGGCTTAGAGATTTTGTTTTGGGAAGTTCTTGTCTCTACGCTTCTGAAGTCACATCCTTCGACAGTGATTTCTGAGTGTATGGCCTGTGGTTACTGAAGCCCATACCTGTTCCTTCAAGATTTGACTTTCTAGACACCAGCTGGCTCATGACACAGTCAGGTGGGAACCAAAAGCCACTGCCTTCTGGGTAGCCGCGTACAGGCTGCTTTCTAAAGCTATTGTTCCAATAAATTACTTCCTAAAACTGTGCCCTAATGTGCAATTTCACCCACTGCAATGACTGTGCTCACCCTTCAGCAATGCCCCCGACTCCTCTTAGCTGTCTGAAACATCCTTTTCATATCTTTCTTTTCTGAGGATGTGAATGGCTTGTTTCTTGCAGCCTTAAGGAAATCCTTGACATCTACGGTCGTGTAATACCCCACTTTGTACCCCACTGGTTAGCAATGGGATCACCCGGACCAACATTCTAAGAAAATCCTAGCGTACAGGAAGGGAACTATGCTCCATTCATTTCATATTTTGGTGCTTCCTGTCTGAGGGCCTCTGTCGGGGATATTTCTTTTATTTAACAGCAGTAAGAATTATTAGCAGGGTGGCATTACCATTCTTACTTGTCAGTGAGGAAACCGATGCCCAAGGAGTCAAGCAAATTTTGCAGGATTTCGTAGCTCCTTGTGGCAGGGTTGACACCCCAAACCAGGCCTCGATGGACCTAGTGACAGCTCTCTCCACTTTTCACACATTCAATCCACCTAAGCCGTGTGTGTGCCTCGTTCTCTCTGCCTGTGAAATGAGAATGATGGCCAGGTTACTGTTCTACTTTGTTCTCGTGGAAGTAAAGATGTATAAATGGGTTTGACATAACCAATACTTTTCACCTAGAAATGAAGCCTGGTTTATTCTTGAGTACATTGCCCTCTCTTGACCTCTGTCTTTGCTCTTCAACGGTGATAAAGAAATCACCTGCTCATATAACCGCTCTATCGTGCCTGGTGTTAATATTCGAAGCATTCTTTTCACCCTGGAGAACCAAAAACCCATGGTGAAGAATCAAGAATTCCTTCTCTCATTTCCCAGAAATATCAGACTATATCCCAGTAGGCTTTGCATGTAATTTGAGAAAGAGAAAAACCTAGAGCAGCCTGAGATAAACCTGTTTCAAGGAAGCTGCTATAGCTTTCCCTGCAGAGTGGCCACAAGGTGGCAGCTTCTTAGAACGTCTGGGCTAGCGGACGTCCTGAGCAATGGCCGCGCTGGTTGGTCCTGCCTTCGCAGCTCAGCCATATCCAGGTCAAGTGTCTGCCAAGGTGAGAGCTGCCAAGAGGTCCATCAGTCAACACTGATGGAAACCACTTCTTGACAGTGTTTTCTAAAAAGCAGTAGCCGTATCACTCTTCCACTTTAGAGTGCTGTAGCTTTCAGAATGCTTTATTTTCCTCAAGAATGTAACATCTAGAGTGGGTAGGAAAAAAGTGTGGGGGTAGGACTCTTCCTTACATTTTCCTGTTGTTTGAAGTGATTGGTTCTCAACCTTGATGGTACATTAGAATATCCTGGGGAACTTTTAACTCAATCTCTGGGGCAAAGTCCCAGAGATTGATTTTTAAAAGCACCCTAGGTGATTCTAAAGTGCATTCAGAGTTGAGAACCATCTTTCCAGGTCCTCACAATTTATTCACTCATTCACTCACCATTTATTGCACACTTCCTCGTGTCAGCTCAGAGCAAGGTGATGGCGATGATGTTAAACGAGATTCTACAATTGCCCCCAAAGACCGTGCAGGTTAGTAATTCAATTCAATGGACGTCAACTCAGCAAACATGTATCAAGCTCTTATGCATGACAGGGACGATGCTGGATACAGACGGGGCTGTCAGTCCTGCTGGTCTTGCTTTTATATTCTGGTGGGTGGTATGTATAAATAATTAGATGAGGCAGAATTTGGTATTATTAATGTCTTACCTTTCTATAACGCTTCACAGTAACACAAAGATTGTTCACCAACCTACATAACTCGAAGCTTACTCCATAATTTTTGAGATGTAAGCAGTCGGCTATCATTGTCTGAGGTTCAGAGAAGAGACCAACATGCTTTGCCAGGAAGAAGCGAGTCAGTCCTCACACCCACATCTACGGACTCCACGGTCAGCAGTTGCTGACTCATTCCATGCTATGCTGTGGGGCTCAGGGAAGAGTGATTGGTTTTGACTGCCCGAATGAGGGCAATTGTCCAAGGGTGTATTTGTGTATTCGTCTTGAGAGTTTGATTTCTGGAGAGTGAGCAGAGGACCATTCTTGTCCACCCATTTCCCGAGATCCTTCCTCCACCCAGTCAAAGGCCTCTTCTGATGCTATCCCGATGCTCCTATCCTTTGTATATGATTTCTCACTTTCACCACATTTCTCTTCTCTCCAATGTTCTGGATGTCTATTGTCTTGAAGGGAAAACTGAAAATATTTAGTTCCGTCAGCAGATCTGCTTGTCATAAGCTTCTGTCAATCATAGAAAGGTTTAATTAGGGGACTGAAAATTAGTCCAAATGTATATAAAGAAGAAGCCAGACAAGTCTCATTTTTAGAGATCTCCGTTCTGTCAGCTAATAAAGTGTTAAGCCAAATGCCATCTGGATTGGGACTGGCGCATAAGATCGTTGACGATGAACATGTTTGAAGAATTAACCTTATGGCTGATTTGGAAAGTTGTCTCTTAAGGGAGTGAAGTGTGGGTGTGTATCCTCCTCATGTGCAGAATCAGAGAGATATTAAAACCCTTCAGGGTCAGTCATTATAGGGAGATATTCCTGGGCCATTGTTTTGTTTCCCCGTAACAGCAGAGAATCCGCTAAGTGATTGATTCCCAGAGGTCTCTGGTATTTCTATTGCATAGAAGACTTTGCTGCTGAAAACCTCACTGGGGACTGAAATTATCTATCCCTTCCTTAAAGGCTTGGCAATCTGAAATGATTAGGATTGCCCAGATTGAGGTGTGATAGCCTCAGAGAAACAGGAAGAAATGGGAGTACATCCAGGAGGAGAAATTCACATGATGAGGGACCTGAACATTCTTCTAAAGAGCAGCAACTGAGGAGCTGTGAAACTTTAAGCTGAGGAAGCAAAGATCCAGAAAAGAGGATGGACACATGAGAAATGTTCAAATATGCAAATATCTATTTGTGGAAGTGAGACTGTGTTCATCCCATCTGGCTCCAGAGAGAAGGACAATGACCAAGGGGGGTAGTGACAAGGGGACAAATGTCAACTCACCCCGATGTGGAAGAACACTAGAACGATTCAGCAGTAAAAGGGGTTGCTTCATAAACCCCCCTTCTTTCAGAGACGTTCAAGTACACGATGTTGAGAAGTAGGGATTCCTCAACTGGGTACGCACTTGGTTTTCATGAACTTTCTTGGAAATGTTCAACAGTTCTGGGTATCCACCTCAAGACGGTTTGGGTCTCACGTCTCTGATTATGTTTATCACATTGTCTGTGTCGTTGAACTTCACTCTGGCAGGTGGGGGAAACACTGGGTGGGTGCTAAAAATCAGCCATGAGTGTGAAGTGGACAGGTAATCTATTAGTCCCTCTTCTAGGTGTAAGGAACACTTCGCTGGTCCCTGTTAAATGAGCATATGCGTGATGATTCTTCCAATGTCAAATCACCTGTGTACCAGAGGGGGCAAACGGTCCCACACAACCTGGTTCCAGTCTACCCCTCAAGCTCATCTTGCCTCTAACCTCTCCTCCTTTACACGTGAGTCAGACTCAACTACTGAACGCACTCTTCTCCGTCACATCCTCTTGCCTCTGCTTACGCTATTCTAGGTCCGAGAAGTATTCCCTTCCATTCCTGCCCTAGCACCTTTACCGACCTCACCTGCCTGTCTGCCGGTCCTCCTTCAGGTCATCTCAGACGTCACTCTCCATAGACAGTTGTCCCTAACCCCCAGGGATGTGTTCATTGGCCCTTCTCTGCTCGCATAGTACCTTCTGTATCTCACTCCCCTCCCCTTGCATTCCTGGCACACATTACTAATTAGTGACGGCACACTTTCTTGGCTGAGCCTGGATTCAACTTTAGAACTCTCTTAAAGGCATTCCAGGAAGCCACTACTAATGAACCAGAGTGGATGATCCAGATGAAACCTGCCTGCCAGCCCCAGTTTAGGGCATGCCTCACTCATGGCGCTTTCGATGTTGTATTGAAATAGTTCATGCAGTTGCTTTTTTATACAAGGCTGCAGTCACCATCGGGGGAATTGTCATTCTTAGATTTAAAAAAAAATTCTCAATACCATGCATAGTGCTTGACATCGGTCTTCACAAAGAGCTCCTGGCTATAGAAGTGAGTGGGGCCTTGGCTGGGAGAAGCTTGGAAGGGCAGAGGGGAGCTCTTGAACTCCTTCACAATCCAGTCTCAGTGTACCTGCCTGACGATGACCCGGGGCATTATTGTCTTTGAATGGAGGATGGGGGTCGGGTACCATGACCCCTGCCTACCTGGAGAATGGACTGGGAACACACCACTTGCTGTCCCTGTAGGTGCCT
The DNA here is from genome assembly GCF_017311325.1 of Ursus maritimus. Lineage (NCBI taxonomy): Eukaryota > Metazoa > Chordata > Mammalia > Carnivora > Ursidae > Ursus > Ursus maritimus. Next base: position 66,079,681 of record NW_024427107.1, read on the forward strand.
CTAAGACCCTTTCTTTCAAGGGTCTGAGGGATCCTCTGGCAAAAAGGGTACTCCTTGCCTTTGAAGTCCTTTGTATTTGTTTTACTTATTCTTTTTAGAGGTAGAAAGCATGCAGGGGAGGAGGAGAGGGAGAGGGAGAGAGAGAATCTTAAGCAGGCTCCACACCCAGCATGGGGCCGAAGTGGGGCTCGATCCCAGGACCCTGAGATCATCACCTGAGCTCAAAGCAAGAGTGCAGACACTTAACTGACTGAACCACCCAGGTGCCCCTCCTTGTTTCTTTTTAGAGAGTGCTTCAGGGCGTCTGGGCGGCTCAGTTGGTTAAGCGCCCGACTCTTGGTTCAGGCTCATGTGATGACCTTGGGGTTCTGGGATCGAGCCCCGTGTCCGCCTCCCTGCTCAGTGAGGAGTCTGCTTGAGGATTCTCTGTCTCCCTCCCTCTGCCCCTCGCCCTGCTTGTACTCTCTCTCTCAAATAAATAAATAAATCTTTGGGGGGGGGGGGAAGAGCCCTTCGATATTCAGGCCCATGCCCACCTCCTCTCACTGCCTCCACACCGAGCCCTACTTTTTTTCTTTTTCTTTTTCTTTTCTTTTTTTAAGGTTTTATTTAAATTCCAGTTAGTTCACATGCAGTGTAATATTAGTTTCAGGTGTACAATATGGTGATTCAACCTTTACATGCAACAAGTGCTGTCCTTAATCTCCATTTCCTATTCCCCCCATCTCCCCCCCACCTCCGCTCTGGTAACCACCAGTTTGTTCTCTGTAGTTGAGAGTCTGTTTCTTGGCTTGCCTCTCTCTCTTTTTCCCTCTATGATCATTTGTTTTGTTTCTAAAATTCCACATATGAATGAAATCATATGGTATTTGTCTTTCTCTGACTGATATTGCTTATTTGCTTAGCGTAATCCTCTCTAGCTCCATCCATGTCCTAGCATGTGAGCCCTACCTTTGCATTTCAAAGTGCTCTCTCCTTCCCCAGAGCACTTCAGAACTCGCTCACGGCAGCCGTGTCTCCCCTGTGTGCCACCAGGGGGCGTCAGTTCAGCGCTGGTCCACCTTGCGCTTGCCTTGCCTGTTAGCCTCCCGTCCTCCCGTCCTCTCTCCATCAAACCCCGGACAGGAACACTTCTTCCTTCTGCTCCGCGCAAGGAGCTTGGCTTCCAGGAACTCGTCCTCAGTGGCTTTTGCTTCTGAGCCTCCAGTGCCTGAGGACCGTCAGTGAAGAGCAGGGCCCGGGGCCGACTGCACAGGCAATGGAGACACATAGAAATGACTCTACCATTCACAACCCACGTGATCTTGGCACGGTGCTAAATGGCCCCAAGGCTTAGCATCCTCATCTGTAAAAAAAAAGATTGTGCATTATTATGCCTGCCTCATATGATTTTGGGGACGATTAAGTAATACTTGATGTAACCTTATAATAAGGGTATGATAAGGCCTTATAATAAGAGCTTACGGAATTTTGGAGTGAAGAACTGAATGCCATCAGGGATCCCCAAATGAATCTAAACATAAAGATGATAGTGAGGTGACATTCACAAGGCTACAGATCGGCTGGGCTTGGGGTGCTGGCAGGGGGCGTGTGGTGGGAAAGAAGGCTGGGTAGGTGAGTAGGAACCAAGCTGAGGGAGGCCCTGAAGGGAAAGCTGAGGGGTTAGGACATCATTATACTTTTGCTCTCTGGGCAGGAGAGAAAGGAGACCAAGGACGGTCACTGATCAATGCCAGCCCACAAGCCCCCCTACAGAAAGGGTGAGCCGTCCTGGGGATTTACAGGTGAACTGAGCAATTCTCCTTTGGAAGAGGACATGATTTAGACCACACTGCTTTGGCCTTAGCCGACAGGGAATCCTTTGAGGAGCCCCACTGGCCCTATTTTGGGCATAGAAATTTCTAACTTAGTCCCTTTCTTGGCTAGGAAATCTTTGAAGGCCCCAAAGGTAGGTTTGGTAACAGCTTCTTCATGCGGAGGCTGTCCTTGGAACACAAGTTAGGCCACCAGTAAAGACAAGGCCGCCAGAGCTGCCCAGCTCACAGGTGTCAGTAGGGTTGACTCAGAGACAGTCTCGTGGCCCCTGCACCCGGCAGCTCCCCACTGGGAAAAGATGCTCATATGCGTTGGACTTCCATCACAGCACATCTGCAAATTCAACTTAAAGAAACAAAGACCAAAGCCTGGGATGTGGAGTGGACATGTGGGAAGGCCTGTGGAGAGGAGAGGGGTCGCCCCGACTCCACCCCAGCTCCAAGGAGGGACGGTGACCAAGGGTGGACATTTCAAGGGGACCGGGTTTCACTGTAAGCACTCGGTGGAAGGACTTCAGAGCTATCAGACAGTGGAAACCGCTGCTTTATGAAGCGTCCTGTGTGTAGCGGTATTCAAAGATCGGCCGTCACTTGGTAGAAAGGAAGTCATCAGTGGTTCCTTCTTGAAGTAACACTTTAGATGAAATGAACTCTTAGTTGGGAAGGAAGTCGGGTAAAATGTATTTTCCTGAGACTTCACGAACTGCAACATACTTTATTGATTCAATACTCGGCCGCTCTGGAAAAGAAGAGTCTCCCCACTCTGCCCACCTATTGAAAGATCCTCACCCCATGGTCTGTACTGGAAGACAGTTCTGTCAGCTGAGAGCAGGAACTATGTGCTTATTTACGTCCGAATCTCCAGCCCACAGGACACTGCCTGTTACTGGGTAGGTGTGCAATAAATGTTTGTTGAGTGAGTCTCAAATTAATTTTTTGTATCTAGGGTTAGACATGGACTGAGTCCTTTTTGTGTACTAGATATGCCTACTTGGAGTGAAAACCAGTGGTTAACATTTATCAATCCCTTATTATTGGCCAGATGCCCAGCTTAATGCCCTACACACAGTGTCTCATTCGAACCCCACAGACAACCCTACTAAAAAGATCAAGCAGATATTACTATCACGTTCTTTTTACTAATGAGGAAACTGAGGCACACAGAGGCTAAACAGCTCCCCCACAGTTACATAGAGAGCAATTAGATGATGAAGGATCGAAATTTAGGTTGTGTGACTCCAAAGCCAGCACAGTTCATCAGCACACTATACTGTGAGTGATGGAGTGACCGTTAACCATCATTAATAAGACGGTATATGCGCAAAACATAGCTAACGACTACTGAGTGCGTTCTATGTGCCAGGCACTAAGTATTTGCTCACTTAATCCTCCTGGCAGCTTCATAATGTAGGTACTATTACTATGCTCATTTTATAGATAAGGAATTTTTATAGATAAGGATGCAGGATTTGGGGGGTTATCGGGTCCTAGAGCTCACCCTTCCAATGTTATGTGGTCTTCCCTCTTTTGTGACACCGAAGAGGGGAACAATGAATCTTCTTCTGTAAAAGGTATGTGTTGCTCTAGGAAAATTGTACTTAGATTTGACCTGGAACTGGATCTCAGCTCATCAAAAACTTTGGATGGTAACATTCCAGAATGCTTTCTGCTTGCCCACTGGCCATTGCCTAACTAACCGTTTAGAGGAAGGATGGGAGGTGCCAAAAAAACTTATCAAAAAGCCAGTGTTGTGGGAAAAACTAAGAATTTAGGATCAAATGGAAATGGGTTTAGGGCCTGGTTCATCAGTTTCCTGGGTCTAGGACCTTGCAGGCCATGTAACCTCTGCATACCTCAGTTTCATCCTCTATAAAACGGGAACGGTAACTATACTCACCTCATAGTGCTGCTATCAGAATAAACTCACCAAATTTCCTTCCTTCTCCTTTCCCTTCTCCCTCTTTCTGTTACTTTCCATTCTCCCCTTTCTTCTTCATTTTCTCATTGTTGTTCATAATATTTTTAAAAGATTTATTTACTTACTTTAGAGAGAGAGAGTGAGAGAGCATGTGTGGTGGGGGAGGGGCAGAGGCAGAGGGAGAGGGAAAGAATCCCAAGCAAACTCCCCACTGAGCACGGAGCCCGACACAGGGCTCTATCTCAAGACCCTGAGATCATGACCTGAGCTGAAATCAAGAGTCGGATGCTTAACCGACTGAGTCACCCAGGCGCCCCCAGGTTGCTCACCAATTTTTAATGTGGATTTGTTACTGTATACGGATACCATTCATTCCTTTTTCATATTTTCACTAATCAAAATCAACCATTCTCCAGAAATGATACCAAACCTTAGAGTTGGGTTGAATCCAAAAGCTGCGAGCTATGTTCTAAGAAAGTCAGTATGGTTTTAACAGAAAGAGGCAGAGCTCTTGCTCCCCTTCTTTGGGTTAGGACGTTTGAGATCAAGAGGTTTCTTGCTACGAAAAAAGGCAAAGGCTGGTATGTTCAAGAACACACAGGTGCCGGGCACAGCAGCTCCGTGTGGGGAGCGCCCAGGGACAGCCAGGCTGGGAGGCATGGCTGGCCAGCGGGAAGAAGCCAGCAATTGACTGCACCAACCTTACACACCACCTGGGCAGGGCTCTTTGAGAAAGAAATCCTTCTCCCCTTGCCTGGGGATCCCTCTCGGGTGTTTTTAGGTGGAATGTGTGGAATTGTACTTTAGACAAGCAAAACAGGAAGAGGATTAGCCATTTGTATCTCTCGGCCTTTTTCTCCCTCCCTCCGTCAGGATGAGGATGTGTGCTGCCTCCTGCCGGGCATTGTAGGGGAAGATTAATTAGCTAATATTGGTAAAGGGCCTTTGATGATGACTGCTAAGTGTTTGCACCTTGTAATTGCCATTTTTTCCAAGAAAATGTCCATATAGTTACTAATTAGGCATTGTTGAAGCACCTCATGCCCCATTATTTTACAGTTGTCTTGCAATTAACTGCATCAGTACCATTTCCGATGACATTTATTGCCCATTTCCCTGGTTTAATTTTTGGAAATTTTATGGGAAGCCTGGGCATTGTTTCTTATTCACTGTAACTTGAATAATTAACAACGTAAATATGGCTTTGGGTGGTGATATTGCCAACAACAAGAGTTCTTTAGAGATTTTAATTAAGAACACTACACGTCGTCCTTCATGTGAAGGTTTATTATGGTGCCAGATCACTCTAAGTACTTCTTCCTCCGGGCCTGCGGCTCATGTGTGAGTGTCCATGCACGTGTGTATGCACACGCGTGTATGAATATGTATGCACGTGTGTGTGTTCACCAGTGTGCATGTGCGAATGTACGTTCTTCGTGACCAGGAGTGTGATATGAGATACGAGGACAAGAGCGAAGTCCTTCTTTGGCTTGGTCTTCTTTAAAGGATAAACTAGAGAAACTGACTAATGAGTTTTCTCCATTTCTTACTATAAGCTAGAGATTCATTTCTCATAATGTGAGTTTTATTTTAGCTACGTTCTGAGGGGGGAAGGCAATATGATATAATGGTTAGGAAAGCATGGGCTTTGGGGGCACCTGCATTGTATTTCTCACTCTGCTTCTTCCTATCTGGGTCATCTTGAACAAGTTCTAGCACCTCCTAAGCTTCATATTGTTGTTGGAAGATGAGTGGAGAGCATGTATGGAAAGCATAGAATGTTTCATGCCACGTAGAATGCATACAATACATAATGGTTGGATGGAAGGATGGATGAATGGGTGGATGAGGGGATAAAAAAATAAAAAGAAGTGAATGAATGGCAGAGACCATTACTCATTTGTACAATTACCTCCCCCAAATTCTGATCAGTCAAGCTCGTATTTAGTATTAGTTCAATACAATTTTTTTAAAATAAAGGAGAATCTCAAGAAGACTTTCTAGAAAATTTAGTGTATCTGACTGGGGCCTAGACTGTCTGCCCCTCTGTGGTGGGAAAACTGGACAAAACCCTGATTATGATGAAACATCCAACTTCTTGACAAAAATTACCACTAAGATCTGAATATGGTGATTACTAATGAGCTGAAATAAAGGGTTGTGTTTGGGTTTCTTTCACCCTATTTCACGTGTAGAGACAGAAGGACAGAGGCCAAGGGGAGGCCTGGACTTGAAATCTCAGGATTCTTCTAAGAATTCCAACCCCACCAGGTGTAATTATCTATGTCACTTTGGCCTCTGCAGAAATGTCACAATTATCTATGTCACAATTATCAAAGTGTCACTTTGGCCTCTGCAGAAATGTCGGCCATAAGCAGTAACATTCATAGGAACTCTCCAGGAGATGGGCTCTGAAATGGAAATTTTCTAGTGGAAACTTCACTGGCAAAGCTTCTCTGTAAAGGTACCTGCCAGGGGGTTCAGGGGAGAGAAGCAGGATTGGGTTAGGGCGGCTGCCCCCAACCTGAACTTACTCCTCTGGGCATTTCTGGAGCTGGGGGTGGGGAGGCCTCAGAGCTGCCCTGAATTGAGAAAGAGGGTCAGTCATGCTTTCGAACCCTTGCAGGTCATCCCCAGGAGAGGGTGTCCCTTTGGGCGAGGCCAGGGCAGGGCAGTTCCCAGGGAGGAAGTCAGCTGTGAGCTATCAGTACCCCAACACACCCAGCAGCTGCAGAAATGGGTTTCTCAGTCCTGGGAGGCAGGATTCTGGCTGGAGCCCTACGGCTTCCACCGCAGTGAAGCGGCTGTGAACTCAGCATGTCCTTCCCCTTATGACTGCATCGTGGTTTTTTCCCCTGCCATCAATGCCTATTATCGTTTCCACTTTACTGCTGGAGATAGAGTTTCGGAGTTTAAGTCACTGCCCCAGTGACATACCAAGAGAGTGTAGGGCCCATGATGTGCCACCAAAGCCCATGCGCACTCCCTAGGACCATGTGTCTGTCTACTTCGACAGCAAATGAGAAGTCACTCGTACCTTGCTAAACTATTCAGCACTCAGTTGCTTGCTGAAACTTATAAGAAGATTGAAGGATTCTGTGTTTGTGTGTGTGAGAGAGAGAGCAAGAGCAAGAGATGTTTCAGAGCAAGCAGAAATTTGGCTGTTTTTTCAGCATGGTTATTAGCATCGCTCAGGATTTCAGAGGACAAGTAGGCCATTACTACACGCTTCACGTTGCGAAGATTCTGAGTCAGGCCTTACCGCTTATAAAGATAACTCCATGCAATCAAATCTAATATACACTTTTTGAGCTGCGTTCATTAATTCCCTATTACTTGAGGAATTATTTATTGCACATCTATGATGTACTCACCAGGGACATGCAGGTAAACGGAGCTCAGAGGCTGGTGGTGACAGGTTGCGTTGGTCCCGGCCACCAATACTGCAAAAGGGTTCGGCCACCGTGGTGGCCCAGGGAATACAAACAGACAGAAAATAGTCTCCAAAACTTCAGTCTGTTCCACCATCCCCAATCCGAGGTGGAGACCGCAAGAGGGAGGGAAGGATGGAGAGGCTTTAGGGAAACCAGAGCTTGTTTACTCCAGCCTTGAAACGTCCTATCACCCGAGAAGCTCTGAATGCTCAAGTGGCCGCCTCTGCTGGAGTAGGTCCCTGCAGGGTTGACTGGCGTGATCAGCAGCCTGGCCGCTTACAGACGCCAGGTTCAGGGCTGCCTGAGCTCATGGGGGCCCAGCAGGCACCGTGAGGACTCGCTCAGGCATGCATCCTGGCCGCTGACTGCCCCTGCCCGCTGGGAAAGGCAGGGCTTCGGCTTGCCATCCCCTTTTATGAAATATTTGCTCTTACCTGCCCAGGCCTCATCAGGGTCTGTGAGTCTCCAGCAGGCACACACGGTTCTTGGTGCCTCTTCCAACGAAATGGGAAAGCAGAGTCCGGCTGGGCACTCGGCTCAAGGCGGAATGAAGTGGGCTTGAGTTCCAGGTCCACTGCTTGCGGGCAACTGGTGGGCTACCTCACTAGTCCGGGCTTTGGTTTCTCCATCCTCTGCAAAATGGCTTGGCGGGGTGAGGGGTGGGTAATAGCCATCCCGTATTGTGAGGATCAAATGGGAGAGACTTAGAGCTCCAAATGAAGGGCTGAATTCAGATTAAATTGCCACTTATTAGACATATACCAAAGGCCCGGTGTAGTGCCAGAAACATTTCTATCTACATTATCTTCAGAATCAATTGACACCACCGTCGCCTTCTGTGAACTTGAAGAAATGGAGCTCATGGAGACGATCTCACTTGCTGGAGGCTGCCCAGCAATTAAGCCTACCCTGGTTCCAGATATCTCGTTTTGCAGAGATTACAGACTGCCTGGGCCTCCGAGGGGACAAGAGAGTGCTTGCCCAGCCGGTGGTGGGACTAGATGCAGGCTCACTCCAGGCTGACACCCAGGTTCAACGACCTGGTGGCTCGGTGAGGACCCCTGCTGGCCGAATCGTGTGGGCCAGTGTGAACACCAGCGAGGCTGCAGGTTGGGAGGAAGACAAAGGAGCGGAGTCTCTTTATTTGTTTAGTCACTCATCAGGTGTATTGGGTGCTCCTGGTTTCATACTTTGTTAATGTCCTTTGCACAAAGATCGCGATGCTGTCAGATGCGGCTTGGCCTGCCTCGGCGTCCTGCTGCAGCCTCAGCTCCCCCGGACCCTGCTCCCCTGGACCCTGCTCCCCTGGGCTTTCACGCCAGCAGCTTGTGTCTGCTCCCTCTGGCCTTTGCGCCTGCAGCTGCTTCTGCCTGGAAAGCTCTCCCCCTGGCTTTTGTGTCATCTTTTCACCCTTCAGCTCTCAGCCAAGCATCTTTTTCTCAAGGCAGGTGATTCTGCTGCCCTGGGACCAGCGCGGTGTCCTTTGTGCGTCACTAATACAGCCCTGTCTTCCGTTCCTTCAGAGCACTGGACTGGCTCTGTGGCTGTCCATTCTCTGATGGATTTGCTGATTAATATTTGTCTTTCCTTCTCCGCTGGAAGCTGCAGAAGAGCAGGGACAGTCTAACAGGGGGGCACAGAGCTTCTGATCACGGACCGCCTCCCATGTAAACACTCTCTAAATCCCAGTCTCCGATCTGTGAAACTAGTGCATGGTGGGTGATGAGTAAATATTCGTGGTTCACTCTCAAAAAACTATCTTCCATTCTTTCAGAACACGAATTCAGTTCCTAGCTCTACCTTCCTTAATGGATCAAATGACTAATAAGGAATAAATGGGGGAAAGAAGGACTGGGTATCATTGGTACTTACCATACACGTAACTGTTTGCAAGGCTTGTCCTTCAGTGCACACCTGTTACCATGTTGTGGGGTTTCAACCTCTGGAGGAGAATCTGAGGGCTGGTCTGCTTATCCGACTAGGAGCTGGTGTCCATGGTAAAAGGGATTCTTTGTGTAACGTAGGCGGCATAGACTTTGGAACCAGACTGCCTGGATCGAAGACCTGACTCCACCACTTATTAGCTCCAGGAAGTTAAGTGAGTTACTTAACCCACCCTTGAGTCCGTTTTGCCATCCGTAAAATGGGTTAATAATAGTACTTATGTTGTAGTGTTGTTGTGAGGACTAAGTGTTTTAATATTTGTTTTGTGAGGGTTTTAGAACAGCTCTCAACATAGGGTGCATGCTATCTAAGTGCCGGCTGTTGTTTTACTTGTTTAGGGGTAGATCATGTTACAGCTTTTCGGGTGCCAGCCCTTATAGCCACTTCCTTCCTGCTTCTGCCTTCCTTCTGACCTGAACTGCTAATATCTGGCCATTTCCTGAGCCTAGATGATGATGACAAAATTTTTGTTCTCGGTGATTTCAATTGAAAAGGAAAATGTCCTTCCAATTTTGATTTCAATTTCAAAACTCAAATTTCAATGTCAAATTCAATTTCAATTTCAATGTGAGTTTTGAAAAAAGATTATTTATTTATTTGAGATAGAGAGAGTGAGCGAGAGACAGAGCATGAGCAGCGGGGAGGGACAGAGGCAGAGGAAGAAGTGGAGTCCCTGCTGAACAGGGAGCCTGATGTGGGACTCGATCCCAGGACCCTGGGATCATGACCTGAGCCAAAGGCAGATACCTAGCTGAGCCATCCAGGTGCCCTCAATATGATTTTCTTTGAAATTTCTCCACTGGTAGAAAATGGACCTGTAGTCCCACTTAAACCTCAGTCCTGCCCCCCCACCCCGGGAAGATTTGGTTCAATGGATTTAATCGACTGGAGGGAACAGTGTTGGGAGGTGGGCAGGCTTGAGAAAGATGGCTTTTGCCAATGTGGGTGGGTGGAGTTCAGTTCCACTGTGCTAAGCGGGGCTGCCTAAGTTCTAGTGTTTGCTTTCGTGCTCATTACCACTCTCCTTTCTCCCCCTTATCGGACTCCTGGCTAGCAAGCTGATGTGAAAAGAAAAGGAATGTTCATGAAATGCCTTTGTGAGACAGTCTGCCAGGGCAATTTAAAAACAGAATTAGTTATTGAGGTTCCCTAAAGTTACAGAGGGTTGAAAGTTTAAAGTCTGATCTAGCTGAGGCCGAAAACATTGGCTGTGGGGAGGACAAAACCCCAGTCCAGAGATGTGACTTGCACCCAGGGTCTACCCATCATGGCTTTGGTGGCCTTGGGGAAGTTCCTTCCTGTCTCTCAGCCTCCTCCTCCTCTGTTAAAGGAAACACATAAATCATCTAGTCACTAAATATTTTTCGAGCTCCTACAATGTTGCAAATACTGCTGGACTCCAGGAGCTGGTAGATGTTTACATCAGAACCGTCTGAGAACTCCACCTGCGAAACCTCACATATGCTGAACTGGGGAGCGGGAGCGCGATGGACTGCGTTGTGTTAATCTGTGTGATTAACATAGAGCACGACGTGTGGCACATACCATTCACCCGGGTCGATATGTGGTACACGTTTTAAAGGTCCAGCTTCCGGCTTTCTTACTTCCTATATGTGTGTGTGCTACTTTATTGATTTAGAGTTCATATTTACCAGTTCCTTCCTTCTATTTACTTTGGATTTACTTTGCTGTTTTTCTATCTTTTATAGTGGAAACACAAGTCACTCATTTTTAGCTCTTTTCTCGGTCCGCATATAAGCACAGTTGTAAGTTTCCCTCCAGCACAGCCTGAGATGCTCCCTTAAATTGACATGGTGCCTTTTCATTCTGATCATTTGAAATATTTCTATGTCCTTCGTGACTTCTTTTTTGACCCATGTAGCATTTAGAGGTGTGTTGTTTAATCTCCAAATGTTTGCATATTTTTGTTTTATTTTTTAGTTATTGAAATGTCCATTTTTTTCGCCTTTGTACTCAGAGACATAGTCTAGAAGCACAGTGGTGTTTCCTTTCTGCTCTAAAAGAAACTCTCCCTCCATAGGTACAATGCAGCCCTGGGCCAGGAATCCATTTCCCCATGCGCCGTTCTCGAAATTCCTGTCTTCACAGCTCCCTTCCGTTTACTACACTGCCCTGTGAATTCCAGTGGTTTCAGGAGCTCTGGACTCTGATCTCTACCTCCTCAGCTTAGCAGGAGTACCGTCCTCTCCGTGAGCTCTTTTCCTGGTGACATATGGGAACCTTGAGGGTCCCCAAGGCGGGAAGTTGAGAAAACACTATGCTCGCCACAGATGTCTGGGTTTTGGCTGGCTCGAAAATCTGCACGGACTCCACCCCTTCCTCTCCAATTTCTCCTTCAAAACTGCTTCGCTTATTTTGCCCACTTTTAAAGGTGTTTACGGGAGGGGAAAAAGGGAGCAGTCTAGAACCTATGTTCTGTCATGGCCACACCCAAAGTCCTCCTTTCTCATTTACTCCTATTTAAGTTACTAACAGCAAACAGAAGAAAGTGGTTTTGGAAAGCTGGGCTTTAAAATGCATGTTTTTAAAATTTAACAAAATGTGTTTATTTTTATCAGCAGTTTTAACTCAATTTTTGTTTGCATTTCTTTTTCTTAAAGATTGTATTAATTTGAGAGAGAGAGAGAGAGAGAGGGAGAAAACTCGAGTGGGGGGAGGGGCAGAGGAGAGGGAGAAGCAGAGACCCCCGGACCCCAGGACCCCAGGATCATGACCTGAGCCGAAGGCAGACACTTACCCGACTGAGCCACCCAGGTGCCCCTGTTTGCATTTCTAACGAGAAAAATTACTGTTTATGAACTTGAAAGAGAAAAATTACTGAGTCAGTTTTTCTCGCTCGATTTCTGAACTTCCATCACTCTGAGCAACTAAATTGAACTTAAACTGCTGTAAAAAACCTGTTTCTAACAGTACCTGAACAGGGCTTTTTTATTTGATGCTTTTTAAAGATAACATAATAACCTAGTTAAGAATGACTAATTTAACGCAGAAGACGAACTATGCTTTACTTCAGCACAATGCTACCATCTCACGGCGCAGGTGACATAACTGGTTGGCCCCTCCCGTCTCCTCCCTCAGGTGCTGGCGAGTCCTTCGAGTCCTTTGGTAACTCCTTCCAGGTAATACCGCTCTCTGCTCCTGCCCGCATGTTCATACTGATTCATGTACGATTCTTTCTGTTTTCCTGACTTTTTCCTGTGTTTCATGCTTGTCTCTGCCAGCTATGCCAGAGAATTCTGTTTCATAAAAACATGACTTTATACCTGTATTGAAAATCTAGCTCCAGGACGCCTGGGTGGCTCAGTTGGTGAAGTGTCTGCCTTTGGCTCAGGTCATGATCCCAGGGTCCTAGGATCGAGTCCCCCAAGTCCTTCTCCTTCTACCCCTCCCCCCACTCATGCTCTCTCTCTCTCCCTCTCTCACTCTTTCTCTCAAATAAATAAAATTTAAAAAAAGAAAATCAAGCTCCAGAGAATTTTTAAGGTGCTTTGTCTGTAATTCCCTGGAGTATACTCATTATGAACAGAATCTTCGTTTATTGCATTTCTTAGCCATTCTTGTTCCTACTGCGTGCTGCGCACATCCATGAAAATGCCGAAAAATAAGGTTTTGGGTTTCTTTTTCCCCTCCAGAGTATATTCGGCAAAATCACAGTGCTAACACTCCTTGTTATCTGGGAATAGTGTCTTCTCTGTACCGCCAGGAGAGGGTTCTAGAGGCTGGTTGGCTTTTAATGAAAAGAAAAAAAAACAATCCGGGGCGCCTGGGTGGCACAGCGGTTAAGCGTCTGCCTTCGGCTCAGGGTGTGATCCCGGCGTTATGGGATCGAGCCCCACATCAGGCTCCTCCGCTATGAGCCTGCTTCTTCCTCTCCCACTCCCCCTGCTTGTGTTCCCTCTCTCGCTGGCTGTCTCTATCTCTGTCAAATAAAAAATAAAAATCTTAAAAAAAAAAAAAAGAAAGAAAAAAACAATCCAATTTCATGTTATCTGAAAAACAAAATCTGTGTCACTGGGTCAAATGTTATTTACCCTATACTGGGTATAGGGTAAATTCCTGGGTCACATTGTTAAAATAATTCCCAGTTGTAACAATCTCAGGATTTTCCCTTTAGTTATGCTATGCTCATTTAGGATGGTACAAATGAACTTAATAACATCCATTTTGGATATTTGAAACAGCTTTTCTTTTTTCTTATGGTTCTTTCTTCTGTTTCAAAAAGATGAGACCTCTAGAGCAGTGAATTCTGGGTAGATGAGATATTATTCTATCTTCCACTCATTTGTGTGGCTTCATTAAACAGAGTTTAAAATCACAAGTGCCACGATTTTGGGGAAAAGAATGATGCTTTAGACTCTGGAGAACACAAGAGAAGCAAACTTTCTGCCCTCAAGTTGCGGGTGGAAAACCCAGGTGCAGCTACCTGCAAAATTAAATGACGATTCCAAATTTTTGAAATGCAAAACACACAGGAAATTTTGTGAAACATAAGGTTGGGGTAGGCAATGTGGACAAACTGAGAACTGGGATGGGCTGAGCAATCTTTTCGAGGAACACTGCATGCGTATACCTAATGTAGCCTAAAAAAATCTCCGTGATTAAACCCCATGATTGTGTTTATACACAAAGGTTTGGAAAGGGCTTTGTTCTTTGAAATGCAATACGGTGTCTCCTTATGTAACACATAACTCACCACCCTTGTGCTCTGCTTTCTTTTTCTCTCTAAGGAACCTCATCTGCTTTCTAGACCCCGAGCTTCCACTCTGTTATTGCCTCCTCACTTGTGATGCAGGCACCCCCCATTCTGATTCTGAACAAGGGTATTGGCCAATATGACTTCTCTGCCCAGATCGTACGTGAATGAGGAGCGATGACGAGGAAGAACATCTCCAAACACACCCCAAACTGTCATTGGATTGTACGTGACCCCGTGGAAGAAAATAGTTGCAGCTACAGTTCTGCATGTTACTGGTTTGAGACCAGACCAAAGCGTCTTCCTTAGCTATGCCCACAGGAATAGTTATATGGGGAACTTAGAGAAGAAACATCAAACAAAGAAGAAGGCTTGCAGCCATATTAAAGAAAAGTTGTCCTTGTCTTTAGCTGGAGGTGTCACGTTCTAATTGTGTCCTTTTACTCTCATTTTTATACATCCCCCTTTCTCTTGGAAAATGACACTGTAGCCATTGATTTTATTTTCATCAACGGAGGTGAGCCAAACCATATGGTTTTCAAGGGGGTAAACAGACCAGACACAAGGGCTAAAATGGAATTATGCAATCATGAGCAGGGGAAGAAATGGGAGCATTTCTGGATGGCTATGTTCTCTAGATGGAAACTGAGCCCTGCAGCCAGGACTTAAGGCTCCAGCATCCATATCTCTTTGGGAACACTCTTTATCCTTGTGTGAAAGCACAGACCGAGAAGCGAAACTTAAGCTCCTTTGACAAAATCCTGTTTAATCAGGCCCCTTGCTTATCTGCAGGCGTAAACCAGCCTCCCCAGAGCTGAAACTTACATTGTTGGGCAATAGAAATTGATTTCCTCCCTCTTGCCACTTCCCAGAAACATGGTCCAGGAACTCAAACGAAATGGACCCTGAAGGATGGATAGAATAAATGTCACTTTCAGAAATAGCTTGTCTATCCCAAGGTTAAATAACTATTCACCTTACATATTTTTCTTTTACTTCTGCTTATTAAAAAATGGAATATCTTTTTGTGTAAAATAAGGTTTTAACGCTATCCCTTGCAATCCATTAGCCAATTAGTCTACTCACATTTATTGAATACTTTACTAAATGAGTGAGACATTTTTATAATATGTAATGATTTTGTGTAGAGATGAGAATGTATTTGGACTTTCGGCCTCTTCCATTCTCTGTTCATCAGTCCTCATGCCTGCACCATTAGTTTTGATATTTTAAACTCAGTTTTTTTTATTTTATTTATTTTTTTAGAGGGGAAGAGGGACAGAGGGAGAAGGAGAAAGAGAATCTTTTTTTTTTTTTTTTAAGATTTTATTTATTTAGTTGACAGAGAGAGAGACAGCCAGTGAATGAGGGAACACAAGCAGGGGGAGTGGGAGAGGAAGAAGCAGGTTCCCAGCGGAGGAGACTGATGTGGGGCTCGATCCCATAACGCCGGTATCACACCTGAGCCAAAGGCAGACGCTTAATGACTGAGCCACCCAGGTGTCCCGAGAAAGAGAATCTTAAACAGCCTCCACGCCCAGCACAGAGCCCGATGCGGGGCTTGATCCCAGGACCCTGAGATCATGACCTGAGCTGAAATCAAGAGGCAGGCGCTTAACCAGCGGAGCCATCCGGGTGACCCTTAGCTCAGTTTCTTGACCTCAGCACTGCTGGCATATTGGCCAGATGATTCTCTGTTGTGGAGAGGAGTCCTGTGCACTGTGGGACGTTTAGCAGCACCTTGGGCTTTGCCCTCCTAGACGCCCTGCCCTCATCACAAGTCAGCAGCAACAAGCAAAACTGTCTCAAAGACATTAGCAAATATCCTCTGGGAGACAAAACTGTCCCCAGTTGAGAATTACTGTTTTAGTCTAAGGATACATTTTATATATTAGATAAGACAAACCAGCTGCTTAGCAATGCTTGGACGACGTTCTGAGGCATTGGTATCTCATTCATTTTAATCGGGCCCTGGTACTTTATTTAAAGGAGCAGCAGTGTGTAATAATAGGATGACTTATGTGATCACAAACTGAAACTCATTACGATCGTATGATCATTTTCTTCTCCCTCTTTCTCACTCTGTCTAGAACCTAGGAGTGGAGGAATAATTTGGAACATAAAATCATGTACCCTGAGATCTTTTTGATAAAAGTTCACTCCATAAATATTACCTTATGCGTGATCACGAAGGAAGGATGTTTCATTTTCTTTTGCCTCAGGAAGTGTCTATGAGGGACTTAAATCACTCAGGCAGGATGTGGACTAGGGGGTGTCAGAAACAGCCTTGTACCTGCCCAGTAAGGCTGGGCAAGCTTGGGTGGACAGATCAGCTGGACAAGAAGAAAGACCATCCAGACCAGTATCGGAGAACATGTAACAGAACACTAAGTTAGCAGGGGTATGCCGAAAGGAAGTGATGGAAAATCCAGTGGCTAAAGGCATCAGAGAAAACGACTTGCATACATAACCAGGCTCCGGTTTCTGAGCTAAATTGCAGAACAGAGAAAAAAGTCAGGGGAGACTAAGAAAAATATGACCACCCTAATAAGAGTTTTACAGGAACCACATGATTGAAATGAGAAGCTGGCTCAAGGAACATATCAGAGATTCAATTATCTGGGGGTGGAGAATAAGATCCTAGAAGATTAGTAGCAAATATTTCTTTATTCTGTATCTTTATGCACTAGATGGATATGCTTTCATCACATCACAGGTGAGAGTTTATGCACAAAATTGACAAATACTTTTTGAGCACCTGCAACGGTTGGTACTGGGTGATGGAAATTTAGTAGCCAAAATAGAAAAACACCGCTGTCATACAGTTTATATTCTAATAGAGGAAGAGAGGCAATAAACACAATAAATAGATAAATATATAGTATATTAGAAGGGAAAAAGTGATATGAAAAAATGGTGCAGGGTATAAAAGCTTGGGAATGCTGAGTGTCAAATCAAAGACTTAGATAAAGAGAGACTTTATTTAAAAAGACTGTTCCAACAGGCAGAATGCTCTGATCCCAGAAATCTGCAAGTATCTCAAAAGTAAACAAAAATAAAAGGCTTTTCTTTTATAGGGTGGGGCGGGAACAACTAGCAGGACGTCTGTAGGGGAGTAGAGCAAGTGGGTGGGGTAGGCAGGCCGCATCTTTGGGGTAGTTTCACAGTGACGATTTTTTTTTTATGGTTAGCAGATTCTCGGAATGAGCTGTTTAAGGGCGGAAGTTCTGCACTGTAGCGGTTTAATGTTTGCCTAAGCTTGCGGACAAGCCAATGTTTAGGGGCCCATGTGGAGGAGAGGAGGTTGACTGAAGTTTGTTTGGTCAAGTTCAATGGCTATGCCATGGGCAATTGTGTGCACTTGGTCATAGGGAAGAGCATTTATGTATAATGTCAAATAAGGTGGCCAAGGGTGGGCTTATTGGCATATTGTCAGAGTTGAGGTAAGTGAAGAAGCAGAGACTTCAGAGCAATGAGGGAACCAAGAGCTGGTATGAGAGGAGAGCATTTCCGGTGGAGGGAAGGCTAGTGCAAGGTATTGAGGTGGGAGTATAGCTACTCTGTTTGAAAAATAGCACAACGGATTACATTTTCCAAAGCTTGCCTCCATCGTCTCTCACATCCCACATGTTTTGTTTGTTTGTTTTTGTTTTGTTTTGTTTTTTTGCAATGCAATCTTGCCACATTCCCATGAACAGGAAGAATTTATTTCTCCTTGTCCTGAAATCCTGCCAGGCTCTGTGACTGCCGACACCCCTGGAATATAGCAGAAGCATCACTGTGCCAATTTCTAGGTGTGGCCCTTTCTTAACTGGTGGGAAACATCCACTTTCTGGTTCCTGGTGCACTTGCTCTTGGGACACTGTCTCCCAGAACGCGGACTCCCCTGGTGCCACACTGTGAGACGGCAGAGGTGCACAGAGAGGCCGTAGGGAGGCGGCCTGGTCTGCAGCCTCAGCTAAGACCCAAGCACCAACTGTGAGTCATGAGAATGAGTCATCTTGGGCACCCAGCTCCTTGAGCCAGTAGATCCCTTCAGATCTGGCTGACAGTGGTCTGCAACCACATGAAAAACCTTAAGCAAAAATGTCCAGCTGAAGTCAATCAACTTACAGAGCAACCAGGAGAAAATAAACTGCATTAAGCTACTTAATTTGGGAGTAGTTTGTTATGGGACAATAGATGACCGAGATAAATAGGAAGGAGGACACTGTAGGGAGAGGGAAGTGGGCCACAGGGAGATTAGTCCACAGGGAGATGAAGTCGGAAAGGTACATGGGAAGTCCAGTTGGGTATTGCCTCATAAAAACTTTTGAGTTTTGCTCTGAGCTAAGTGGAGGGCTGGCACACAGTTGTGAGAGCATGGTGACATGATCTGAGTAACATTCTGAAAGGATCTCCCTGCCTGCTGTGTGGGGAATTAACCACAGTCACTGTTGTAACAATCGGGGCAAGCAAAGATGGCGGCTCAGATCAGGCTGGTGGAGGGATGGGAGGCAGGAAGTTGTTGGCATCTGTGTATATTTTGGAGGTAGAACACAAAAGTGTTTCCTGATGGATTAGGATGTGAGAGAATGAAAGTGTCAAGAATGCCTGTGATACTGGAAGAACAATGTTCCTGTTCTTAACCGAGATGAGGAGCACTACTGGAAGAGCAGCCATAGGGAGGAAGATTGAGAGCTCAGCTCAGGACATATTCCATCTGGATCAAGGGTTGGACATCCCCATCGGCAGTAGGCAGTAGGACATTATAGGTTTGGAGTTAGTGAAGGTATCAGGGCTGGAGTTGTACATATGGGAGTTCTCAGCACATGGGTGCTTTGGAGCCATGAACTAATAGATCACCTAGGGAGTGAGTGCTGAGAAAAGAAGAGAAGGGAAGAGAAGAGAAAGAAGAGAAGAAGAGAAGAGAAGAGAAGAGAAGAGAAGAGAAGAGAAGAAAAGAAAGAAAGAAAGAAAGAAAGAAAGAAGAGGAGAAGAGAGAAGAGAAGAGAGAGAAGAGAAAGAAAGAAAGAAAAAGAAAGAAAGAAAGAAAGAAAGAAAGAAAGAAAGAAAGAAAGAAAGAAAGAAAGGAGAGGAGAGGAGAGGAGAGGAGAGGAGAGAAGAGAAGAGAAGAGAAGAGAAGAGAAGAGAAGAGAAGAGAAGAAAGAGAAGAGAAGAAGAGAGAAGAGAAGAGAGAAGAGAAGGAACTGAGCCCTGAGGCATTACAAGGTTAAGAGGCTGGGACAAGACAAAGGGACAGACAATCAGGCTGAGAAGGAGCAGGCAGTGACATAAGAGGAAAGCCAAGAAAGTGGGGGTCCTCTAGTCTGGCAAAGGAAGTGTTTCCACTAGGAAGGAGCCAGCAGCTGGCTCAATGCTGCAGCTAAGTCAAGTAAGGAGAGAACTGAGGATTGACCTCTGTATTCAGCAATGCAGTCTCAACAAATGATCTCACTTTCTCTCTGTTTCTCCCCGTACACAACACAATAGTTATTGAGCATTTATTATATGTCAAGTAGGTCTTAGACTTGGGGATATTAAGGTAAGTTAAATGTTCCCTTAAGGAGTTTACAACCATCAGATCGATTAAACAATATTTACTGCATAATTACTATGTGTAAGACACTCTGCTAAATACTATGAAGGATATAAATGTTGGATGGGATACATATTTAACCTAACTGGAAATCTAGACAGAAACACACAGACCGGTACATTGCAGTACAAGTGAAGCCCATAAAAAATGTCCTAATGGGGGTGCCTGGGTGGCTCAGTCGGTTAAGCGTCTGCCTTCAGTTCAGGTCATGATCTCGGGGTCCTGGGATCAAGCCCCGAGTTGCGCTCCCTGCTAAGTGGGGAGTCCACTTCTCCCTCTTCCTCTGCCCCTTCCCCTGGCTTGTGCTCTCTCTCTTTCTCTCAAATAAATAAATACAAATCTTCAAAAAATATCCTAATGAAGTGTAAGATTTCAGCAAATGGTGGCATATATTGTATGATGAAGGGATAGGTTGCCTAAGTTGAAAAAATCTGGAAAAGCTTAATGAAGGTACGTGAATAGAAAACTGCAGGGGTGGGGAGCCTGTGGCATGGGCATTGGAGATCAGTTCATAGGCAACGATGTAGAAGTCAGAAAATGAATGTGAAAATGAAGGGTGATGCCACGGATGAATGCGGAGGACAGTGTTCTAAGTGAAGTAAGCCTGTCACAGAAGGACAGACACTGTATGATTCCACTTTCAGGAAGAACCTAAAATAGTCAAACTTGTAGAAGACTGGTGGCCACCAGCGGCTGGGAGAAGGAAATGGGGAGTTGCTATTTAATGGGCATCGAGTTTCCATTACGTGAGATAAGTTCTAGACCTCTGCTGCACAAGCTTGTGCCTACTGTTAACAATAGCGTATTGCACACCTAAAAACTTGTTAAAAGAGTAAATTTCATTCTGAATGTTCTACAACTTAAAAAACATCAGAAAGGGGTGCCGGGTGGCTCAGTTAAGCTTCTGACTCTTGATTTCAGCTCAGGTCGTGGTCTTGGGGTCATGGGATTGAGCCCTGTGCCTGGGTCTGCACTCAGGGCGGTATCTGCTTGAGATTCTCTCCCTCTGCCCCTGCCCCTGCTCACGTGTTCACGCTCTCTTTCTAAAATAAATCAATAAAATCTTTTAAAAAATAAAAAAATAATTATGCATTGAAAAAAGTAAGTGGAGATACGTCAAGAATAAATGGGGTCATTGTTCATGACTTTGGGTTCCGACCTTTTTCTGTGCTATGGGAAGGCTGGAGCCTGGTGGATGAGGAAGTTTTGGGCTAGTGGATGCATCATAAATTTCTGTTTTAGGGTCATTGATCTGGTGGTGAAGTTAGGAGGGGGTGTAGCTAGGGGATGATATGACTCAGACTAATCTCACTGAAATGGACTGATACTTAGAATAATACAGGTTTTTTAAAAAGTCTTTTCAACCTTGGGGAGACTTTCCCTCTTTGTAGATGTGTGTGTTTTTGTGCATTTAGGTTGGTGTGTGTGTGTGTGTGTGTGTGTGTGTGTCAGATGAACATCTATTTCTTAAAACATTCCTTCCTATGTACTCAGTTTTTGCAGCCAACAATGGGCTCCCTTTCTTGTACATTCTAGCTGTCACTAGTGCTTAAAGTTTAATTGTAAAGCTTGGGGTTTCCTTTTATGCTACAGCAAAAAGAGCTTAGTTTGTCTTTGGATTTATTTTTCTCTTATTTTCTAGTTATGTAATTATCTCACCCACAAACATTGCTATTTCAGTGTCTTCTGTTTTGACTCTCACACCTCTTCTAAAATGTAGTGTCTGAGCATGATGTCCGGCGCATATGATCTCCTCCAAAATAATCATTCATTCGTATATTCCTTTTCTCTCTCTCTTTTTTTTTTCAGAATGTGGAAACATTGTCCAGTAAATATGTCAGACTTAGGTGCTTTTGTTTTTAAGTTGCTGTAAACCCTTTATGTTGTTTTAAATCTCTTGATTTTGTCCTATGTCTTAAAAAACTTTTTCTTCTCATTTTTATTCATTTAAAAACATTTACCAAGCATTTGTTATGTGGGAAACCAGATTCTGAACATAACCTACCACCCATCCCCATGAAGGTCTCAATCACTAAGGGAGTCAGACACAGAATTAAATCACCGTGGATACAGTAAAATCATAGATTTTATATATGTACAAATAAATTACTAGATTTATCATTTTTCATTCCAAATTTTATTGTTTCATTTTTCAGTTTTTTATACAATGGCTAAATTTAAATATATAAACTATAATTTTTTTCCAACACACTATTAATATTGCTATCACATTATCATATAAATTTTATCTTTTCATTGTTTTATTCATGGTTTCATTGTTTTTTACTTTTTTTTTTAGTATTCATGATTTTGTGTTGTCATCTTCCTTCCCCCTTTTTATGGCTTTTAAGTATTTACTTATTTAATACATATTTGAGGGTGAGTTTTTATGTTAGTTCCTGGTAGTAATAACATGACTTACTCCATTTTGCTGGTTAATTACTCTTCCGGTACTATCACTATATTTTGAATGTATGTCTTCATTTTGTTACATTAAGCATATCTTTGTGGGTATATGAGCCAAGGGCAGGCCGCCCCAAAATGTGCCACTTTGTTAGATTGGTTATTTTGCATTAAACTTACTTATGAGTCAGCTGGTGTAGGAAGGACACTCTGCCCCACACTTTGTCCCCCCAAAAGCAGGAAATAAATCTCCCATGAAAGGTGTCCTCTCTGAACCAGGAGGTAAAGGGACATCCTTATCACCAGAGAAGGCTGTATAAACAACTCTTGTTACTTTTTTTATTTACTACCCCAGCCCCAATTCTGTTTATAATTCCTCACTAATTAAAGCTCCCAAAGTTGTTTTCTTTGCCCTATCAATTCCTTACAGATTTATTGTGTTTGTTTAAAAAGCATAAAAATTGCCTGCCTTGGTCATTTCTTTAGGTCTCAGTTTCAATAATGGATCTCCATGGGCACATAATAAAACTTTGGGTCTTTTCCTCCCATTACTTTATCTCATGTCAATTTAATTTTTAGTCCGGCTGGAAGAGCTTGAAGGACAGGAGGAGGGATTTTTCCTCCTCTACATAGGCTGCAATTAGTTGTGTTTTATTTTGACATTTAAAAGAGGCTCTTTTTAACAGAAACCACAAGGATGTTCACAGTAAAAGGTATATATCAGACACATTTTGGATTTTCTCTTTTACCCTACAAGTTTACTGTTCCTGTTCCCAGAGTTTTCTTTTCACTTGTTTAAATTATGTGCAATAGATGCTTGAAACTCTTCCTTCCTCTTTTAAACTCTTTGGAGGATAACTCTAGCTCATCTCATTTTCCTTCTATTTTAAATTATTAATGGGTTTTTAGAACTCTATTTTCCCTCCTATTTTTTTTTCTGTTTTTAAATTATCCTACAACTTCTCTACTCTCTGAGAAACCATTTCTGTAGTTAGTCTCTGAGGGAATCTTCTGGCCTAAACTGTGTTGATTTTAACTAGAGTGGCTGCAAGTGCCCGTGGGGGGCTTCCAACTGTCCCCACGTCTGTCCCCATGGACCAGGGGGCTACAGATCACTGGTAGGTGGGGCTCAGCCAGTGATCATTTGAACTCTTCCTGTTCTAGCTCCCGCTTGGAGGACACACTAGTATCCCTTCTATTCCCAGGTCCTTTTCAACGTCCGTGTCTTCTGCGGCATGAACTCAACATTCCAGCTCACAGACGGCGTGTGCATAACAGAATTCTGCAGGAAGAACCCCAGCAGCGAAGGATATAGAGGTGAGAAAAGAAAAGGCTTTATCTGCTACCAGAAGGAGGGCCAGTCTAGAAGTGAAATGGCGCTGACATTTGACAATTAGCAGAGACTCGATGTGTTCGAGGTCCTACGGGTCCTGCAACAAGTGGAACGAGCAGCAGGGCTATGGGATGGGGGGCAGGCTCATGCCCTTTAAAGCCAGTGCACTGTGACCAATTCTCTGAGACGTGACTTCGAGAGTTAACCCTTGCGTCTTCTCAGAAAATCTGACATAAAAGTCAACACATCTGAGAAAGTACCTTTTGTACTTTTTGTGGTGTGGACCAAAGCAGGATATATGGGGGGGGGGGGTGTAAGCTTGAGACTTAGGGCTCTGCTTTTGCAGAAAGACCTTACTTAGCTCTTCACACTCCTGCGCACGTCCAGTACACCCATGCGTGGCCGAGAGTCCTCTCTGCCTCCACAGACAGCAGAGCCCCTCCCTGACGAATGCCACCAACAAGGGCCCAAATCATAGAGGCCGCTTTCACTCCCCAAAGCCAGAAAGGGTCCCCGTACAGTCACTGCCCGTCAGCCTCGACGTTAAAGGGAGAGGTTCTCTCGTGGCGTCTGTGACTGGTTGAATGAAGTGCAGGACAACGTTTGAAGAACTGTGTGGAGAGGTGAGACAAATAGTACCAGCACCAGTGGTGTAAGTGGACAAAGTGCGGAACTCGGCCTGCCCCCCGGAATTCTGAGGGTGCCCCTCGTTTATTACAGTTCTAGCTTGCAGCCGCTCGGCAGGAAGGCCACGTTCCCCTTCCCTCAGCTTGCCCGCCTCCTCTCATTTCTCCCACAGCGCGAGGGAACAGTGACAACCCGCAACTCGAGGAGAGGTGACAGTGGGGATTTGCACAGCCACAGAGAGGGGAGGAATCCACAGCGACCCCTTGACCAAACATAACTTTATTCCATGCTTCTCAGGCTACCCGTGGAAAAGGGACAGTTTTGTTTTTTAAGTTTCTAATCCATCACAGCCTGATTCTTTTATAAAATATCATAAAAATGAATCACTGGAAAACTTAAAAGGCATAATTAGACTCAACAGGCATGAATGTCTCTGCCAGACGTACTCTCAATATCCGCACGTGTCTCGTCACAGATGCGTGAGAAACGGTTTGCAGCCTTGCTCTGGTTTGTGGAGAGGCTGGGAGATCACTTTGCAAAGTTCAACATCCTGAGAGAATGTGGTGATTAACCTTTTTAGACACACATGTATTGAAATCTCACCACATTTCTTTATCTATCTATCTATCATCTATCTATCTATCTATCTATCTATCATCCATCATTTATCTATCATCTATCTATGGTCTATCATCTATCTATCTATCTACCTATCATTTATCTATCTATCATGTATCTATCTATCATCTATCAATCATTTATCTATCATCTATCTATCTATCTATCTATCTATCTATCTACCATCTATCATCTTTTACCTTGTATATTATTGCTTCCGTAGTTTCAAGCTGTATGCTTGAATTTTGTTCTGTTCTACTCTATTCTATTCCATTCTACATTGTATCCACTTCATTCCATTCTGAATCTGTTTAGCTTGTGGCCACAAGAGCCTCTCTTCCTATGGATCCCAAAACAATTGGGTGGAAGGTATGCACATATGATTTTGGTAATGCCTCTAACAGTGGACTGCCATGTGTTAAAAATTTGTGGGGAAGTAGTCACTTGGTGACTGGTGAGTGTTCCTTTCATATTTCCTAGTGCAGTTTCTTTAAGTGGATGATTAAAGTCACTTTAAAACATGAATCTGTTTCTTTTTAAGCTTGGACTCCTTTGTTTCTTGATAGAACACTTTGGGGGTGGTGTCGATTGTCAGAAGTTCTTTTGGATATTCTTTGGTTCTACCTTACGATTTCACAAGGAAATGACTAATTGACTAGTTTTCTTCAGACACTTTACCACTTCCTTTAAAAAAAATTAAAGAGTGCTTTTTTTAAAAAAAAAGATTTATTTATTTGAGAAAGAGAGAGAGAGAAAGAGAAAGCATGAGCAAAGGGAAGAGGCTGAGGCAGAGGGAGAAGCAGGCTCCCCTCTGAGCAAGGAACCCGATGCAGGACCCGATCCGAGGACCCTGGGATCATGACCTGAGCTGAAAACTGACGCTTAACTGACTGCGCCACCCAGGCGCCCCAAGAGTGCTTATTTTTTAAGATGATCTCTCACTTAGTTCTATTCTTGAACTATTTATTACTTTTATCTTTTTAAGGAGTTGACAATCTTTTTCAGTCCTAAGTATTACATGGCCTGCTAGGCCAAAATGAGCATATCTGGGACCTAATGCTCATGGTGAGTGTTTTGTTTATCTTAGATTTGTGTTGAGTTTTATCTAAACCCTGGATGTCTCATAATCGAAGAGGCAAAATCTATAGTCGTTCATATTCTTGTATCTTTTATGTTACTTACATTCCTCCTGGAACTGTGTAAGATTATGACCTTGCATTTGTAGGGGAGGAAAAACATATTTTTCTTTCTACCCTTCTAGGTTTTCAGCTAGGGCTGGATGGGAGAAAAAGGAACAAAGACCAGACTTTTCTGTGGCTCATAGTCCCAAGGCCGGATTCCTGAGGCATACGGGTTATAACCCTCCTACAGCTACCCCAAGGACATCCTTTAATGTTTTATCACTAGAGTTTGCTCTGGTTAGTGTTCCTTCGCTCTGGTAACTGTAACTATCCCTCCAGCCCCATCTATGTTAGCAATCATCCTTCAAGCATATGGCCCACTGATAGACATCAGAAGGGTCTCATGACTAACGTTTTACTAGACAGTAGTAAATAACCTTATCTTAACAGCAGCCAGCCCCTCAAGGTCCTGGAAACCTTGCTTCTAAATTCCTTAGAGATTTAATGCTATCCCTAACCCCCACTGACTAAAAACGTATATAATCAGTGACTCCTCATAATCCCAGTGCAGTTCTTTCCGCCCAGGGGTCTGTCCCCGTGCTGTAATAAAAGCACTGTTTTGCACCGGAAACTGCTCAAGAATTTTTTCCTGATCCTTAGCCAGCTCACAGCCCCACATCACGGCTCTGTAACAAAGGCAGATCCACTGGAGAAAAACAAACAAGTTTTATTAACATGTTTATCTTACGTATGCATTGGAGAAACTCCGGGACAAGTGACTCAAAGTTTTATTTAGAGCCTGGTATTAGCAAGGAAAAAGACATTTTTTGGGAAGTGACAAGACAAAGGAAAAGGACTTTGGGTCTCCATGGGCAACAAACTGTGTGAAAACAACAAGGGAAACTAAGGGCAGATAAAGTCTAGTTACCAGTCTGGTATGTAGATTTCTCCTGTGCCCCCAGGCTGGATGAGGGACTGAAATTGTCTCTGGTGATTAGCTTTTGTCCTTTCTGGTGCAGAGGGGGAAGGAGACACTCTGGTAAATTTATGTCTTGCTTTTAGGCAGATAGGAGGAAAGCAGAGAGCAATTTTGTGTCTGCTCGTTCTTAATTGCCTTCAGTCTGAAATAATCCACGTGCCAAGCTGGCATATTTTGGAGGGGCCAAACTTTGCTAGCCCTCACAATTAAGGCGATAAAACTTGAAAATTAGAGGAAGGCATTTTTCTTTCAATGTCGCTCCTAAGAAAGATCAGTGAGAAAGTACTATTAGTGCATATATGAAATTTAATATCTGGATTTTAAAAAACAGAGTGCAATGAAAATCACATCTCTGATTACACAAAACTAAATACAGATCACAGAGTAAAAACAGGAGTGAAAGACTCAAGAGAAAGGGGAGATAGAAATGATTTAAAAACCTACTCCGAACTCGACATGGATTTAAAAAGAAAAGCAAATTCCTTTCTTGGATACCATAGTCCTTAAAAGTACAGATTCTGGCACCAGACAACCTAGATTCAGATCATCTGACATCATTTATGCAATTGTCTTTGGGGTCCAGTAACCTTCTTAAGTGTGAAATAAGTGGCAATAATAATAATAAACCGCTGCCTTATGGTGTTGTAAGGATTAAATGAGTTAATACATTTAAGTGTATGGAATAGTGGCCTGGGAGCTATGAGCATGAAGATGGGTATGACAAATTTTCTGCTCTTTGAGAGCCGCCAGTAACTCTTATAAACAAAATATAAAACAATGAGAATAAAAGGTTCTAAGACAGACAAACGGATGGGTGGACCAATGTGAATAGACAGTGTGGGTGTCAGTGGTTAGAGTCAGTAAGTGAAGAAACAGAGACGTAAAGAGTTTGTCATTGACTTTTGATCTCTTGGCTAGCAAGACTGGGGAGGAGACTACGACTCCGAGAGCCATCTCTGAGTAGAGAACTANNGCTCTTTCCCTCTACAGCCTTACCTCAGCCTCTATCCTTACTAGCTGTGTTACTTTGGGAAGTGACTCAGCCTCTCTGAGCCTTAGTTTGTGTTATCTATAAAACAGAGCTAATAACGCTGCCTATTTCTGGCACTTGTTATGAGTACTGAATGAGATGGTGTGTATAAAGTGTTTTACAGAATGCCTGGCTCACAGCAAGCATTCAGTATATCTTGCCTTTTATTAATAGTCATATAAATATTTTATTTCATTCCAGTACTGCTTGTGGAGAGTAGATTACATACTTGCAGTCACGTCGTCGAGATTGGTTCTATTTTTGTATACATTTTTTTGCTTCTGGGTAGAGTATACAAGACAGAAACAATCAGAAATAATAAACATATAGAGGGAAATACCACCATTACAAGGCAAAGCCTTCCCAGAAGAAGTAATCAATTGCAAAATGAAGTGACTTGGGTTTTCGCCTTTCTCTTTAAGCTCCACAGAGGCTGTATGCCATGCTTCAAAACACTCCACATAAAAGCTTCAGAAAGGAGAAGAGAACAACAACAACAACAACAACAAAAAACAGATTTCTGGACAATCCAGTCCGTACAAAATACCTAGGACAATTCCTGGCACCAAAAACGCGTTCACTGTAAGTTAAACTGACTTTTTATGTGATTAATGAAAATGTCTTCTATGCCTTCTTCACAAATACTCACTAACCCCAAACAAACTAGGTTTGTCAACTTCAAGGTCGAAACAATGCCCCAAAAGAGAAAATTTCTCTGGGTGGGGGAAATCTATGGCTCCCTGTGCTTTCAAGGGTTTAGGCCAGTTTCAAAATGTGAAAAAGTTAAATTGATCAAAGCTATCTTTTGTGTTGTTGTTGTTCTTGTTTGAAAGATCATTGTGAGCTAAGTGACAGGGAGTGTCATTGAAAGCCAAGTGAATTAGGGAACCCGGGGAAGCAAGCTTCCTGAAGAGAAGATCGTGCTCCAGGCCTAGGGTGCAGAGGCGCCTTTCCGTAAGCTGTTCAGCTGCAGATCCAACCTGTGTTCACTAAGCCCTGGGGTTGCACAGAGTCTGTGCGGGGCACTGGAGGTACCAGTGAGCACTGGTCAGGTTCCCCCTGGAAAGACAAGACATGCACTCAGACCTCAACCCAATGACACTGTCCAAAGTCAGTAAAAATCCCCTAATGAGGAATCACAGCATAGAATGGGATGCAGCCCAGAGGAAAGGCACAGCAGTAAGTTCTGTGAGTCAGGGGAAGAAGAAAGCTCTGAGGTCTGCATGCATCTGGAGGGCTTCCTGGAAGAGGTGAGATCTTGGGCTGAAACTCAGCGGGACTACAGCGTCAGGAGAGGTGTGAAAGGGGCGAGTTCCTGGGGCATAAGCAGGGGTTGCTGCTGTGTAAAGGGAGCAGGCAGGGATACGTCTGGCACTCAGGAGACCCACTGGGGCATCACTTAGTACTCCTGTGCTACGGCCTCATAAAACATGGAGACTGGAGGCCCAGACTCCTCAGAGATGAGGGCAAGAAGTACCCACCAGAGCTCAAGGGGGCATCGAAAAGAGTGATAGGGAAGGGAGGGAATGGGTACCCCCTGTGGTCTGAGCTCCAAAGGTCTCACAGGAGATTAGTTTATTCCACTAACTTTCCTCTCATAAATTTCTCCCCAGAGATTGTGACCGTCCAGGAAATGGAAGATTCTGACAGAGGAGTGAACTTAATGTGCCCCGCGTAGAGCATGTCGAATCCCTTTTACCGGCTCCCCACCTCTTCCTGTTTGCCACAGAGGACTGTGCCTGGGCCCTGGGGGCTCGCACCCCCTCAGAGCAGCCCCTTGCTAATCCTGGGTGACTGGAGGAATGCAAGAGCCCTCCTTCTTTGTCTGAAGACAAGAACCCCTCCAGAGTGTAATTTATACTGCAGAACTCTCTGCAGGTTCAGGCTGAAGACGGGGGCTGCATGGACCTCCCACCCTTACTTGGCTTCCTCCTCCCCCTTCCTCTACTTTCTTTCCTTCCTTCCTGGTTTCTTGGGGGGAGCACTTTCTCAACCCATTCCTTGCCCTGGACTCCTCAATGCAGGGTCTGCTTCTGAAACGGTGGATGGAATCAAGGTTTCAAGGAGAGGATAAGCATGTTCCATTTGCTTGAGGGAACTAATCTCACTTAGGTACAAAGGGAATGAATGCAAATCTGGAGAAGAGATTAGGAATCCGGCTGTTGCATGATGCATTGCAGACATTTTTTGAAGCTCAAGAAATTCATAATTCTTTTTTGCGGTGTATCGGCCGAGACAGCCAATTACTGGTGCAGTTGCCTTGGCTCAGCTGAAACATGATGGAGTCTAAGTTCCCTGAATGCATCTTGCAGTTCAGAACTTGACTACACAAAGTGTAGGTTAGAGACGCTGCCTGTGTTCCCCACCCGTGTCTCCTGCGGACTTGGTGGTGCCGGAAACTACTTGATGCTACAAGAACTTGTGGTTTTCTGAGAGCTTCCTCTGGCAAGCTGACATACTTGGCCTGATGTCAGGTGGGCTGTAAATGCTGGGGAATTTATACCCTCAGAGCAGTTCTCATCTAACGGGAATCAGTGCTTGGAACAGCCCAGATTTCTCAGTTCTTCAGTGGTTCTGAGCTGTGCGCTACACTGCCCCCTGGAGGCTGAGACCCAGTCTCCCGCAAGGGCGTTCCCTTGGCTCCGGCTTGATGCCAGTCCCCATTCTCCATCCCCCTCCTGGCGTCTCCTGGGATTTATTCCAAGTCTCTTTGCAATAAACCTTTGATCAGGATCTGCCTCTGAGGGAACCCAAATGAAGACAGACAGCTTGAAGCTCACCACTTTCATATTCGCAAGAATGTTCTCCACCGAGATGCAGTTTCTTTAAAAGGCAATTTACCTGTGCTGCTGCTCGGCATGGTCAGAGCACACGCCTCTGCAAAATGTTGCAGCCACCGTAACTCATGTTGATGAATACGGTCAGTCAGGAGAAAGATTTTTTTCCCTTTTGACTCTGGTCTGAATAATCATGAGTGGTATGGCAAGCGGAATGTTTCAGCAGAAGAAAATCAAGGAAACTAGGGAAATCGCAATCATTCCCGAAGTGGTGGGAAGCTATTCTGCGAGTCACTGATTCCGCAAATATTTGTCAAGTCTTGTTTATGCACGGGGCGCTGTGTGGTGCCAAGATGGTTGTAATTGTAAATTTGATTCTGGAGAATGCATCCCATAGTCATGAAAGCCAGGAGAATAGTCGTGTTGGTTAACTAAAATGCAATGAAACAGATTTGCAAGCTTGCAACTTGCTCAGATACTGTCTCTGGAATCACGATCTAGGGAGGAATTCCTTCCTGTTCTTTTGAGTGTGGATACGCAACTGCCAAAGAAGTGTATATCCAGACCCCTAAGGTGGCTGGTTGGTGGGTGCTAACGTTCATTAGATTTTGTGAAATGCGACATGGTTTTTAAAAAATAAATCACTCTAGTTCATATTCAACCTCATATAGTCTTTAGCTTTTTCTAATTGCTTTCTATAAGCTTTTTTTGTTTCCACAACACAATTGTGAGTTGTGTCGTATCATCCCACTAGGTTGTGTAACTGTAAAGGCACAGGGTAAGTTCCCCCACTTACTAATGTCACAAGTGTTCAGTGCATGACTGTGGTGTGCCAGGCACTGCCTTCTGGGCACTGATGCCCACTCACTACCAGAACCCCCACCTCCCCTTGCTATGAAAAAGCAATAGAGAACACGTGGTCTCAACTTGCAGGGAATTTCTGGTTTATTTGCAGAAACAGGCAAAGAAAGAGGAATTTTCCAAATGGCATGGTGAGGGCTAAGAAAGAAGAGAGTATGGGATGGAGAAATTCCAGTCCATTCAGATTCGGGAAAGCGGAGAGAACAAGTGGGCCCAGGGACGAACCCAGAGTAAGTGTCATCTAAAGTTCATGTGTATGGGCTTTAAGGACTTAGCTAGATAGAGAGAGACACTGGAGGCAGGAGGGAAAACACAAGCAAGCGTCTAGACACGGAGGAGAGCATGGGGTGTTCAGTGGAGCTGGAGTGTGGAGTCGCTCAGCGCTGGCAAAAGAAAGGAGGGGAGGCAGAACGGGAAGGGCTCGAATGTTCTGCTATGCAGTGTAGACCATTTTGGAAGGGTTAGCAGGGAGAGATTGAAATTTTTTAGCAGATTAGTAAAAAAATCAGATTTCCACTTTAGTTTGCTTTGGCTGCTCCATGGAAACCGAATCGTGGTGGAAAAGACTGGAAGGCAGGAGACCATTCAGGAGGTAGTACAGTGGCCTTGAAGGGATCAGATGATAGAGTGACCGGGCAGGTATCAGTGGAAATGGAGAGATGTGGGTAGAAGTGTTAAGAGGGGAAGAGAAGCTCCATGTAAGGAGATTGTGTGTGTGTGTGTGTGTGTGTGTGTGTGTGTGTGTGGTGAGGGGGCACAGAAAGTAAGTGCACTTCATACAGAAGGGGGCGCTGGGCTGAGGAAGGAGACATGACTCAGCCTAGCTTCAGGGGTGACTAGAAATTTCATTCCTTTTGTTGTTTCTTCTTGAAACTCTTTGCTACAAGATCTTTGATCACGTGTGACACAACCCAGCAAACTCTCTCTTTTGTTCTGAATCTGCTGACAAGGCAAAACAGAACTTCAGCTTCCGGTTCTTTATCTCATGGTTGATTAACAGAGATTAAAACTCTGTGCTCTCAGACGTTTGCCATATTTGGGAAAAACAGCCATTTCCTGTTTTGAAGCCTAAAATTTATGTCTGCAGCTTGAAAAACCACAGTGTAAACCACCTCATTTGAAAACGTGTATAAAAGCTGAGGTGCTCTGAAGACATTTAGACTGGGATTGATACTGCTTGCGACAGTCTCTGGCATATTAGTTTCGTAACTTGTCTGGTTTTTGTCTTAGACAGTTTGGTGCCATGACTCAGGATGGGACCTTGTCTTCAGATTCTCATTTACCCCAGCCAGGTAATAAGGCCATTTAGAGCCTATTGTGCTCCATTTCTGGCTGGAAACCTAGGGATCTAAAGGTGAGTCCTGATCCTGGTCCTATATGTTCCAAACTCTTGTCTCTTGGAAGCCTGGTAAGAATTTGATTTAGATTCTTTCTGAGTACTTTAGTTGATTTCCAGTGATGGATTTTTTTTTTTTAAGGTTAGACCATTTGGCTATCTCTGTAAATGATTTAAATAGTTTATAGATATTTTATCTCTATTGAATGAAAGATGACGGAAAATTGAGTTCATTACTCTTTTCTGCTTGTTTATCCATTTTTCTCCATTTTGAACTCAAATCCATTAAGAATTTGTACCCATTAGGAGGGAAAGAACTCTTTTTATATGAAAGTGAGTTTCATATTTCTGGGTTTACCCCTGATGTATGGACTGAGATTTTGGAATCGAAGCTATGTTTTCTGGATCTAGAGGTACGTGTATGTGTCTATAGGTATGTAATATTTTCCTACCTCCAGATGGTATTACTAAATGAGATTACAAAATTTTAAAAAAGAGCTCTACTCTAATTGACTTAGAGCTAGCTAAGGTCTTATACAAATGGGACTATTCCTAAAAATTCTCAAATATTGAAAAAATTAAATTTTGAATATTTCAATGTGCTCAAAATACTTTCTTATAGGCAGTAACTCAAATGTTCTAAGAATTCAAGTTTACATAATTTAGGTAACTTTGGCAAATGAGACTAATTTAATATTGTTGGTTTAATACGAACAGCTTTATCTTCTGAGTTGTCAGCATTAAGTGTAGCACAAACGTACATTTTTATTTTACTTGGGCATGTTTCTCCTCAACTTGTGAAGGTTTGCTGATTTAATATGCTATCATTTCAGTTACTATATTTTAAGATTATAAAAAATGTAAATTTGTATTTAGTCAAATTAAGTCATTATTTGGACTAACTTTATTTCAAAAGTAATTATGTTTTGTAGAATGTCAGCTTGAAGACAGTTTCCAGAATCATTGGGTAACTTAAAACCTTGGACTGATGCTAAATTGAGTTAATTCATGAATCATTAGATACCTAGATCATATCTAAGTAGGATAAAATACTGAAGAATTAATTGCTAAATACAGTTTCATTTTAATGTACTTTTTGCATATTTTTATATAATACAGAGAGGCTATATATTTGGGTCTGTTAATGGACATGTTCATTTTTGCCACATTGAGATGCAATACTGTAAGGGATGTTCATGGCTGTAAAAAGTTATGAAATGAATATTTAAAAGCTCTGCTAGTCTGCTAGAAAATACTGGTATATGAAAGACAGTTTACAGTTATTTACTAACAGACGCTCCTTCCTTGACCAGACCTTAGTCAGGCTCCTGTGAATCTTCTTCTAGACGAGGCCTCGGCCTTAGCCTGCTGAACCCCATTTTAGCAAAGAAGCCTAAGCTAGTTAATTGACAACCACCCCTCTTTATATCTGATCATCCTCGATATCTGGTCGAGCTCCTCATCCCCTGCCTTGGATATCTAAGTCCTTGGCCTGCTTTTAGTAAGAATCGTGTTAAGCCAGTTTAGCAAGAATCCCCCTACTTTGGTATCTAACCAAGTTCCTCTCAATAATTTTCTACACTCACCCCCTCACTTGGCTCCTTGGCTGCAGTTCTCCAGTTGTCGGTGCTGTATAGAATGGGACTCGGGGCTATAGTGAAGCCTCTCTCCTTTACTGCAGTAGCTCTAATAAGTTCTGCCTCACCATTTTGACACATGCCCTGGGAATACCTCTTCTCTCACACCACTTCCTAGTCTTCTCTATGCAATAGAAGTGACTGTAGTGAAAACTTAGAATCAATATATGTGAATGAGGCTCTGTTAGGAGTGAGAGCAGCAGAGAGGAACAACTTTTCATGCAAAGTGTGCAGGAGGTATTTTGTTAAGGAAAACAAGAGAAGCTTGGTTCCGAAGTAAAACGACTCATTACAAAATGAGAGAGAGAGAGAGAGAGAGATAAATGTATGATAAAACTTGTCTGGATAGAGAAATTTGCAGATGGTTCATGGGAAGGGAATTTTACTTCTTATAGTCAAAGCTGGCTGAGGTTTATGAGTTTATTTATAAGATTTTTAGTAAGAGTGTTAGTACCAGATATGCTGTTTCAAAACTAGCATTTGGTTTTCTCTCTATTAAAATGATATTTTTTTTCTTGGATTACTGGTGTTCTCTTAATAAGTGCTTATAAAATACTTTTCTCTACCTTGAGAATAATCTGCTCAGAAAATAATTATTCAGGGTCTTATTAGAATAATTCTTATGCTTGTTGATTTTGTCATATCTTTAATTATTTGAGAGAACAAAGACTTTTCACTTAAAAAGAACTGAAGTTCTTTATAGTCACATACCTCCTATGTCTACTTTAAAATTTATATTGTCGTTTTGGTTAACTAGATAACCAACTATTGTTTCTTAGTAATCCACGATTCTATTTAATCAAGTGTTCAAACTTGACTGCTTTTTACATTTTACCTTCCAGAAATCAAATCCTAAATACCTTTGGCCAAGGAAATTGTCAAGGGGAAAAAAAAAAGTTAAGTCTGGACCTGAGTAAGGAAAGATATTATTGAACGAGACTATTGCAGAGAGATGCTCAAAGCCCAAGCCAGAACAGTTTCAGGCAAGGGGAGTGGGAGTGAACTTCTGTAAGCAGAAGACCCTGGGATAGGTGTCTGTGGAAAGCACAAGAATGATGTCATGCTAACAGCTGGTGTGCGGGAGGGACCTTGGAACGTAATGAATTGCATCAAATACTGGACTAATAGAAAAGTTGAGGCAGAAAAGTTGGTTTGTACTCAGGCACGTGGACTTGGGATTCCAGGTCTCAGGTGAAGTAAACAAGCTAACGTGCACCTAGAGTTGGGACCCAGTGGTCTTCAGCAAAGCAGCCTAAACTCATGCGACGCACAAAGTTTCATCAGCATTCTCAGTCCCTCTCCTTGTTCAAGGTGGGCTCAGAGAGAGACTCCACAAACAATTCAGAGAAAAGGAATAACTCAAATAGGAGAAGGCTGAGTGAAACAGACCCCAGGGTCAGCATTTTCTCAGTAATATCCCTAGTAGAAGGTTAGTTTCCCATCTGTTTGGTGTGTAGCCAATGGGATGTGTCCTTCAATGGGATGCCTAAAATAAAAAAGATAAATGTTAATATAAAGGAATGTATTAAAGTAAAGAGCCAGCGGTTGAACCCTAAGACCATCTGGTGCAGTGAAATTCAGGAGATCAGTGGATGAAGTGGTGTGATGGTGTGGCACTGCTCCCCGAGTTGTATTCTGCCCTTCATTTTGGTGCCCAGAGTCTGCGTTACAACCCTGATGAGGGCGTGCACGACCTGAGCATGTCAGCAGACTTTCTTAGTGACTCAGACAGCAGCTTGTCCAGGGACAAGTCTGGTCCATGCAAGGACCGCTGCAGTGTTTCTTTAGAACCCAGGGGGAAAGACCAGTTACAAGGCAACCTAGAGTCCGAATAAAGATCTGGGCAATCGTGTTTCAGTTCTCTGTGACTCGAAGTACAGAGGAAGGGAGAAAAGTTGGACAAGTTAGTTTGAAAGGTAGTCAGATATTGAAGGAAACTGAAAGAATTGAAAATTTGGTAAGGATGGCAATCTCTGTGAAGTAACAGATCCAAATCTCATTTATAAGTAGGTATAAACACTAGTTCATCCACAGTAGGAAAGGAAGCTAATTAGTGTCTATCAGACAGACAAAGTTTGCACAGCGACCAGTTACCTGCGATTTACAGAGGTGCAAAGAGCTTCAAGACAACGAATCGGGTCAGAATCTGGTAATCCAGAACAGCAGGCTTAGCTTCCCACTGAAACACAAAACGCTCTTACAGTCCCTTTTCCCCTCTTGATCAAGACAAGCCCAAAGAAAGATGATTCTTGATCACAAAGCAAGGCTGCTCTCACTAGACATGGCCTGGTTGTTTACATAGATGCAGCAAGAAGGACAAGTCACCACATAGGCCTTCTATTGGCTTTGCTGGACGTTTTCACAAAGAATCTCAGACTGGACTTTTCAAAGCCCCTTGAGGATAGAAAGCCAAGCCAAAACTTCACCATCAGTTTTCACCTGCAGTACCTAGTGATTTGGTGGGAAGTCCTCTCTCCTGAGGTCCCCAAAATACCCTAAGATTCCTGAGCCTGCCAGGAAGTACCTTCCTTGCTCACCTCTAAGGCTGGGAACCCTAGAAAGCCAGTTACCAGGCCAGTTTTCCCAAGAGGGACTTTATAAGCACTGGCCCCAGAAAGTCCAGCTTAACTCCTGAAAAGTGTCTGGTCACAGCTGATGAAACGAGCATCCTTCTCAACTATGACATTCTACGCAACGCCAGCCTGGATTGCATCACCCGTGTTTCCAATTCCGTCCTATTAACAAGGTGGACAGACTCTTACTGAATCTGTGTAAATAGCTAGAGTGCCACGAAAACAGGAATCCTCACTAAGAGTTCTTTAAATTTTGCAGAGTGAATCAGGGCAGAAAAGATCACTGTTTCATTTCTGCCTTACAAGAGCACAGTCTACTAAATTGTTAGGAGTGATAGATAGCTTGAGAGAAAAGAGAGAGTGTTCCTCACATCCAGAAAACAGAGCATTAAAGCATCAGCACTGTTGCAAGCAAAGCCCGTGTCCACCCCGTTTACTCAGTTCATTCAGTGCTTTGTAATTCATTCTTGCTCCACTTGATCTGGGGTTCGTAGTCTCAAGAACACATCTGCTTCTTGACTAGACATCTGGAACTCTTGACTCAGTCCACTGGTATAGTCTCATAGTTATTGAAGCAATGCCATCGAAAGTCTGTACCCAGGAGTACCTGGCATGGTCCGCTTCCATGCGTCTCTAAGATAGTCCTCTTTTTGTTGAAGACAAAGCACTCAACCAGTAGCTGATTTCCAAAGGCTCTTTGGGAAGCATCAGAGTAAAACTCAAAAAATAAATGACAGAAAATGTATAATAGCCATGTTGTGTTTTTTATAATTTTCAAAGGTGAATGATCTGATCAGAGCTCACTATTAAAATAGTACAACTGATAAGGAAATATGATTGTTTTTGTGACTTAAAAAAAGTCAGTTCAAAAAGTTTTAGACAAAACATGCCAAACAGAATGATGAATCTTATTTTCAAAGAAGACTGGATATTACTTCTAATTTGTGAAAATGGATAAACATAATCTTTACAGAGAAAAAAATATCAGATACAACATAATAATTCTGAGACATGATATGCCATGAACATATCAGGCATATTGTTAGAATACACTTGTTATCAAGCAAAAAGTAAACTTAACCCGATTGAGTTTAGGAAGAACATACTTGAGTAAAATAAAAATGCATTCTTAAATGGCCGATAACTCAAAGGTCATAATTGTATTTATTAAACCAATAACATTAAAATAGTCTCATTTGTCAAAGATTTACCTAAATCATGTGAGCTTGAATTTTAAAAACATTTTGGTAAGTTTCTATAAGAATACTTCCCCCCCCATAGTGAATATATTAGAGATTTAATTGTCTTAATTTCCAGGAACTTCAGGAATATTAAAATTACATAAACTCTTATTTATCTCTTAGCCGATCCAAAAGGAGCTCTTCTAAGGGATTTTATAGTTTAATGTAATAATATTTGGAGGTAGGAAAATATTACACATGCATGATAGAACAGACACACAGACACACACACATAGACACAAAGAGCTTCTAGCTTTAATTTTTAATTAAAAAATCTTAGCCTGGTTCAGGCATAAACACAAAAACTCAAAACTCACTGGTTCATAGAAAAGAGCTAACTCTACTCCTTGCCTCACTTTTATTTTTTTACAAAGATTATATTTTTGGCAGATGGGGCAAATTGGAGCAACTTGCTCAATGTGAGAGCCGAAGGAGCTTCCTCAGTATTTGTGGAGGAGATCCTTACGATGTGCTTTGCCCTGAAGTGTAATCCTTTGAAGGCTGTGGACTGCATTTTGGGAGGCAGATGGAGGAGAAACCAAGTGGCCATCTGCCTCCAAAGTCCATCTGAGTGGAGAAAATATGAAGCCTTTTCCCAGTTAGCTTTTCCAGTGTCAGGCTTTTGCTCTTGTTGTCACTGAGCTCCTCAGAGCCCCAACAGTGGCAGGGGACTTAAGCCTCAGGTGTCTACAAGGAGTTGAGGGCCTGAGTGAGAAGGAAGGCCTGGCAGGGGTGGATAGTGGAGAGGAGGAGGTGGCGGTGTTGAAGGGGGAAGAACAAGGGATTCTAGAGAGCTGAAGGGAAAGCTGAGGGTGGAAAAAAGGAGGTAGAAGTTAGGGGATGGTGATGGGAAGGCACAGGTCTTAGAAGACACTGAGGAAGGGAACTGGTCTTTGAAGGAAGCAAAGCAGTGGTCTCTGAAAGGTTTTGTGGAACAGATATTGTTGTTTCTTTGTACCAAACAATAAAACCAGTCCAGTGTTTAGATGCAATCTTGGAGTCATGGGATTCAAGATCCTTGCTCAGAATGAGCCAATTCACAAAGATCCTAAGTTCCGCAAAGAAGCTATTGAAATTCTATGGGTTTTTTTTTTTTTCTTAGTGAAATGTTGTCATTTTGAAAAGATTGGATGAAATCAGTATAAATAATGTCCAAGCACACCCCCCACAGGGAAGAGTGTGTAGAACAATGGTTAGATTGACAATTTCCCATGATAATGAAAGGAATAGCTATTGGTTCTAAGGATCTTAACCCAAGATGTCATATCTCAGGAGAGTCAGAGGCTTTAATCACACCCAGGAAAGCCAGAAGAAGGCAGAGAAATAGAAGGAAGGAAAAAGACAAAAATGAAGAATAAAGCCAAATCTGGACCATGCTACAACAGACACATGTTTGGAACACTATTCCAGGAGTTAGACTCACCGCTGTGGATCCCGACTTCCCAGCCAGGAAAGGACCCAGCACCTGCGAAGATGGCATTGACCCCTGGGTGAAGAAAGCAAGGTCCTGGGGCAGAGTCACAGCATCATCACTGTCAAAAAAAAAAAAATGCAATCTGAACATTAGTATGAAGGATTTCTTTAAGCGGTTATTGCAACAGGAGGAAGAGAGTAGAATAATAGGAAGATGCTCGAAGACTAAGTCAGAAATGTCTCAGGGGAGGGATGGGTAGGCAAAGCTTTTAAATGCAGAGATGCCTGGGATAGGTGGCTGTGGAGAGTAGGAGGCAGGGAGGTGAAAGCTGGTGTGGGAGGGGGTTCTTGAAACTTAAGCTTCATCAAATAGTTTACTGACAGGGAAGTCAAGGCAGGAAGTATTGGTTTGTGGTGAAGCACATGGGGCGGGGTCTTCACATGGGGCGGGGTCTGCACTTGAGATGAGCAAACAAGTTAAAGTACCGAAAATATACATTGGTTTGAGGGCCTTGCTGTCTTCAAGTTGCGTCAAGCTCAAAGTTTGATTAGTCCTGTCAGCACCTAAAATTGTTTTGGGGATTTCCCAAAGGGTCCCCGAAAAATCTCTTTTGTAAAGAGAGGAATGTTAGGAATAATGACGGTCGTTTGACATGTTACTGATGATGAGTTACATGGGAAATATTCTCAAATCAGAAAAAATGCCTAAACTTCTTTAGGTTAAATTTGTATGGGTAAGATGTTATTAACATAAATATTTAAACAATTGTAGTCTGTATGGGAAGGTTCTAGACAATGATCAATGATTTCTGTCCATGATATGTTTCTGTTTATCAGTCTTGGTGTTGCTTTGCTTATAAGACAAAAGCAGTATTGTATTAGCACTCAAAATTTCAGTTATTTTGTAAAAAAACATTAACTTGGCTGAAACTTTACTTTTTAACTTGTATCTAGTGGACTTCAGGTAATAGTGTTCTATTGGGGACTCACATTTATCTATAGGTTTTATTAATCTACTACTGATGTTTAGAACATAATTTAGCTGTATTGAATCTATTTACTCGGTAATCTCAGTATATTCTTGGTATATTCTAACTTTGTGCTAGGTATATATGGTATCTAATGTTTTAGGATTTTTATATGTTATGTTTTCTCTGTGAAGATTATGTTTATCTATTTTCATAAATTAGATGTACTCTCTACTCTTCTTTGAAAATAGGCATAAATCTTTGTGCTTACACATATTTTGTCAAAAACTTTTTTGGATTGACTTTGTTTTGTTTTGCATGCTAAGAAACAATCAGATATGCTTGTCAATTGCATTATTCTTGTAATGAACTCTTTTCAGATCATTCTCTTTTGAAAAATATCAACAGTGAGTAAACAATAGACATTTCTAGTCTTTTGTCATCTACAGAGAGCTTGCATGTTTTGTTTTACTCCTGATGCTTCCATGAAATCATCTGGAATCAGCCATAAGGCAGAGTGTTCCATCTTCAACGAATATTCTCAAATCAGATCCCTGCCTAAGAGCCTGGTGAAGAAGACTATGCCAGGTACTCCTGGGTACAGACTTTTGATGGTATTGCTTCAATAACTATGAGACTATACCAGTGGACTGAGTCAAGAGTTCCAGATGACTAGTCAAGAAGCAGATGTGTTCTTGAGACTACTAACCCCAGATCAAGTGGAGCAAGAATGAATTACAAAGCACTGAATGAACTGAGTAAACGGGGTGGACACGGGCTTTGCTTGCAACAGTGCTGATGCTTTAATGCTCTGTTTTCTGGATGTAAGGAACACTCTCTCTTTTCTCTCAAGCTATCTATCACTCCTAACAATTTAGTAGACTGTGCTCTTGTAAGGCAGAAATGAAACAGTGATCTTTTCTGCCCTGATTCACTCTACAAAATTTAAAGAACTCTTAGTGAGGATTCCTGTTTTCGTGGCACTCTAGCTATTTACACAGATTCAGTAAGAGTCTGTCCACCTTGTTAATAGGACGGAATTGGAAACACGGGTGATGCAATCCAGGCTGGCGTTGCGTAGAATGTCATAGTTGAGAAGGATGCTCGTTTCATCAGCTGGGACCAGACACTTTTCAGGAGTTAAGCTGGACTTTCTGGGGCCAGTGCTTATAAAGTCCCTCTTGGGAAAACTGGCCTGGTAACCGGCTTTCTAGGGTTCCCAGCCTTAGAGGTGAGCAAGGAAGGTACTTCCTGGCAGGCTCAGGAATCTTAGGGTATTTTGGGGACCTCAGGAGAGAGGACTTCCCACCAAATCACTAGGTACTGCAGGTGAAAACTGATGGTGAAGTTTTGGCTCGGCTTCCTATCCTCAAGGGGCTTTGAAAAGTCCAGTCTGAGATTCTTTGTGAAAACGTCCAGCAAAGCCAATAGAAGGCCTATGTGGTGACTTGTCCTTCTTGCTGCATCTATGTAAACAACCAGGCCATGTCTAGTGAGAGCAGCCTTGCTTTGTGATCAAGAATCATCTTTCTTTGGGCTTGTCTTGATCAAGAGGGGAGAAGGGACTATAAGAGCGTTTTGTGTTTCAGTGGGAAGCTAAGCCTGCTGTTCTGGATTACCAGATTATTATTTTTTTTTTTTAAAGATTTTTTATTTATTTATTCGACAGAGATAGAGACAGCCAGAGAGAGAGGGAACACAGCAGGGGGAGTGGGAGAGGAAGAAGCAGGCTCACAGCGGAGGAGCCTGATGTGGGGCTCGATCCCAGAACGCTGGGATCACGCCCTGAGCCGAAGGCAGACGCTTAACCGCTGTGCCACCCAGGCGCCCCTGGATTACCAGATTCTGACCCGATTCGTTGTCTTGGAGCTCTTCGCACCTCTGTAAATCGCAAGTAACTGGTCGCTATGCAAACTTTGTCTTGTCTGGTAACCAAGCTTTCTCATTTCCTGTGGAAAAACCCATTTGATGTTTACTTCTAAATTGGACTGCATTTTCTCGCCTTGCACAGCTTGTCAACCCTTACCAAATTTTCAGTTCTTCCAGTTTCCTTCAATATTTGGCTACAAACTAATCTTAGCCTGTAAACAAGCTTTCCAATTTTTCTGCCTCCTTGACGTGGAGCTACTGAGAACTACAAATTGATCACCAGCTTTTTATTGGGATTCTGACGTTGCCTTGTACCTGGTTTTTGCCTCCAAGATCTGCAGAGTGATTGCAAGCCGAAGACTAAGAACTTTTTATAAGACTAGAAGGACTTATCATCCCAGCTGACCATTCATGGCCCAGTTCTTTCCCTGGATAGGTCACAGTTTGGACTACCAAGCACGTCTGGTGAAATTCTCCATCCTTATTGGAGTAGTAACCAATGCTATGGACAACACCACCAACACAATTGACATCTCAGCTTCAAAAAGCTCGATGAATGGTAAGAGACTGAATATACAAACAAGCAACAGCCAGACCACATACAGAAATAGAGCTCTGACACACAGCCTCTATAGCAATTAGTCTAAGAAGGCAAGTACAACCTGTTCAATGTTAGTCCCAAATCAGGACCTGGTAATAATTGCCAGCTTCTCTAATTCTTGCCCGTACTTCTAACTTAGGATGAACCATAGAAAGCCAAATATGACTCCTGACCAATCACTTCTAGTTAGTCCTCTAGCTTCTGCAAGGCAACAACCTCCTATTCGGGCACACCTGAATCTTCCCTTTTTCCACTCTAGAGCTTTCCACTACTTTACCT
This sequence comes from Ursus maritimus, assembly GCF_017311325.1. Classification (NCBI taxonomy): domain Eukaryota; kingdom Metazoa; phylum Chordata; class Mammalia; order Carnivora; family Ursidae; genus Ursus; species Ursus maritimus. Next base: position 66,122,749 of record NW_024427107.1, read on the forward strand.
GCATTTGAGTTTCTGCTCATCTAACATGATGGCGGTAGCTCTCTTGTTATAGCAAGCTCTGAATAAATAGCACTTGTTTTTATTCAACGGTCTTCACTTATTACCACAGCTTTTTTGGAGTTTCCATCAAGGTACAGTTTGCACTGACCATCATCATGGCCTCCAGTTTTCAACTGGCACCCAGAACCCGTTGTGCCCCACTGCTTGCTACTTGTCAAGTCCACAACGAGTGGTAAGTCAACACAGACCTGAACTCCACTCCCTTCCTGTTGAGCTCTTCGGTCGTTTCTTCTGAGTTTGGTACCCAGGTTTTATGATCAGTGCGCACCCATTTGTTTGGCATCATTGGTGGAATCAAGCCATTCTTTTCATCCCTTTGTGTTGTATTTGTGTTACTGGTCTGTGCAGCGCAGCCTTAAAGTGCTGTATGTCATAAGAAGGAGAATCATGTGATAGATCACAGGCGTATGCCTTCTAAGCCTATTGCTCATGGCAGTCTCACAGACCAACGAGTTTGCTGTTCTTACCACAACTGCCCAGTTGGGTAAACTTTATTGTAAGTCACCGTAAAACTGGATGAGGTTCTCTTTCCATATCAAGTTTTTGTCCTGAGGGCTTTTTTTTCCATTTTTGATTCAGAGAGGCATTTGCTATGGTATTTCATGTGCCAAAAGGCACAGATTGTCGAGTCTGTGTTTGGAGGTGACCAATCATGAGTTTGGGGCTTGAGCTGTGAGCTGCACAAACATTTCTTTCTACCAGCACTTCCAGCTCTCATGGGGTCGTCTAAATCTCAATTTTCTCCTCTTCTGGGGAAACTCTTGCTTCATATATCTACTCTCATGACAGTCCGTACTCTAATACTTATCTTTCCAAATGACATAATTTTCCCAAGTATTATTTAAGCCTTTACTGGGCACTTGGGGTGGGGGGACATTTGACTTCCACAAAATTGTTCCTTTGAAAGCTTCCTTAGAAAAGAAAGGAATACGATTTCTCAGTTCACGTGGGCAGCATTTTTTGACTGGTATGCAGAGGCCTCCAAAGAAAGTTTAAATAAAATATTACTTCACTAAAAGATTCTTTGACCAAAGCTATGAGGGATTCAACAAACTTAAGCAACAAAGTAATTTCCCTGGTAAGCCCTCTTCTTCCTTGTCCTTCAGCTGCTTCCCTATATCCTCTTCTCCCTCTTCCCTCTTATCCTTCCAGTCTCTTTCCTTTCACAGCTCTGTCAAACCCTCCATCTGCTTCCCCTTATTCAGACACTTTACCTTTCCTTGACTCTTCTAAAACCACCAAAGCCAGTTGCCTCTAAAAATCCATCCTTCCCATATGCTAGGTATGCAGGGAACTATGGAATCGAACCTTGGACTCAAGCTAAATTAAGAGCTATAACGATTTCTCTAAACCTAGAGAAGACCAGCACCTACCCATAAAATAATTTAGAATCCTTTTTGGTGCATATGACCCAGAGTTACTTGACCTATAATAACTCGTACACATGTTGGTTGGAAGCTCAGATGCTGAATCCTATATGGCAAAAGCTGATTGGATCCAACCAGAATGGGACCTACAGTATCCCTCCTTCCACAATAAGCTTTAGAGCCAAAAAGAAGCTCTAAAAGTAGGGCAAAGTCTCCTGAACACCATACATGAAATATTTCTAATAAACATTGATTGGACCATCATTCAATCATGCAATAAAAGTAAATATGAAACTACGGGATATTTTTTAGGATAGATTAAAACATACCTTCCAAAAAACATGCCAGTGTGAAAAAGATGCTGATTGCACAGCAGCCCTTTCATCTCATTTTGTCAAGGGAGCTGAACCTGAAACTGGGCGCCTTATTCAAAGGAAAAAATTAGAATAAGAAAAAGAAAAACAAAGCTGGGGGCATCACGTTGCCTGATTTCAAGCTATCTTACAAAGCTGTGATCACAGAGACAGCATGGTACTGACACAAAAACAGAAACATAGATCAATGGAACAGAATAGAGAGCCCAGATATGGATCCTCAACTCTATGGTCAACTAATCTTCGACAAAGCAGGAAAGAATATCCAATGGAAAAAAGACAGTCTCTTCAATAAATGGTGCTGAGAAAATTGGACAACTATATACAGAAGATTGAAACTGGACCATTCTTCTATAGCATACACAAAGATAAACACTAAATGAATGAAAGACCTCAGTGTGAGACAGGAATTCATCAAAATCCTAGAGGAGAACATAGGCAGTAACATCTTCAACATCAGCCACAGCAACTTCTTTCAAGACATGTCTCCAAAGGCAAGGGAAACTAAAGCAAAAATGAACTATTGGGACTTCATCAAGGTAAAAAGCTTCTGCACAGCCAAGGAAATAGTCAAGAAAACAAAGAGACAACCCACGGAATGAGAGAAGATATTTGCAAATGACATTACAGATAAAGGGCTGGTATCCAAGATCTATAAAGAACTTCTCAAACTCAACACCCAAAAACCAAATAATCCAGTCAAGAAATGGCCAGAAGACAAGAACAGACATTTCTCCAAAGAAGACATACAAATAGCTAACAGACACATGAAAAAATGTTCAACATCATTAGCCATCAAGGAAATTCAAATCAAAACCACATTGAGATACCACCTTACAACAGTTAGAATGGCAAAATTTAACAAGCCAGAAAACAACAAATGTTGGAGAGGATGTGGAGAAAGTGGATCCCTCTTACACTGTTGATGGCAATGCACGCTGGTGCAGCCACTCTAGAAAACTGTGTGGAGGTTCCTCAAAAAGTTAAAAATAGAGCTACCCTGTGACCCAGCAATTGCACTACTGGGTATTTACCCCAAAGATACAGATGTAGTGAAAAGAAGGGGCACATACACCCCAATGTTCATAGCAGCAATGTCCACGATAGCCAAACTGTGGAAGGAGCCAAAATGTCCTTCAACAGATGAGTGGGTAAAGAAGATGTGGTCCGTATATACAATGGAATATTACTCAACCACCAGAAAGGATGAGTATCCACCATTTACACTGACATGGATGGAACTGGAGGGGATTATGTAAAGTGAAGTAAATCAAGCTGGAAAAGACAATTATCATATGGTTTCACTTATACGTGGAACATAAGGAATAGCATGGAGGACATTAGGAGAAGGAAGGGAAAAATAAAGGGGGGAAATCAGAGGGGGACATGAACCATGAATGGCTATGGACTCTGGGAAACAAACTGAGGGTTTCAGAGGGGAAGGGGATGGGGGGATGAGTTAGCCTGGTGATGGGTATTAAGGAGGGTACGTATTTGCATGGAGCACTGGGTGTTATATGCAAACAATCAAGGAACACTACATCAAAAACTAATGAAGTACTGTATGGTGACTAACATAACATAATACAATTAATTAATTAATTAATTAATTAATTAATACTTTTTTAAAAAAGGAAATAGCCCCATTATCTGAACTAAAACACTTGACACAACATTTTGAAATGGCTTTAGGATAAAAATGAGACAAGACTTAAACTGTGGCCCTAAAGATCAAATAGTTAAGTAGACCAGTTCCCAACCAGCCACCTATTGATAAAGACACTGGTAGATTTTGTAAAAAGAAGGGGCACTGGAAAAAGAATTGTCTCATCTTAACAAGAGAAACACAAACAAACAAAAAACCCCTTAAATTTAGACCAATAAGGAAGGAAAATGCATTCAATGTTCTGGATTACTTTTAAGCAAACAAAGTGAATTAAAAATATAAATGGTCAGCCTCACTAATTCCTGGTAGATAGCGGGTACTACCCTTTCTGTATTAAATCCTACCACCATTACTCAACCTTTCCTCAGAGAAATCATAGCACACAGGAGCGGGTATTTTAAGTAATCTACAGCGCTTAACTGTCACCCTTGTATCTTTGACTGAAAAGCATTCCTTGTTTTGCTCTATGATGCCACCCTTGCAAAGTTAATAGGGAGATATATATTTTGCAAATGGGCTTTGCAAATGCACAGGAGAGGAGCTCTTTCTTGGGATTTGAGAGGACTCCTTATTCATAATCAAGTTGTTTTTGCTCTGGATACACCGTTGCCTTCTGCATAATATTTAATACATTCCTCTGTTAAAGATCTTGACACCATACCTGACACTTTATGGGCTAAAAATTCCAACATCGGAATTGGAATGGAATTGGAAGAGAACCTATTAAAATTCAGATAGATCTTACCAAACCATCACCCAAACTTTCCCAATATTCTTTGAGGCCAAACACAAAGGAAGAGCTCAAACTTATCTTTAAAAACCTTATATTTTGGGGCGCCTGGGTGGCGCAGTCGTTAAGCATCTGCCTTCAGCTCCGGGTGTGATCCTTTCATTTATTGGATCGAGCCCCACATCAGGCTCCTCCGCTATGAGCCTGCTTCTTCTTCTCCCACTCCCCCTGCTTGTGTTCCCTCTCTCGCTGGCTGTCTCTATCTCTGTCAAATTAAAATAAATAAATAAATAAATAAATAAATAAATACCTTATATTTAAAGATCTTCTCATAGTCCGTAGTAGCCCTCGTAACACTCTCATCCTGCCAAAAAAGAAACTAAATGGATGAAGATATAAATTGTTCAAGACTGCAAGACCATCAACAAAATTATGAACTTTTGTTTCCGTGTAGTATGTAATTCAGATGCCATCCTGTCATCTAGTATGCCTACAGTCACTTGCTTCACTGTAATGGATCTTTGTTTTGCCTTTTTCAGCCTGCCTCTAGACCAAGCGAGTCAACACCTTTTTGCCTTCCACCAAGGAGGACAACAACATCCCTGGGCAGTCACGCCTCAGGGGTGCACTGAAGCCATCTACTATTTTTCTCAGGTCCTTAATCAGGATTTATAAGATCCAAATTTCCCTTGTGATTCAGTTCTGATATAATAAATATAATAATATAATATAATATATAAATCTCTTACTTTGTTCAGGGAACAAGGAAGCTTGTAAAAGGATCATTTGCTTATTCTCAGCCTTGACAGGAAAGGAACATGATGCTTCAAAACTAAATTACAAATGTTCCTTTATTTAGGAAATGACCTATCTAAGGAAGGGAAACACTCTCCTGATAGATTAAAGACTATCCAAACCTGGGGCGCCTGGGTGGCACAGCGGTTAGGCGTCTGCCTTCAGCTCAGGGTGTGATCCCGGTGTTATGGGATCGAGCCCCACATCAGGCTCCTCCGCTATGAGCCTGCTTCTTCCTCTCCCACTCCCCCTGCTTGTGTTCCCTCTCTCGCTGGCTGTCTCTGTCTCTGTCAAATAAATAAATAAAATCTTAAAAAAAAAAAAAGACTATCCAAACTTATTCTAGACCTCTTTCAAGGTGACAACTGGGAGGATTTCTAGGCTTAACTGAAAATTAAAGGCAATGGGTACCAAACTTTTCTGTGATTTCAACACTTCTTTACGAATTGTCTAAGTCTTCAGTAAGAGACTCTGATCTAGGAGCCAAAATACAACAGGTCTTCTGTAACCTAAAAAGGACCTATAATAGCCTCCGTCCTTAGGCACTCCTAACTACAAAAACCATTTCATCGAATTATGCATGAACAATTGAACAAGCCCTTTGGGTTTCAACTCAATTTCATGGGAATCATCAAAAACCAGTTGCTTACTATTGACTCACCCTTGACCCTATAAAGGCTTTCTCCCCTTGACTTAAGGTAATTGGTGTCATAGCAAAACTTGTTGATGCTTCTGCTGAACTAGTTCTAGGCTCTCTACTTAAACTCATGTTTCCTCATGCAACACAGACCTTACTATTGACTGAGAACACACAGCACTTTTCAGCCAACTGGTTAACCTCTTGAGAGATTTTGTTACTCTCTCCTCTCACATTACTCTTCAACCCTGAAACAACCTGAAACCTGCCACTCTCCTGCTCCTAAAAGAATGGCAACAACATGATTGTCTTAATTCAGTTAGGGATCTGTCTGTAACTTGCAGATGTACAATGTATTAGAGAACCATTGAGGGGTCAGCCCTTTATCTTCCCGAGAGCATCTGCTACGAATCATCTTCAGTATTTCAAGGAGATCTTAACGAAGGTTTTGTAGGTACCCATTGCCATACGACAGACCGTACCAAAATCCACTGAATTAAAACAATCATGATTTTTTATATGTCTGATCATTTTGTGAGTCCGTTTGCAGATTACCGTGCTAATTTTGCCTGGATTCGCATATGTGTTGTCTCAGCTAGAGATTGAGCTGGACTGGAAGGTGAAAAATGACCTCACTCATATGTTTGGCCATTGGTTCTGGCTTTTGGCTGAGATTCTTCAGTTTTTATCTGCGTGGCCTCCTATCAGCTAGTTCAGCTGCCTTCCCTGGGTGTCTCAGGGAAGTTTTCTGAAAGAAGAGAAGTAGAAGACACAAGGTCTTTGAAAGCTTGACCCTGGAAGTTACATTATGTCATTTCCACCATATTCCATTGTGCAAAGCAAGTTATGGGCTAGCCTAGATTCAAGAGGATGGAGAAATGGACTCCACAGCCAGATGAGGGGGAAGGCAAAAGTCATATTGTAATATAGTGCCTTACTGAGATAGGAAGGGTTAGGGACGTTGAACAATCCACCACCCTCCTTACGAGGATTTTGGACTTTAGCCTTTCACGCTTGGGGCATCTCTGAAATGTATTAATAGGAGGGAATTATAGGATCAGTTTGTGTTTTAGAAAGATGACTCTGAAGTCAGTGTGAAGATGGACAGAAGAAAGGAAGGACAGAAGTTAGGCAAAATGATTTAGAAAAATAATGAAACATCCATTTGGAGATGATAAGGGCTTGAACAGAGATTGAAGGAGATTAGCTTATGGGTTTTAAAATCTGACTCAGTGTTAGGCAACTCACCATACCATGACTATATGTATATGTAATAAATTGTGTATACCATTTCTAATAATACATATATGTGATACAAACTCTATCGAGTGAAAACAAGGGAATAATGAGCATGGAGTTTGGGATGATGAGTTCCTTAGATGAGCGACGTAAACTACTACAAAAGCCTTGGATTTGTGGTCAGGTAATAGGCTCATCCGTGCCTATTTTATTGCTAAAAAAGAAAGAGAAAGAGAAAGGGAAATAGATAGTTGTAGACCTAAGATGTAAGCACAGTATGAAACAAGCATTGTTCTTTATATATCTGAGCCGTGGATGAAGACGATAGCACTAATCTGTCTTGTGAATCTCCAGGAAGATGGTTTAGTACGTACTGGGCAGCATTCCCCAAACTCGCTTGCTCTGGAATCATTGGTCCACAGATGAATTGTGGAAGGTTCCATAGCACTTATCACTTCACAGATGAAGAAATCGAGTTTATGAGATATAAAACAAACTTGCTCTTCTTTCTTATTCTGAGTTTTCTTTCTCTGTTTCCTTTCTCTTTCTTTCTTTTTCTCTTTTTCTTTCTCTCTCTTTCTTTTAGTGATCTGCTATATTTTTATTAGCTAATAACAAGTCAGTAACATTTCATGAGGACTGAATACTTTAAAATGTCCTGTGAAAACCATAAAAGAGAAAAAAAAATATTCCAGTCTCCAGGGATATGCTGTCTAATACAGTGGCTATAGGCCACCTGTGGCTTCAAGCACTTGAAATGTGGAAAGTGTAACCAAGAAACTAAATTTCTAATTTTATTTAATTTTAGTTAACTTTGTTTAAGAGTTAAAAATTTTTTCCATTAAATATAACTATTGTTTTAGTAGAGCTTTATTTTACTTAAAGACTTGAAAATTTAGCATCCAAATTGAGATGTGCTATAAGCATAAGATACACACTGAATCTGGAATACGGTTGGATAAATAGATTTTAGTTTATTTATTTATATTTTAAAAATTTTAAGAAAGATTTTATTCATTTATTTGACAGACAGAGAGAGAGAGAGAGCACAAGAAGGGGGAGCTGCAGGGAGAGGGAGAGGGAGGAGCCCGACTGAGGCTCCATCCCAGGACCCTGAGATCCTGACCTGAGCCGAAGGCAGATGCTTAACCAACTGAGCCACCCAGGTGCCCCTGGACAAATAGATTTTAGAAGAAAAAAGATCCATTCCATTTTGGTCATGTGGAAAAGAGGACTTATTATGAAGAAAGATTGTAAAATATTTTAAATAATCCTTTATAATTATTACCTGAGAAAATGATAATTTCTTTTATATATTAGGATGAGTAAAATATATGATTAAAACGAATCTCACCTTTCTTATTATCTTTAATATGGTGCTAGAAAATAGTAAGATTCCATATGTTGGTCATATTTGCTTCTACTTGACAGCACTGCCCTAGCAATTTTTTCTGTCTCAGGCACAAACTTTGAAACACTGTACTTGCCATGTGCCTTCACGAACATCAAAAGAGAAAACTGTCCCTCTCTGGATTTCTGGCTTTTACATTGTTAGCTGTTATCAACTGTCCGTAGTGGGGGTGGTGAGAGCCTAGGGTCCGCGAGGGCAGGTATAGGCTAGGAAGTGAGAGGAGTCTCTCTGTGACAGTGTCCTCTAGACAAACAGCACTCATGACTGATGAGAGGCCCCTGCTTGACTTCTCTGCTTAATCAATCTTGGCAACCCTTTATTGCTTGCTTGACTAAAACATGGCAGAGATTATTGCTTTAAAGAACCTTTGTCAGCTCTTTGCAGAGCAGAGAATTCTCGAGGCCACACCAATTACCTGTGTATATGCCAATGATGAAAAAGGCAGGAGTGATGGGTAGGGAGACTAAAACTGAGACATGTCAGAGCTCAAAAGCACCCTAAGCCCTCTCTCTCATCGTGGAGCCAGGGTGTCACTCAGAGGACTGGGTCTGTCTTTAGAGTCTGGATTTGACCCTCTCAGAGAAGAGATGCGTAGGACTAAGAGAAGAGGGAGTCTGGAAAGGGGGTGCGTACACCTACACAGACATGTATAATTGAAAAAATTCTGCCCTTCCAAACAAAGACCCACACAATGAATGTTTGATTTCTTCTTTTAACCAACATTTACCCAACACCTGACACAAGCCAATAGTTTGGTTGTAGATGGAAGAGAAAGAGAGGAATCGAGGGTAGATGCTAGGTTTCTACCCTGAACAACTTGGCTGTGCCATTTTCTGAGATGCAGAAGGTTCAGATCCAAGGTCGAGGACATAGAAACGAAGAGAGCCGCTGTGTGCATGTAGATTATATAAACATCTCTTGGGCGGTCCTGTGGTTTTACTTCTGTTCTGTTTTGCTTTAAATCTTCTCCGGATGACTCTACAGTGCAGCCAGGGTTGAGAACACTCGGACCTCATGGGATCCAGAAACAGGTTTCAGAAGCAAAAATGATCCATTCCATTTCGGACATATGAAAAAGAAGAAATCAAACCATCTTGAACTGAGTCAGATTCAAGGGTCAGAATCCTTGCCTCAGCTCTGTAATCTTGCAGAAGTGCTGCCCCATTTAGCCTCAGTTTGCTCACCTGCAAAATGGAAAGGTTGGAGCGGAGGAACTTAAGCAGCTGTTCCCTAGATGACTGTCTTTGGCAATATACTCTGAGCAGTACCCGGTACGGCACCGCGGTTAAAAACATTGTATTTGAACCCTGCTATAGGAAATCCCCAATTCCGTAATCCCAGACATGTTCTCAACCTCTCTTATGATTGATTTCTTTGGCTAAAAAAAAATGGATCTCAATCCCTAACACCCCAACTTGTTACCAAGGCTAAACGAATTGATATCCATAAAGTACTTCGCACAATGACTCTCACCCAAGAGCCGGTCAGTAAAAGTAGCTTATTACTTCTATGCCCTTTTATGCTCTTTTTATTTATCTTGCCTGATTTCGTTGATTTTACACATTTGGCTAATTTCTCTATAGAGTCACAAGGACATATTTTCCCCCCATGTTTAAACTGAAACATGAGATTACAAAAATCCTCCACAATGAGCAGAATTAATTATCATTCATTCTCCGCCCTCAGAATCTCTAAGACTGTACCTGAATAGTGGAATTATCCCTGGGAGCTTTCCAAAGCATTTTCAGTACAAAATCTTTACTTATAAAAGGGGAAAATAAGTCTCCCGTAAGAATACATTACTTCATTTGGAAAGTACAACAGTAGTAATTGCTTTGTTCACTTGTAACAATTTCACCATTCCGAACTTACCCACAAACACATCTTTCCGTCTGGAAGCCTCACTGCCAGAGAGCTTGTTTACACATTTTGCAAGGAGGGGGAGAGAAAGGAGTGGACATTTATTGCGTTAAGCCCTGTGCTGTGATTTTTAATGAAATTTTTAACAGTCAGGCGACGTTTTGAATGCATAGATTCTTCTGAGCCTTTAAAAAAATCTATTTTAGGTACATGTCATTATTTATGTCTTAAACTGGGTGCTGGGTGCACAGATCTGTGTTCTGTTACTCTATACTTTTTTCCTTTGTCGACAATGTTGCAGTGGGCTTTTGTTTTGGCAACGGGATCTGCCGCGTGACCTTCGTCGCACAAAGACCTATGTTGCTTCTTGGTGCTACGCTCAGCACCTCTAGTGCCTTATTTTGTTTTTTCCGTGCAGATTTATGTGGGGGGATAAATGCTAAATGCAGGTTTAGTGCCGGCCCAGGAGGCATTCCTGGCCTGCTGGGAAGTTTCTGAGGCAACATCAGTAATCACTCCTTCAGTTAAAAACACCCTGAGACGTTCTATGACCCGGAGTGCAGTTCTCCATGCTGGAGAACTAAAATAGTTTTGGATTCAGGAGGACCGTTTCCCATCAGGAACACGGGAATTAACTAGCCACAGTCAGCATGTCCCACAGAAGACAAATGCCTCTCCAGTCACAGCCCTTTCAGCTGGTAAATAGACCTGACATTTAGGCGTCTTTGCTCCTTTTGCACTAATAAGTCTGACTGGAGGCCCAGAAATCATTAGAGGAGTGAGAGCTTTTAATGAGCTCCAGGAGAAGAATATGGTTGAAAAAACACATTACCTGCAGTTAGCCGCACCAAGGATGCTAATGTTAAAATTTATGAGAAAAGTGCTTGAGGAAGGTCTGAACCATTATAAAAGCTAGGCATAATTTCTGTTTTAGAAAAAAAATCAGATCATTCTTTTAAAAAAGGTCTACCCTAGAGTTTACTAAAACCTCATATTAGGTTTTATTCCAGATTTTTTCCCCCACTCTTTCCTCCCCACAATGGTCAAAGCTTAGGCTGAAGAACAGGCAGTGGGACCATGTCGTGAGCTGATAAATGTATTCACTGGTTTATTTTTCTGCAAAAAAAAGTGTACGATGGCCTCCCCAGCTGTCTTACCAACTAAGGGCTGTTAATTCTCATCCATTCTTTAACCCATTCATTTATTTAATGATTCACTTAACAGACATTTTAAAATTCCATACTTACAGAGTGCCTGGTAATCTGATGTGTGAAGAGATTAATAAAACATCTTGTTTTCCCAGGGAGTTTAAACCCACACACCATTTACTCTCTTATGTAGTGAACTGATGGTTAAAAGCACAAACAGACGTGGGTTTGAGTCTGGTTTCCCAGTTAATGCAGGTTATCCATGCAATATATTGTCCGCAGCAGAGCACTTCTGAGAGACAAAAGGGGTGCCATCAATAATTGCTTTTGTTATCTATTGCTGTGGAACATACTACCCTAAAACTTAATGGCTTACCACAGGAATTATTAGTGTCTCTCACAATTCTCATGTTGGCCAAGCTTGGCAGGGTGGTTCGTACTTGTAGACTTTCCTGTGGTTTTTGGCTAGAGTGGTGTCATCTGAAGGCTCGACTGGGCTGGATGTCCAAGATGACCCCCTCATATGACTGACAGTGGATGCTGGCTATTGACTGGGACCTCCACTGGGTTGTCAACCTGAGCACCCCAGGCCTCTTCACGTGGCATGGGTTTCTCATAGTATAGTGTCTGGGTTCTGAGAAGGGGCATCCATGCAAACAACTGTTCTAAGAGACACAGTTGGCAACTGCAAGTCTGTGCAAAGGTGATGCCTAGGATGGCAGGATGCTACATCTACAATGTTCTATGACCAGAGGAGTCCTAGCACATCCTGGAGTTAAGGGGCTAGATGAATAGGCTCCACCTCTTGGTGGGGAAGTGACCCTTACATTCAGGAGGAAATAAATTTTATTTATTTAGGAAATAAATAAATAAATAGGAAATAAATAAATAAAAAATAAATAAATAGGAAATAAATAAATAAATAAAAAAGAGATTGAAGTGGGTGGCCCTCTCAGAGAGAAGCTATCTCAATAATTACAGTAGGAGAAGAGCTAGAGCCCAGGACTGTTCTAAGGATTGTCATCCAACCTCAGTCTCCTTATCTGTGATGTAGGGGGGTAATAATAATAATGTAACTCTAATTGGCTTGTAATGAGGATTAAACAAAATAGTCCAGGTAAGACCTGAAGCTTGTGTCTGGCACACAGTGAGCAGGTAAGGAGGTCTAGCTGTTAGGTAGCCTCAGGGTGATCACACTATTCTCTGTTTCCATGGCCACAGCACGGGGTTAGGCCTTTTGTCACCTCTTATGTGGTAACATAGTTTTTGGACGAGTCTTGCTGTTTCCATGTTCAGTCCTCCTGCATCTGTCTGTCCTTCAGATACTTAGTGGTTCATCGTTACAAAGCATCGTTCTATCACCCCTCCTCTGCTCTGATGCCTTAGCAGGTCCTCACATTGTCAGCAAAGTCCAAATTTCTGGAGTGTGCCCAGACACATTGATCCTATATAGCTGTAGTTGCTGTGAATGGACGCTTCCCTGCTCCCTGCCCGGAGGGTCCTTTCCTAAGTCCTGCGTGTCGAACTCCCCATCCTTCAAGATTTATCCAGAAGCTGAGAGTGTTCTCTCCTTCATCTGCATCCCCATTTCATCTGTGCCTGCCATAAGGCTCTGGGGACTTTCTACCTTGCATTATAATTGTGAGAATATGTGGATGTTTCAAGGGCTGGAGGGAGGGAAGGAAGAAGAGAGACTGAAGTGGAATGTTTTTGAAATAGCTGTCTTTTGTTTCCAGCTCTGTCATCATTTGGTTCTCTTTAAGCTAGGCTGCTCATTGAGTGCCTTGAATAAAGGATTTGGCAGCAGAAAGATGGTTTTGAGATTCAAAATCCTAGAACGTGATCAATAGAAATAACTCAAGGCATACACTGGAAAATAGGAAGAAAGGAGCAAAGCTTCCATCCATGACATGAGAAAATAATCTCCCCAGGCTTTGTTGAGAGGAAGGGGACACAGACATTGTACAAAGGGAGAGGGAACTCTGTGGCCCCAGATGAGGGTACCGGACCTGGAAGGGATGGATGGGAGGAGTAGAATCAGCAGTTCAGGAAGGCTCAGTTTCTCTTGAGTGAGCCCTGTCCTTGTCCCATCTGGGGGGCTACACTCATGATGCCATCATTAATGCCTAAAGCACAGATAGAACTGCCTGTGGACAGATACCCATGTCTGCCTTACCCTTTGTTTGGTCCTTGACTGGTTTACCCTGTGGAACAACCACTCTCACTGTCCTTGAGGTCTCCTATATGCATCGGTGAGGGTGAGCCCTAGTCATGGATGAAGGGAGGACGTATGGAAAGAAATATGTCTGCAACTGTGCATTGGTGGGTGGGAGCTGATTCAACATGAGAACTGGGCTGAGACAGGGGCCAATCTTAGCATCACACCGTTATTGTCATGAATAATACTGCATACGTAGTTATGGAATGAAAGCCTATTGCTGAAGGCACAATGGCATTGTTTAGATTCTGCACAAAAGATTTGTCTCTCTCTCTCCCATTCATTTATATAACCAGTCCTTTATTTATGTTCATATACATTTATTGACATTTATTTTATGCTTTGGGTTATAATCCAATATTACCTTATGTTTTCGTTTTTGTTTTTGTGTTTTTGCTCAAATTGTTTTAGCTTTGGTTATGGGGAATTCCTTCAGTTCACTCCCGTGTCCCTTTGATATACCCCCATTTTTGTTGTTTTGAGCACTTCCTCACTTTTTGGCACAAGATTCTTCATGCTTATCTTGTATTCTTCCTGTTCCAATCCTAGAATAAGCTGTTTCTCTCAGGAGCCCTGGTCTCTTTTATTAGAGAATGGCATTAGAAACCAAGATCTGGGGGGTGCCTGGGTGGCACTGCGGTTAAGCGTCTGCCTTCGGCTCAGGGCGTGATCCCAGAGTTCTGGGATAGAGCCCCACATCAGCCTCCTCCACTATGAGCCTGCTTCTCCCTCTCCCACTCCCCCTACTTGTGTTCCCTCTCTTGCTGGCTGTCTCTATCTCTGTCGAATAAATAAATAAAATCTTAAAAAAAAAAAAAAGAAACCAAGATCTGGGAGCTAAGTGAGCTTTGTCTTTTCATTTAGGAAGGGAAGTTCTTTCCAGAAGACTCCTATTTCAATCTCAACACTGGGCTAAGAAAATTAAGTATTAGTCCCCTTACCTTCTCTGATGGAGGAGGGTATAATCGGGAATAGATGTTAAGTAAACTGACCTACAAGATTTGCCACCATGTGAGAGCCAACCGCTGCACATCCAGATTTGAAAACCAGACTACAGTCAACACCCCCCTGGCGTACTTGGAAATTGGACACACTCCATCGTCGCACAACTTTATGTTCCTGTTTCAGCCCTAAGTGCAGACTAGTAATCAACATAATATAAATGTATTTGGATTTCAGCCACTTATACTAATAATGATGATGAGAGTAACCAATGTTGGTGAAGTGCTTAGATAAAGCCAGGGACTACAGTAAGTATTGTGCACGCATTATTAGATTCGATCCTCCAAAAATCCCTAGGCACAATTATCATCCTCAGAAGAGGCAACTGAGGCTTAGGAATATTCGTGACTTGTCAGAGCTAACTGTTAACACGGTGGAGCCGAAATTTGAAGCTGAGCAGCCTTTAGCAAGACCTCAGCCTCAATTTCTCTGTGACGGCCTTGGCCATTTACAAGGGAAGACGCTGCCTATGGGGGTATGGCATCTGCAGAATCTCTTAAAAGATGCCTTGCCAGGGATTCACATACAGCACATCAAAGCTGTTATATGCTCCACGGAGCATGTGATACCCGTATGCCACAAGTGATTTCACCCAATCAGAACTTGGCCAGACTCGGCTCCTGGGGGAGGCACACACTTAGAGCAGTTTGTTTATGAAAGGTATGAGATCAAGATGATAGGCTACGCAATGTAAACTGGTTGAAAAAGCCAGGAACCGTTCATTTAGTGGCTACTGAGATGAGGTTTTTCTACCTACCACAAAATTGTCTGCAAATGACAAGGACTAGGACAAGAGCAGGGTATTTGGAATAGGTTATGCAGAAAACGAAACAAGTAGAGGCAGAGGAAAACAAGCTATTTCATGTGTGGCTCTCACTTAGCACTTCTCTCGCCCTGGTAGAGCCACCCCTGATTTTATATACTGGGTTTCAGCCCTACTTGAACCCAAAATCTGTGGGGCACCCACATCGCGCTTGTCTTGGCGGTCTGTCATTAATTAAGTGGTAATGCACTGGTATAAATGAACACACTCCTGATGTAACAGTCTGAGTTTGAATCCTGGCCTGACCTGGTGTGTCACTTTGGGCAAGATATGTAACCTCCCCATACCTCAGTTTCCCCATCTGTAAAATGGAGACAATAATGGTTCTTACCTTGGAAGATTACTGTTTTATGAGAAATAATATTTTGTTAAATGTGCTTCAAACATTAGTCATACATATTAGTTTTAATACAAATTTTGTTAATAAAATAGATGATTAATTTCTGTATGGTTTATTTGTAATAAAAATTTATTATAAATTAACTTTCTGGGTAAGTAACACTGTATTTTTTTTTTTTTAAGATTTTATTTATTTATTCGACAGAGATAGAGACAGCCAGCGAGAGAGGGAACACAAGCAGGGGGAGTGGGAGAGGAAGAAGCAGGCTCACAGCAGAGGAGCCTGACGTGGGGCTCGATCCCATTACGCCGGGATCACGCCCTGAGCCGAAGGCAGACGCTTAACCGCTGTGCCACCCAGGCGCCCCAGTAACACTGTATTTTTAAGTGAATCTTCTTCCATCAGAATATGCCAGACATGACTTCACTTAGCCTTTGCTTGCAGATGCCATCACCACCACCATGGGTCTCATGAATCTTCAGTTTTAGATATGCAATTTAGCCACTCCTGACTCTCCGTGGCAGGACCCTTGATTGCCATTCTAACTTTGTCTATTTCTTCTGTTTACCCACACTCAGGGCTACAGAAAGTCTAAGCTGTTTGTGTGTGGCTCCTTTCTCTACCCAACCCTGTTGCATCTCCATGAGACTTTATACAAACTCTCCTCCGTGCTTCAAGTATTCCCTTCTGTCCTTTATTCTTCTGATCAAACTTTGTATTTATCATTCAAGACTCATCTCAGATATCACTTTTCCTGATCTTCTTTCCCCTGACATTCAGAGTTAGCTATATCTCCCCTGTGCTTTTGTGGAAGTCAGAACGTATCCATGTGATGGCATTTATCACAAGCAGCATAGTTCTTTGCTTATTTTTCTATACATATCCCCATTGGATTCTGACCTCCATGAACCATTTTTACATTAATCTCTAGATATCCAGGGCCCATAAAAAACCTATAATTTAATAATTTCTTTATGTATGTTTAAATGACTAAACAGACATAAAAACACATTGAGATTTCCCAACACTGTGTCCAATAAATTGATCACAGTAACATAATTTATGTGCATCATTTGAGCTGATTTTCTTATTTCAATAGACATTTATTGAGTACCCCCACTACATGCAAGACACTGGTTCAATTTGGAGAGCAGAGGGGGAAAAAACCCAGTGTTGTATTCTTTTTCGTGATAGGAAGCTTCTACCTCTTTCCACTTAATTCCTAGTTCCTCTCCAAGATGGAAGGAATTGTTCCTTCGGTCAGAGTCTATAATTTGTCTGCCTTCTTTCCATCCCAAGACTTAATCTAAGGAGGGAACCAGAAGATCCCACCTAAGCCCCAAACTTGATATATACACTTTAGTCTAATTTTTACCTGAGCTCTGCTCTAGGAATTACACGGTGCTATGCCACTAAATAAAGGAGTGCTTTGTTTTCTATGTGACCACGGCTCCTTATATATAGCTCTCCAAGAAATTGGTTTTGGCCGGAGTGGAGGTTTTGGGGGCTGGAGAAGGGATGGAGAAAGGAGAGATAATTAAGGCAGCAGAATTCGGGCTTTTCTGGGTTTCTAGCCATACCATCAAAAAACCACTGACATTCATTCCTCCGTAATAGAAAAGACACATGAACCAACATCATCTTATCCTTGCCCTCTAAAAATTACAATTTAATGGCCTTATGAAATCTATGTGAATGGGGAGAGCTGGTATATTAGTTTCCTAAGGCTGCTGTAATAAGCACCACAGCCCGGCCAGCTTAAAACAACAGAAATGCATTCCCTCACAGTTTAGGAGGCCGGAAGTGTGAAATGAAGGCGCTGAAAGGCTCGGTTCCTTCTGAAGGTGGTGAGGGAGAGTCTGTTCCATGCCTTTCTCCTAATTTCTGGTTGCCTGCCATTCTTGGCATTCCTCAGTTGTAGATACACCATCCTGATCTGCACGTGGGTGTCGCGTGGCATTCTCCCCCGTGTGTCTGTGTCTTTCTGTGTTCTCTCCTCATCGTATAAGAACACCAGTCATTAGATTGAGAATCCACTCTAAACTCAGGCTGATTTAATTTTGAGATTATTTCCATCTGGAAAGACCTTATTTCTTTTGTTTGTTTGTTTCAGTTTCAAATTTTATTTACACTCCAGTTAATTAACAATACCCAGTACTCATCACAAGTGCCCTCCTAATACCCATCACCTACTTAGCCTACCCCCCCCACCTACCTCCCCTCCAGCAACCCCAGTTTGTTCTTTATAGTTAAGAGTCTGTTTTATGGTTTGCCTTTCTCTCTTTTTCCCTCCTGTGTTCATCTGTTTCATTTCTTAAATTCCACATATGAGTGAAATCATGGTATTTGTCTTTCTCTGACTGATTTATTTCACTTAGCGTAATAACTCAAGCTCCGTCCACGTCATTGCATATGGCAAGATTTCATTCTTTTTTTATGGCTGAATAATATTGTGTTGTATATACATACCACATTTTCTTTAACCATTCATCAGTCGATGGGCATTTGGGCTCTTTCCATAAGTTGGCTATTGTTGATAATCCTGTTATAAACATTGGGGTGCCTGTATTCCTTTGAATCAATATTTTTGTATTCTTTGGGTAAATACCTAGTAGTGCTATTGCTGGATTGTAGGGTAGTTCTATTTTTAACTTTTGAGGAACCTCCATAGGTGTTTTCCAGAGTGGCTGTACCAGCTTGCATTCCCACGAACAGTGCATGAGGGTTTCCCTTTCTTAGCATCCTCACCAACATCTGTTGTTTCCTGTGTTGTTAATTTTAGCCTTTCTGACAGGTGCAAGGTGATATCTCACTATAGTTTTGATTTGCATTTCACTGATGATGAATGAGGTTGAGCATTGTTGCATGCGTCTGTTAGTCATCTATATGTAAAGACCCTGTTTCAGATAAGGTCATACTGTGAGGTTTGGGTGAACACAAACTTCTGGGGGATCCTCAGCAACCCAGCACAGCTGTCCTAAGATAACTGGTAAAAAATGGCGTTGCAAGCATGCCGTATGTGAAAGGGACATGGATCTGGGAATCAGTAGATGTGCCAAAACCAAGCTGCGCAACTGAGTAATTCAATTAAACTCTCACTCTCTAGACTTTGGTAACCCAATCAGTGAAATAAGATATAAACTAGGATCTCAAGTTTGAGGGGATCTAAAGACTCATACAGGCTATCTTTTGCCACAATGATCCTTGTATTTCTCCACATTTGACTGTCCCTAAGGTCCCTTCTTAAATCTTGTTTTCTGTAACCTGTTATTCAGATTCCTAGCAGGAGCCTCAGTCTAGTGCCTCCCCATTAAGTTTCTTGCAATCTATCACCAGGACAACCAGGCCACGTAGTCTCTTCATAGGACACCTTTGAGAGTGAATGATAGCCAAAATTACCATGAAAACTTACATGGGGTAATAGACAAAGATTGGAACTGTCCCAGGCAAACAGTGTCATGTTATCAATCTCTATGAAAACTGTTCTCAGATTCTTCACTCCAACTGAAGTGTAAATTACTGTGTCTAATGAGAACTTAGATCATAAATAGTAAGATCCATGCCCATGACCAAAATTACTGGTTAACCCTAGGGTTTTTTTGGTTGATGCTAACTTTATAACTAACTTTAGAATTCTTCTAAGAGTGTTCCAGGTAGGCACTCTTTTCTACATCTGACTTTGAGAATTACCAGTTTTTCTCTATGTAAATGTACTACTCACTAAACACTGAAACCTTAATTTTTAAGAGTGAAATTCTAATAATTAAAATTCCACGCATTTAATGGCATAATATGTTGGGAGGGAGTAGCCGACTAGATACTTTGCAAAACATATTTTTAAAAAGATAAACTAAAGAAAAATATGTTCTATGTAGATAAAGAATGATTCTTGTAACTGCTCTATTTCTGTGCTTTTTATTTGAATTTCCAAGATTTAAGGAAAGAATTTAAAAAACTATAACAACTTAGTTTCTTTCTACACCTGCTGAGTTAGAACTGCATGTGATAATGGCCCTCATGAGATAAAATTGATTTCATGTTGACTCTTTGCTGGGAAGAGAGGAGATGAGCATCAAGTCCTCAACTCACTTACTCCTTTTATGGAGATGGTGGCGGAGTGGCAACTGGGAAGAGGCACTATTGAGAAAGATGCCTTGTGACCTGGTCTAATTGCCTTTTAACCTAGAACTACTAGACCTCTTGTCAATCAAACAAGGGCTTCTGCTAGCAGGAGAATCCTTATCTAAGGAATGCTTTTAGTAGAATGTGCCTGGTTGCTTAGGTTTGTGAATAGCAAACAAATCTGGATGTACATACTCTCTTTAAATTTAAATTTTAGACTGAATATTTCTAAAGGGGGAAATTCTTGCAGAAATGAGAGACTATAACTGGTTTCATTATTGCTTCTCTTCTGGTGACAGATAGGGGATCAACCTGAAACAGACCTAGAGACAGACGTGGTTTCAACTGCCCAATTTGTTGAGGACAAAAGCAAATGGTGGAAGAGCTGTCAAAGTTTGTTGGTGATTTTTATGGATTCTTGAGCATACAGAGAGCAAATATTCAATTTGTTTGTGTAAGACGGAAGTCTGAAATATACCAAGCTTCCTGCCCTTGCATCAAGTGCAAAATGAAGAAAATGACAACAATAAATAACTCCATAAACATGGTGCCCACGAAAGAGTCAAAGCATGCACTGGGAACTGTGAGAACGCCCTGAAAGACATACAGTAGCCAACATAGAATTGAAAATGGAAACTACCAAGAAAACCACCATAGGAGGTCTGATGACAAAATTGAGATTGGCAACAAAAAGCTTGCACGCCTGGGAGTGACCTAGACTCAGATGAAGAAGCAACTCTGTGGCAACCAGCAAAGGGATGCTCTGTTTTTGCCCACAGAAATAGCTTGGTACTTGACCATACAGCCATATCACTTCACCTGGATGTCTGCCTCCAGGTGCAAGCAGAGGGTGTGGGAGCTTGGGTCACATATCAGAGACAGTACCCTGGATGATTGGTCACTCCAGGAAAGAATGGTGGGTGGTCACTCTCAGTGAAGACAGCCTCAGAATCACATTCTGTGGTTACTTCCAAGCCCACACTGCAGAGAGATGCAGCAGACAGTCTCACTGGAAACCTTACCTACAAAAATCAACAGTGTGGAGTCATAAACATCTGGGGAAAG
The DNA here is from genome assembly GCF_017311325.1 of Ursus maritimus. NCBI lineage: Eukaryota > Metazoa > Chordata > Mammalia > Carnivora > Ursidae > Ursus > Ursus maritimus. Next base: position 66,143,606 of record NW_024427107.1, read on the forward strand.
ACAACACTCGAGGGAAAGAGAGAAGGAGCCTGAGCTCAGGGGACCCAGCAGCTTTGGGTGTTAGTCAGGTGTGCTCCCTCAGAGCCAGAATTATGAGAAAAGATCCCAACTTAGGAGAGACCTAGAGGAGAAAGGGACAGTCTCCTTAAAATAACATAAGGCACGTTTCTATCCCTTGATTTGTCATTCATGCCCTTGGTTGGCAGAAGCATGACATTCTTACTCTGCACTAGAGCCCAAGGAGAAAAGAAGACAAAGCAAAGCAAACAAGCTCCTTAACAATTAGGCCACTGCCCAGCCTGGCTAACACGAGTGAGAACACTTTGACAAGAGATTTACGTCATTAAGACCTTGGTTCCTTGGTTCTGGTGGGAAAATTGGGGCAATTGTTACCAAGGTCACAGAGACCAGGTTTTCTCAATGGATAGAGTGGTCCCCAAATGGGTCAAAATTGATTACTTGTTGAAAGAGCTCTTGAGATTGAGGGAAAAAATATGCAAAGAGATTTTCTTTTCCTTGACATTGGAAGGAAAGAAAATTTGTGAAGAGGGTTACCAACCTCAAAACGTCATGTATAAATAATGCTTCTGAACCTCCCAAGGAGAAAAACTCTAGGCCACAAAATAATTACCAAGATGTACGAACTACACTGCTCAATGGTAGAATTCAATGTTTTCTGGCTAAAGCAGGAAATTCCTTTACTGGGGCATTGAGGGAAGAAAAAAATGTCCTTCAATGTTTGGTTAAATGCCACCTTAATGAAAAGATGTCCGAAAACATAAAAATCTTTATCAAAACTTGTTAGGGAAGACACAGACAAAAAAGATTTTCTTTAACCTACAGGCCAAGGAGAAACCAAGACAAAAACTATACATTTTAAAATTTTATAATTCAAATTCTGCTTGGCTTTTTCTTATCCTGTTTTATTTTGAGAAATTTACTTAATTCCCTCGGCCTTTCTGTCTTCACTAATAAAAGAGGGATAATATGGGCCCGGTATGGTTTTTAAAAATAATTATAAAGTCATGCATATTTATATTGGAAAATAAACTGGAATAATGAAAATTTAAATCTATGAAATTACATCTCTACCATCTTTTCCCATCAGAATCAAGTTTAATCCCTTGACACTTAATGTAGTGCCTTGTTCATACTAGATGTCCTATCACTATTTGTTGAGCGAATGAATAGTCTTACATCTCTGAGTTGGAGCAGTAGACAGGCACCAGGCTGTGGATGGTTTTGAATCCCACATGAAGAGCTCCTATTTTGAACTGAGAAATGTCTTCACCAAATTCACAGGGTCACGTGGAATTTGGAGCTGAGTGTTGGAATTAGCGGTGGGTGATGGGGAGGGAAACTGAGTGAACAGAGCTGGGGGAGCAAGTTAGGCCAATTCCATAATAGTTTGAAGGATATTATCTGCTTAATTAGATTTCTGTTTACTTTATTGCCTCTAATGATGTCCCATAATGAAGGGAAAAAGGAAGAGGCAAGGAAAACAGAAAGAGAGCAAGGAATGTAATCTTGATTATTTGTGGAAATCCCGAGATCTGCATGATTCATGCTGGGCGATTCCAAGTGTCTGGATATTTTCTCATTTTACCGACACAACAAACCTATAATCTGGACACCGTGGCCCACTGTCCTTTCCGGTGAGGGAACTGAGGCTAAGGATGATAAAACATATTTGAAACCTCCCCCAGATACTGAGTATTACAGTGATTTTCAAACCAAGGCTTATATGACTACACAGCCCCTTTTCCATCTGTTAAACCATATTTCTTCTCAATAGAAAAAAGAAAAAAAAGTCAAACTTCTTAGCATTACACTCAAGGCTCCCCACACTGTGCAGGGCTGGGATCACAATGAAAAACCAAATAATCACCACCTTCAGAGGACTTTTTTTTTTCTTAATAGAACTGTCCCAGCTCGCCAACCCTTCCCCTTGCTGATGTTAGAATAGGTGTCTACTTTTTTTGTTTCTAACATTTTATATCAATATAAATATATAAATAAATAAATATAAATATATATTTTATGTATATATTTATATATAAATATATAAAATATATTAAATTAAATGTATTAATAAAATATATATAAATATAATATATTATATAAATTATATATAATATATAATATAATATTATATAAATTATATAAATAATATTATATAAATATATATAAATATAATATATTATATAAATTATATATAATATTATGTGAATTTTATATATAAATTTTACATTTATATATGTAAATATATCAAATTAACTATATTAATATAATATAATAATAAATTGAAATATTAAATACATAAAATATATATTTATATTTTAGTATTATATATTTTACATAAAATGCATATTTTAGATTATGACGTAATGGACATATAACATTACATTTGTTTCAGGTGCACAACACAATGATTTGAAATTCGTATATACTGCAAGATGATCACCACCATAAATCTAGTTCACCTCCATTACCACATAGGGTTACAAATTTTTTGTATATATTATATATTATCATCATCATATCCTCACGATTTGCAATAGAATTATGCTGAACTGACTTTTCCCCAGTAGCCCGATAGCATCCTTATCAATCCTCCCTGTCTGAGAACCTGAGATTTTCAGGGATTCACAGTCCGCACCAGAGCACAAATGAACAGATGATTCTTGAGAGAGCAACCCATTCCTTCTAACCTCAGGCCCCACACTCTGCCATGGAGTCAGTCTTCTCATTCCCTCGTCCACTGGTCTCATCTTTCTCCAAAAGAGGCTGGAGACCTCTTTAGAGAATACAGAATCTAGTTGGTTCTTTCTACAGATCAAATTCTCTGGACAAGTTCATGGGGCAATGTATGGATGGAAGTGAAAGATATTAACCAAGAGCATTGCGTTATAATTTAAAAAAAAGGAAGAAATTAAGTGAAAAGAGCACCTAATGATAGGTAGAAACGTGGAATAACCTTCTAAATGAGGTTGACAGCACCTTTTCTTCTGGAGTCAAAACAGAACAGGACAAATCAGTGAAGATCTTCTGTGTGAGGCAGTCCTGAGTGTCATGCTGGCAAATGTGTTGACCTCTTCAGTCCCCTAATTTCTATGGCTCCAAGAGCTAACATTCCCGGCTGCCTCACTGAGAGAGAGAGAGAGAGAGAGAGGGAGAGGGAGATCTCTTAATGATATTACTGAACGCTGACCTTTTCAAGAAAAAGAAGCCTAGACAGTTATTAATTAAAATAAGAAGGGTAACTGCAGTGTCAGCTCAAATTTGAACCTGGAGATCCCAATTTCAAGGCTGTGGCGAAAGTCCTCTCAGACGTGTGCAAGTTCAATGTATATTTAATAGAAGAACAACTTCCTTCTGATATCAGGGCTCAGATTTGTCAGTTACACTGGCAGAAACAGTCATGAAAATCTCAATTCCCTATTTGTGTTTGCCGCCATCTACACTGCTACCTGGTATGCTAAAAATATTATTAGGCATTGTATTTTGAATCTAAAAGGAAAAATGCATGTAAAATTTCCATATGATATATTACACTTTGAAAATGGTCTGTATACTACAAATGGAGTGCTTTTTTTTTTTTAATGGAGGGAGAAGTGAAGTATATAATGTGTGTTGTGTCTGCTCTGGGACGACTGCTGTGATCTGGGGGCACTTGGGTGGCTCAGTCGGTGAAGCGTCTGCCTTCAATTCAGGTCATGATCCCAGGGTCCTGGGATCGAGTCCTGCATAGGGCTCCCTGCTCAGTGGGAAGTCTGCTTCTCCCTCTCTCTCTGCTCGCCGCTCCCCCCTACTTGTGCTCTCTCTCTCTCTCTCTGTCAAATAAATAAATAAAATCTTAAAAAAAAAAAAAAGAAGACTGCTCTGATCTGAGAGATGGGAGTTTTTGATTCTGATCCATGCTCAGCCAAGATAAGAATTAGTCATGTGATTTGAGGCAGATCAGTTTACCTTTATTGATCTCAGATTCCTGAGTTGTAAAATTAGGGCCCTCTCATCTAAAGGCCTGTGGTAGGCAGAATGATGGCCCCCCAAAGATGCCTGTGTCCTGATTCCCAGAATCCGCACATGTTAGGGGGCTTAAGGTTGCAGGTGAAATTAAGCTTGCTAACCGGCTGACCTCAAGATAGGGGGAGTATCCTGGATTCTGGGGTGGCTGCAATGTCATTGCAAGAGATCTTATAAGTGGAGGGTGGAAGCAGAAGAGAGAGAGAGAGAGAACCAGGGAAATGGCAGTGTGAGATCGATGCCCAACCTTGCTGGCTTTGAAGTTGGAGGGAAGGCCACTGATTAAGGAATGAGGGCAGCCTGCAGTAGCTGGAAAAGGCGAGGACAGGGATTCTCCCCTAGGAGCTCCAGAGGGAACACTGTCCTGCCGACACCTTGATCTTAGCCCGGGCTTCTCCTTTCAGGCTTCCGCCCCCAGAACTATGAGACGTGTGTGTTGTTTGACGCTATTAAGTTTGTAGTACGTTGTCACAGTCACAATACAGAGCCCTTTGAGAACCAGTCGTGATGCAGCTGGTATTAAGTTTTCTGCGTGAGCACCTGGGAATCCCAGCTTTCACTGCTCATTTCCTTGCACTGACAGGCCGATCTGCACTCACAAGGGTTAATTGGCAAATTGCATAATCAGGAGGATACGTGATAGCCTTCAATTTAGGGGAAGCAAATTAACTTTGGGCAGGCAGTTCGGGCTTGAAAGCAAAGTGGCATCCTGGCACTTTTCTACTGCCGCTGACAAGCCAAATAGAGGTGGTTTGCTCTAAAGAAGCAGGCTTCCATGTGGGTGTGCTGACAGCAGAGAGTACAAAAGAGAAAAGGAGAACGTTCCTGATTTTTAACCATATCATTAGTAAATAATGATTAAATTACATCTTATTTTCCAAACCCTATGCCCCTAACTGTTTCCTTTTATCTCACCATATTAGCTAATAATGTCCTCGAGTTTCTGTCACATAATAGGGAAGATAACGGGCAACTTGTCTTTTTCCTCACTCAGTGGAAAAGATGATACAACCTATAGTTTGGGGACAGAGGTATTTAGTGTTATGTTAAAGGTGTATCTACCAATTTATATTTCATTTAATGTTTTAACACACATGGGTCTTGAATTTTGTCAAATATATTTCTCATCAATGGGGATGTTGCAAAATTTTTCTACATTGTTCTGTTAGTATGATAGACTGCATTCATCAATTTCTGATGGAGCTTATATTTTAGGAGTGCTAGAGGACAAATAAACAAGTGAAATGTATTGTATGTCACATGGTGATTGATTCTAGAAAAGAAGGTGCACCATGGCTTGCTGGTGGGGAAAAGTCGGGATGCAAATATTTTATGTGCAATAAATGCTAAACTCATTTATTCCTTTATTTATCCAATAAATGTTTAACTATCCACATTTTTGAACATCCACATTCATTAATTTCTATACTCAACAGTCATTTTGAGTACCCTGGAATGCCTAGTCTCTACTAGGGATGTAATTTACAAATGGGAATAAGATAAAATGTCTGGGGGCGCCTGGGTGGCACAGCGGTTAAGCATCTGCCTTCGGCTCAGGGCGTGATCCCGGCGTTCTGGGATCGAGTCCCACATCGGGCTCCTCAGTTATGAGCCTGCTTCTTCCTCTCCCACTCCCCCTGCTTGTGTTCCCTCTCTCGCTGGCTGTCTCTATCTCTGTCAAATAAATAAATAAAATCTTTAAAAAAAAAAAAAAGATAAAATGTCCGTCTTCCAGGACCCCCCGGGTTGCATGGAAGGACCTATTTGAAGGAAGAGGAATCTGGGATAGTTTTCAAAACCAAAAGGAGAGGGCTGTATACCACCCTTCCATGCAGGAATATTCTCAGATTATCAAAATTCACCATCCCTTGTCCCTCTACTTGGAGATATGTTCAGGATTGCCAGAGGGAAGATGATGTGATCCAGCCAGTCACATGCCTTTAAAGATAGGGAAGGCTATGTTTGTTTGTTCGCCAAAATGTGTTAGTTACATAATACTCTTGTTTGCTTCATGATCTCCAATGTCTGTTCTGCAGCTGTGGTAGACATTGGCTTTGACTCCCTTACTCTTTACCTGTATACCTTTCTTAGGGAAANNNGGAAAGAATTGTAATCCATCTTCTAAATCTATGGAGTGTGTTTCCACAAATGTAGCATCAAGGGAAGATTCATAGGCATCTACCTTCAGTGATTTGTGACCTACTGACACCAGATAGCAGTAACTAGGTGTTCTCTATGTGAAAGGACAAGAGCACTAACGTTCTTTCTGCTCAGTTGGCAGTATTTCTTATTTACCTTTTTCAGAAAGGTAATGCAAATCTCTGCATCCATTTAATGCCATCCCAGAAGATGAGGGAGTCATTTCTCTCCCACTTTTCAGTACAGCACCAAAACCATCTATTTCCTCTGTTGGATTCAGAGAAGCCTGTCTTTCATGGACATTGGGGCAGTGACATTCACACACTGAACCTGACATCTGGCCCTGTCACTTATAGGAATCACCTTGCCTTGTTATTGGCTGCCACTGCCTTTCTGACTCTTTCTTCAGCAGAATTGACTCAAAGTATGACCTTGACCGCTCCCCAACTTTTCTATCCTTCTCCTAGCTTAGACCCATCATAGAGTGATACGTCCTTTCAGTAAAATTTTTTCTTCTTCAATTTCTATTTTTAAATGGCAAATAGCAGCCTCTCATGAAGCAGGTCCCAAGTTTTTACTAAAAAGAATCAATAAAGAAAAAGAAAAAGAAGAGAACACCAACATTGGGCGAGTCCAATGGAAGAACGTTAACCATCCTAGTTCACTTTGCCATGTGGACCTTCCACTGATCTCCTCTTACAAAGGAAAGTCTGATTAAAAATGTAGGGGATTAACTTATTCCAGGGTATGTACCAATCAGGATTGTGAACAGCAACTCCTCTAATGCGTTTATTACTTCCTCATTATTTATGAAGCATTAACTGTGTACCGTGTAATCTAGGTGGTCCAGATAAAGCAGGTAATAAGACAAAAAAGCATCAATCATACCTTCATGGAGGTTACGTTCTATTATGTGATAAGACAACAAATAAAAAATAAAAGATAGTGTCAGTGCTGTGGGAAAAATAAAGATGGTAAGGGGAAAGGGAAATATTGGGAATTAGTCTTTTCATTCAAGGCTATCGGGATTCCTGAGGGTGTAAAGTATAGGGATCTTTAGTAAAAGATGTTTCTGGAAGATGGTGCAACAATGCATAGATAGTTGAGGAGGGGGCTTGGTTGATATGTTCGGAAAATAGAAATAAAGGAAGAGCAAGGTTGGTAAGATTGCGATCAGAGAGGCACAGATAGCTGGATTGTAGAGAGTGAGAGTTCATTTTAAGGACTTGACTTTTACTTTGAGATTGGAAGCCACTGGAGAAGAATATTAAATCCTGCTGACCTTTTCCAGTGGTGACCCCTGCTGCTGTGTTATGAACGAACAGCAGAGAGATGGGCAAGTACAGAGGCAAAGAGACCAGCCAGGGAGCTGTTACCAGGTGGAGAGTATGGCAGCTGGGATGGCAGGCGTGGTGGTGAGAGGGTTGCAGACTTTGGAAACATCTTTAAAGTGTAAACCAGCAGGGTTTGCTGATAAATTGCATGTAAAATGTAAAACAAACAAACAAACAAACAAACAAAAAGAAGTCAAGGGTATTCTAAGATATTTCGATCAAGTACTTAGAAGAATGCAAATATCATTGTTATGGACTGAACTGTGTCCTCCCCAAAGTCATACGTTGAGGCCCTAAACTACCCCCACCCCGACGTGCCCTTGAAGGTGATTAAGGCTAACTAATGAGATCGTAAGAGTGGAGCCCTGATCCCACCGGGCAGGTGTCCTTTTAAAAGAGGAAAAGACTTTGTTTCTGCCATGTGTGGACACAGTAAAAATGCAGCCGTCTACAAGCCAGAAAGAAGGCCCTCACCGGAAATTAAATCAGCTTACAGTTTGATCTTGGACTCCCCAGCCTCCAGAACTGTGAGCAATAAATTTCTGTCACTTAAGCTACCCAGTCTATGATATTTTACTATGGTACCCTGAACAGACTAATTCAGTCATTAACCAACAAGTAAAAGGGTATTTTTTTTTAGTCAGGTATGAGGGAGAAAATAGTCATTCCTGTTATGGATGCCTCCAATTTGATATGGCCATGGATTATTAACATAAAGATATTGTACAGGCAGTTGGATAAATGAGTCTGCTCTTCAGGGGAGTGTTCAGGGTAGATATAAAAATTTATATGTGTATAAATTGTATTTAAATCTGTGAGACTAGTGACTCTAAGGAGTAAGAGTATGTGGAGAAGAGACAAATTTTGTGCACCGAGCACTGGACCACATCAACACTAAGAAGGCGGTGACATGAGGAAAAATGCAAAGGGACAGAGAGGGATGCCAGCCTGAGAAGAGAACCGAGAAGGCAGAGCTTTCTAGAAGGCAATTACAGAAGTGTTTTGACAGGCAGACTGTAACAACGGTGTCAAATTCTACACATGTGGGGTAAGATGAGAACTAGCAGTTGATCACTGGGTTTGCCGTTGTGGGGGAAGGTCATTGGTAAATTGTCGTTAATGGTTTGAGTGCAGTGTTGGGATGCTGGTCTGAAGCAAGCGTACAAAAGGCACGGCATAGGAAATTGAAGACAAAGAGCACTGACTACTCTGTTGAGGTGTGACATAGAGATGTCAAGGTCCATTAGACATGGCGTGTAGCCATTCTGAACTAAAGGTCTGGTGAGACAGGGCATGCTGGGGATGACAGATTTTCATAAATTCCATTAATTTAAAGTACAAAAACCAAAAGAGGAAACAAGGAATAGAGCCGAGAGGATACCACTATGCCCTCTTCCTGTCTAAATGTAGACGAGTTCCATTGGATGAATATCTGCTTTACCTGGGAAACACTGGAAGCTTAAATAATAACCTGTCCAGTTGTTGTGGATGTGAGAAGGGTATTGGGACAGAGCCCTTATAAGTCACATACTCAGCGACACCTGATGGCTCTCAAAACCTCATCTCATTTGAGTACAGAGGACAGCCTATATACAGAGCCTATGACAAAATATTAGAGAATAAGAATAAGGAGAAAATCCTGAAGTCTAAGAGAAAGATATGTTGGAGAATTATCTACTGCTGGCCTCAGAATGAAATGTTTGGACTCTGGAATGTTCTAGAATGCAGAGAGAAAGCTCTATGAGACAGGTGCAGAATGCCATTAGGATGTAATAAGCTGAGTGGGGACTCTAAGAAAATAAATTGCAAAGGGGAGGTAGAGGATATAAAGAAGGGCCACAGGAAATGCAAATGAAATGAAGTTAAAAGCTATCACGGAGAAAGTGAAAGCCAACCTTAAAGTATAAAATTTTAGATCGGATATGGGGAGGACACAATTGATAAGCTTTCCAGAAATACTGAAGGAAAGGACAAATGGATGAAAACAAAGGGCTGTAGACATTAAGAACTAAGATTGGAAATCCAGCTTGATAAATGTTCTGAAGCATTAGTAATCAAAAATTTAAGAAAATCATCCTGAGCTGAATTTTTCCCCTGCTAGTTTTTTTTTCAGATTGAAAAAGGTCCGATCAAAATTGATGTGAAGGGACACTTCTAAATTTTTGATCTGTAATGTTATATAATGTAATCTTCATTATCAGATGTCAGGGTGTATTATGACATACAATAATTAAGCAAATATATAACTGTCCCAAAAGTCAATACATAGACCTAGATCAATGGAATAGGATAAGGAACCCAGGGAAAGACCCCCAAATATGCAGAAATATGATAAACAACAGAGGGTGCATTAACACCAATGAGGAAAAAGGAGACTAATTCAATAATGTTGCTTCAATAATTGGTTCTAACACATAGAAATGATATAATTTTACTTCACATGATACACAAAATACATTCTAGGTGAATTAATGGCTTAATGTGTAAAGTAAATTTTAAAAACGTTTGAAGACAGTGTTGTGACCTTAAGGAGGAAAGAAGACCCCACAAAACCCAAGTCACTGAAAAAAAAAAAGGATACATTGACTATTTTCAAATTCTATACATTTTTTGCAGAAAAAGACATTATAAAAATGACAAGCAGTAGAGCTGGAGATTTTAGTGACACATAACTGATAAAGATTTTGTATCCAGCATGCAAAGTAGAATAACTCCTACCAATTCATAAGAAAAAAGCAACCAAAAAGAAAAAAACATGAATAGGGAATGCACAGGTAAAACAAAACCTTAATGGACAATAAACAAATTGGAAAAGATGTCCAGCCTTGCTTATAACCAGAGAAATAAAAATAAAACCCACAATGAGATACATTTTACATGCGACAGATAAGCAAAAAGGAAACATGCTGGCAAAGCCAAGTGTTTGCAGGGATGTGAATGAAGTTGGAAACTCCAACTGGCTTGGGGGAGTAAATGGCTGCTGTCTTCTGAGTTTTGGATTCTAGCTACCCTTTCCCGAGTAAATATGTACAAGAATCTTTGCAGCCACACTGTCTGTAATAGTAAGAAAGAACCTAAATGACCATTTACAGGAGCACGATCACATTAGCTGTACTCTATCCAACACTACTTTGAAGTTATTCAAATGAAAGTACATATATCAATATAAATAATCTTAAAAACCTAATGTTGACTGAAACAAGCAAGTTGTAGAATAGTCTGTGGAATAGATCATTTTCATAAGGCGTAAAAACATGCCAAACACTGATATATGGTTTATGGATGTGTCTCGTGTCCAGCTACATACACACTCATATACACACACGTACAGTAAAGTGCATATGTAGAAATTTTTTTAAAATATTTTATTTTTATTTATTCGACAGAGACAGCCAGCGAGAGAGGGAACACAAGCAGGGGGAGTGGGAGAGGAAGAAGCAGGCTCATAGCGGAGGAGCCTGATGTGGGGCTCGATCCCACAACGCCGGGATCATGCCCTGAGCTGAAGGCAGACGCTTAACCGCTGTGCCACCCAGGCGCCCCATATGTAGTAATTTTTAAATGTGGAGAAGGATAAATGCTCCATTCAGGATAGCAGTTAACTCTGATGGTCAGAGAAAAACCTTCATTTATCTTCATGAAGCTTTATTTCATAAGCGAGGGAGGGCGTATTGGTGTTTTTATGACTGTTTATACCACTTGCAGGCACAAGCTATTTAATATAATAATATATGATTATAGCAATAATACCCATTTACAATTCCAGTTTACTTCTGTGAACCTTGTGAAGCATGTATCATAGTGGTGGGGTAAAGGTGAAAGGGAATAAAATGTGCTGACTGTATCTTATATTTTAGAAATTAAGTCTTGCATTTCATTTGCCACTGATAATGAGAGAAATAGAGCTTCAGGAGTGTTTTTCTTAACTTAGTTATTTTTTATTTGTAGAATTATAAAAAAGAGACAGATGAATCATCCAAAACACTGAGAAAATAAAAGCAAATGAAACTTTGTCCTTATACAAAATGACATTAAAGAGCTGGGAAGAGGCCACCCTGCTTCCAGACTGTGGTTTGCTATTTGATTCCTGCAGTAGGGCACAGAGGCTGGAGGATGTCAGAATGCCCAAAGGCACGGGAAGGCGCCTTCTTGGAGTGCCAAAGAAGAAAATGAATTCTCCTAGTTAAACTACGACACAGTGCTTCCTGATCACCCTTATTTTAAGAAGCATTTGTGTGGCTGGGGAGTTAAGATGGCGGAGTAGTAAGAGACACCTTTTTCAGCTGGTCCCACGAGTCGAGCTGGATAGGTACCAGACCAGCCTAAACAACCACGGAACCAGCCTGAGACGCAGGAAGACGCATCTGGATCTCTACAAATGAACATCTCCAGCGCTGAGTATTGAGGTACGAACTTCTTCCTCTCCCACTCCCCTGCTTCTGTTCCCTCTCTCGCTGGTTGGCTGCCACATAAATAAATAAATAAAATCTTTAAAGAAGAAGCCCACATCCCTAAGATCCCTATAAAACAAGGGGCACGGCCTGGGACCCAGTCAATAATTTGGGCTCTGGAAACCCCGCAACCTCTCTTCATCAGAATGACAAGAAGGAGAAGCCCCCCCCAGCAAAGAAAAGACAGTGATTCTGTGGCCTCTGCCACAGAAATAATGGATATGGATGTAACCAAATTATCAGAAATGGAATTCAGAGTAACGATGGTCAAAATGATGAGTAGAATTGAAAAAACTATTAACGAAAAGGTTACTGAGAATATAGAATCCCTAAGGACAGAAATGAGAGCGAATCTGACAGAAATTAAAAATTCTATGAGCCAAATGCAGGCAAAACTAGAGGCTCTGACGGCCAGGGTCGCAGAAGCAGAGGAACGGGTTAGTGAATTGGAGGATGGGTTAATAGAGGAAAAAATGAAAATAGAAGATGGTCTTAAAAAAATCCACGCCCACGAATGTAGGTTACGGGAGATTACTGACTCAATGAAACGATCCAATGTTAGAATCATCGGCATCCCCGAGGGGGTGGAGAAAAACAGAGGTCTAGAAGAGATATTTGAACAAATTGTAGCTGAAAACTTCCCTAATCTAGCAAGGGAAACAAACATTCGTGTCCAAGAGGCAGAGAGGACCCCTCCCAAGCTCAACCACGACAAACCTACGCCACGTCACGTCATAGTGCAATTCGCAAATATTAGATGCAAGGATACAGTATTGAAAGCGGCCAGGGCAAAGAAATTTCTCACGTACCAAGGCAAAAGCATCAGAATTACGTCAGACCTGTCTACACAGACCTGGAATGAGAGAAAGGGTTGGGGGAGCATATTTAAAGCTCTTTCAGAGAAAAACATGCAGCCAAGGATCCTTTATCCAGCAAGGCTGTCATTCAGAATTGATGGAGAAATAAAGACATTTCAGAATCGCCAGTCACTAACCAATTTTGTAACCACGAAACCAGCCCTACAGGAGATATTACGGGGGGTTCTATAAAAGTAAAAAGGCCCCAAGAGTGATACAGAACAGAAAGTCACAGCCAATACAAACAAAGACTTTACTGGCAACATGGCAACATTAAAATCATATCTCTCAGTAATCAGTCTTAATGTAAATGGTTTGAACCATCCCATAAAACGCCACAGGGTTGCAGATTGGATAAAAAGAAATGACCCATCCATTTGCTGTCTACAAGAGACTCATTTCGAACCCAAAGATGCATTCAGACTGAGAGTAAGGGGATGGAGTACCATCTTTCACGCAAATGGACCTCAAAAGAAAGCTGGGGTAGCAATTCTCATATCAGATAAATTGGATTTTAAACTACAGACTATAGTTAGAGATGCAGAAGGGCACTATATTATTCTTAAGGGAAGTATTCAACAAGTGGATATGACAATTATAAATATATATGCCCCCAACAGGGGAGCAGCAAGATACACAAGCCAACTCTTAACCAGAATAAAGAGACATATAAATAAAAATACATTAATAGTAGGGGACCTCAACACTCCACTCTCAGAAATAGACAGAACACCCTGGCAAAAACTAAGCAAAGAATCAAAGGCTTTGAATGCCATACTCGACGAGTTGGACCTCATAGATATATATAGAACACTACACCCCAGAACCAAAGAATACTCATTCTATTCTAATGCCCATGGAACATTCTCAAGAATAGACCATGTTCTGGGACACAAAACAGGTCTCAACCGATACCAAAAGATTGAAATTATCCCCTGCATATTCTCAGACCACAACGCTCTGAAATTGGAACTCAACCACAAGGAAAAATTTGGAAGAAACTCAAACACTTGGAGACTAAGAACCATCCTGCTCAGGAATGACTCGATAAACCAGGAAATCAAAAATCAAATTAAACAATTTATGGAGACCAATGAGAATGAAAATACAACAGTCCAAAACCTATGGGATACTGCAAAGGCAGTCCTAAGGGGGAAATACATAGCCATCCAAGCCTCACTCAAAAGAATAGAAAAATCTAAAATGCAGTTTTTATATTCTCACCTCAAGAAGCTGGAACAGCAACAGAGGGACAGGCCTAATCCACGCACGAGGAAGCAGTTGACCAAAATTAGAGCTGAAATCAATCAAGCAGAAACCAGAAGTACAGTAGAGCAGATCAACAGGACTAGAAGCTGGTTCTTTGAGAGAATCAATAAAATTGACAGACCACTGGCAAGACTTATCCAAAAGAAAAGAGAAAGGACCCAGATTATTAAAATTATGAATGAAAAAGGAGAGGTCACGACGAACACCATTGAAATTGGAAGGATTATTAGAAATTTTTATCAACAGCTATATGCCAATAAACTAAGCAATCTGGAAGAGATGGAATCCTTCCTGGAAACCTATAAACTACCAAGATTGAAACCGGAAGAAATTGATTCCTTAAACAGGCCAATTAATTATGAAGAAATTGAGTCAGTGATAAACAACCTTCCAAATAACAAAACTCCAGGCCCGGACGGTTTTCCTGGGGAATTCTACCAAACATTCAAAGAAGAAATAATACCTATTCTCCTAAAGCTATTTCAAAAAATAGAAACAGAAGGAAAGCTACCAAACTCATTCTATGAGGCCAATATTACCTTGATCCCCAAACCAGGCAAAGACCCCCTCAAAAAGGAGAATTACAGACCGATTTCCCTAATGAATATGGACGCCAAAATCCTCAACAAGATACTTGCTAATAGAATCCAACAGTACATTAAAAGGATTATCCATCACGATCAAGTGGGATTCATACCTGGGATGCAAGCGTGGTTCAATATTCGCAAATCAATCAGCGTGATACATCATATCAACAAGAAAAGACTCAGGAACCATATGATCCTCTCAATCGATGCCGAAAAAGCATTTGACAAAATACAGCATCCTTTCCTGATTAAAACCCTTCAGAGTGTAGGAATAGAAGGTACATTTCTCAATCTCATAAAAGCCATCTATGAAAAGCCTACTGCAAATATTATTCTCAATGGGGAAAAGCTGGAAGCCTTTCCCTTAAGATCAGGAACACGACAAGGATGCCCACTCTCGCCACTATTATTCAACATAGTACTAGAAGTCCTTGCAACAGCAATCAGACGACAAAAAGGGATCAAAGGTATTCAAATTGGCAAAGAAGAAGTCAAAATGTCTCTCTTTGCAGATGACATGATACTCTATATGGAAAACCCAAAAGAAGCCACTCCCAAACTATTAGAAGTTATAGAGCAATTCAGTAACGTGGCAGGATACAAAATAAATGCTCAGAAATCAGTTGCATTTCTATACACGAATAACGAGACCGAAGAAAGAGAAATTAGGGAATCCATCCCATTTACAATAGCACCAAAAACCATACGTTACCTTGGAATTAACTTAACCAGAGACGTAAAGGACCTATATTCTAGAAACTATAAATCACTCTTGAAAGACATTGAGGAAGACATAAAAAGATGGAAAGATATTCCATGCTCATGAATCGGAAGAATTAACATAGTTAAAATGTCCATGCTACCCAGAGCAATCTACACTTTCAATGCTATCCCGATCAAAATACCAAGGACATTTTTCAAAGAACTGGAACAAACAGTCCTTAAATTTGTATGGAAACAGAAAAGGCCCCGAATCTCCAAGGAACTGTTGAAAAGGAAAAACAAAGCTGGGGGCATCACAATGCCGGATTTCGAGCTGTACTACAAAGCTGTGATCACAAAGACAGCATGGTACTGGCACAAAAACAGACACATAGACCAATGGAACAGAATAGAGAGCCCAGAAATGGACCCTCGGCTCTTTGGGCAACTAATATTTGATAAAGCAGGAAAAAACATCCGGTGGGAAAAAGACAGTCTCTTCAATAAATGGTGCTGGGAAAATTGGACAGCTACATGCAAGAGAATGAAACTTGACCACTATCTCACACCATACACAAAAATAAACTCCAAATGGATGAAAGACCTCGATGTGAGACAGGAATCCATCAAAATTCTAGAGGAGAACATAGGCAGCAACCTCTACGACATCGGCCAAAGCAACCTTTTTCATGACACATCCCCAAAGGCAAGAGAAACAAAAGATAAAATGAATTTATGGGACTTCATCAAGATTAAAAGTTTCTGCACAGCCAAGGAAACAGTCAGAAAAACTAAGAGGCAGCCCACGGAATGGGAGAATATATTTGCAAATGACACTACAGATAAAGGACTGGTATCCAAGATCTACAAAGAACTTCTCAAACTCAATACACGAGAAACAAACAAACAAATCAAAAAATGGGCAGAAGATATGAACAGACACTTTTCCAATGAAGACATACAAATGGCTAACAGACACATGAAAAAATGTTCAAAATCATTAGCCATCAAGGAAATTCAAATCAAAACCACACTGAGATACCACCTTACGCCAGTTAGAATGGCAAAAATAGACAAGGCAAGAAACAACAATTGCTGGAGAGGATGTGGAGAAAGGGGATCCCTCCTACATTGGTGGGAATGCAAGTTGATACAGCCACTCTGGAAAACAGTGTGGAGGTCCCTTAAAAAGTTAAAAATTGAGCTACCCTATGATCCAGCCATTGCACTACTGGGTATTTACCCCAAAGATACTGACGTAGTGAAGAGAAGGGCCATATGCACCCCAATGTTCATAGCAGCAATGTCCACAATAGCTAAATTGTGGAAGGAGCCAAGATGCCCTTCAACAGATGACTGGATTAAGAAGTTGTGGTCCATATATACAATGGAATATTACTCAGCTATCAGAAAGAACGAGTTCTCAACATTTGCTACAACATGGACGGCACTGGAGGAGATAATGCTAAGTGAAATAAGTCAAGCAGAGAAAGACAACTATCATATGATTTCTCTCATCTATGTAACATAAGAACTAGGATGATCGGTAGGGGAAGAAAGGGATAAAGAAAGGGGGGGTAATCAGAAGGGGGAATGAAACATGAGAGACTATGGACTATGAGAAACAAACTGAGGACTTCAGAGGGGAGGGAGGTGGGGGAATGGGATAGACCGGTGATGGGTAGTAAGGAGGGCATGTATTGCATGGTGCACTGGGTGTTATACACAACTAATGAATCATTGAGCCTTACATCGGAAACCGGGGATGTACTGTATGGTGACTAACATAATATAATAAAAAATCATTAAAAAAAAAAGATAATAAAAGTAAATATTCAAACACTTTAATGGTAAAAAAAAAAAAAAGAGCTGGGAAGCACAAAGCCAAAAGCACAAAAGAGAGTAATAGAAGAAATGGCAACCACAGCAGGTGGATAGAAAATCCCTTCACTGGAATACCCAACACTTGACCTGGTTGGCTTAAGAGTTTCTTCTGGGGTTGAGAAATCTTAACCTCCAAGTATGTTTCACATGTTTTAGGGAACCTGGTAGAGTATAAATTTAGGAATTAAAAACGAAAATAAATTTAAGAAGGACATTGGGCTTAGAAAAACTTGTATTGTACCTAAATATGCCTTGCCAATCAATTGAAGAATGAAAAGATCTGTTATAGCTTTGCTTCTGGGTTGATCTCTATATAAGTGAAAAGAAAAAAAACACAGTTTTTGTAATGAAAGAACATAAATGCAGTTTCTTATCAATATTTATGACAAAAGGACAGAACTTCAAATGTGCACTAATTCTCTTAAAAAGGTAATTGAGCATCACGCAATGATATTAAAATGACATGTTAAATAAAAAGTGGTGGAAAAATAACTTATCAGAATGATAGCTTGACAGGCTGTAAAACATACTAGTTAAGATCATAAATACCAGAGCTAGTCTGTCTGTGTTTGAATCTCAGCTCTGATACCGACCAGTTTATAACCTTGGTAAGCTACTTGACTATTCTGTGCCCAGTTTGCTCATCTGTACAATAAGAGCCCAGATGTGGCATTCAAAATACTCACCTGCTAGTAAAGTCATGTAAATTACTATTTAAATAAATATGTAGATTGAAATATATTCCCTTTTATTTCCTAAATATGCTACACAGTATATAGTAAAGTGTTACTAAGTAAAATGTTACAGGGCAAATTCTTTATCAAGTCATTTTATTAATTCACAAATCACTTGTTCATTTTTAGAAATTATTATTGTGACCTTTTGTATCACTGAGCTGTCACGGGGTAAATGAGACTCCTCTTAAGCCACAATTTGACATAGGGACGGCATCAAAATTTCCCAGCAGCCCTATTACATTGATTGTCATTAGGTCCTTGGTGTCTAGCATTTTGTTGCAGCCACAAGGTGGCTGGACCCTTGCCTGTAAGGCATAGTCAGGTTTTCACTTAGATACTAAAGCATCCTTTTGTTTGTTTGAACATTTGAAATTTATTTATTTATTTATTTATTTATTTATTTATTTATTTATTTATTTTCATGTTCCATGCTTCATTGTTTGTGTGTAACACCCAGTGCTCCATGCAATACGTGCCCTCCTTCATACCCATCACCGGGCTACTCCATTCCCCCACCCCCTCCTTTCTGAAACCCTCAGTTTGTTTCCTGGAGTCCATTGTCTTTCGTTGTAAAGCATCCTATGTTGCTCAAACCTGGGTCCATGCTGCCAATGCTGCTATTAATGACACCTGTTTTGCTACCTGGTCAGGTGTCCCTGTCAATGGTGCCTCCCAGGAGCAGCCGGCAGGTCCTGTAGACACCCGTGCCCTCAAACCATCAGACCCATCCCTGTAGCCTTAGTTGGGCTCAACAGCCGTCTTCTCTCCTACCTCCCAGCATCACTTCCAGACCCCATTATTTGTCTCTCCGCCTATGGCTGAGTGACATCAGTGGTGATCTGTGGTCTCAGTAATTAGAGTTGCTCTTTACCAGCCAATAGGATTGGGTTGCAGGGTTTCTCTGACTCTATGGCAGTGGTATGTGTACCACCGGAAGTATAGAATCTTAGAGGACCTGGTGGGGTCTTTGTGAGGACCACACCAGGTAGTTTAGGTAAAGCTCTTAGAACACTACCTCACATCTAGCAACCACTCGACTAATCCTAACTGTTATTAGCCATATTTATTTTAACATGTGAAAAGCTGAAAGTGGGTGCAACAAATTCTTAATAGAAAAAAAAATCCCACTAGTGTGAAATCTTTGCTCTTGCTGTAAATGTGCTGATCAAATTTCTCTTCTGGTGCGTACTGTGCGAGTATCTCTAGTGCAGTGATACGTGGTATCTACGTTGTGAAATTTATGATGCTTTCAATATCATATGACAAACAATGGTTGTATGGGTACAGAATGGTCGTCAGTGTATCAGTTGTTTACCCTTAGCTGGCTGACTGGGAGCCTGGCTCGCTGCCCATGCCCAGCATCACAAGAGAGATCAGAGGCTCGTTCGCCCAGGTAGAGGTCCCTACTCAAAATTCGAAGTATGGTTTCTACTGAATGTGTGTCACTCTCACACCACTCTAAAGTCGAAAAACCTTAAGTCCAACTGTCATTAAGCTGGGGATCATCTATATTCAGATTGTATTCCATCACAACAACAAAAACAACAAGCATGTAATAAACTACGTCATCACCGATTTCTGTAAGAGATATTCTTGATGGACACACAAGAGTGAAAAACAAAGTTAATTTTAACAAAGTTAAAATGTGAGGCAAATGTAAATCAGAGAAATATAGAGTAGCAATTTTAGTAGAAAACAAGACAGATTTTAATGGCAGAGCAAAATCAGTGACGAAGAGCAACACTGCTTTC
This sequence comes from Ursus maritimus, assembly GCF_017311325.1. Classification (NCBI taxonomy): domain Eukaryota; kingdom Metazoa; phylum Chordata; class Mammalia; order Carnivora; family Ursidae; genus Ursus; species Ursus maritimus. Next base: position 66,163,343 of record NW_024427107.1, read on the forward strand.
TATGAAAAACAGTTAATAGACCCAGAAGATAGGTCGGCAAATCTACGCGTGCAATTATATATAAATCCAAAATATTAAAGTGACAAGTGACAGATTAATGTGGTGATTAATCTTGTATTAGAGATTTTAACAGGTCACTCTCGGAAATTGATAGAACAGACCAAAATAAGCAGGATCATAGATTTGTATGAGTTGATTAATGAGAATAGTCCAGAGATACACAGAGAACTTTCTGTAACAATTGGAACAGTCACAAAAATCTATCATGTACCAGATTACAAACATATCTTTATTGTTTTTAGGCGCAGTGTTTTTTTTTCTTTTTTTAACTATTTATTTAAATTCCGCTTAGTTAGCATACAGTGTCATATTAGTTTCAGGTGTGCAGTATAGTGATTCACACTTCCATTCATCACCCAGTGCTCATCACAAGTGCTCTCCTTCATCCCCATCACCCATTCCCCATCCCCCCACCCATCTCCCAGCTGGAGACCATCAGTGTGTTCTCTATAGCTAGGAATCTGTTTCTTGGTTTGCCTCTCTCTCTCTCTCTCTCTTTTTAAAACCCTTTTTTTGCTCATTTGTTTTGTTTCTTAAATTCCACATATGAGTGAAATCATATGGTATTTGTCTTTCTCTGATTGACTTATTTCACTTAGCATAATAGTCTCTAGCTCCATCCATGTCGTTGCAAATGGTGAGATTTCATTTTTTATGGCTGAGTAATATTCCATTGTATAATTATCACGTCTTCTTTATCCATTCATCAGTCGATGGACACAAGCTATTTCCATAATTTGGCTGTTGTAAATAGTGCTGCTGTAAACATTGGGCTGGTGTTCGTATCCTTCGAATGGGCATTTCTGCATTCTTTGGTAAATATCTAGTACTGCAATTGCTGGGTCATAGGGTAGCTCTATTTTCAACTGTTTGAGGAACCTCCATACTGTTTTCCAGAGTGGCTGCACCAGTTTGCATTCCCACCAATGGTGCAAGAGAGTTCCCTTTCTGCTCCTCTAAAGAATTGCCATTGAACCGTATAGTTTCTCTTGCCACATAGAATACACATAGTTAGAAATTAATGTCCGAAAAGATTAGAATTTAAGTTACTCGTGTCTTTTTTTTTTTTAAAGATTTTATTTATTTATTCAACAGAGATAGAGACAGCCAGCGAGAGAGGGAACACAAGCAGGGGGAGTGGGAGAGGAAGAAGCAGGCTCATAGTGGAAGAGCCTGATGTGGTGCTCAATCCCAGAACGCCGGGATCACGCCCTGAGCCGAAGGCAGACGCTTAACCGCTGTGCCACCCAGGCGCCCCAAAGTTACTCATGTCTTTAAACCAATAAAATACTTACAGAAAATCCCTGTGTTGGGGGGACTGAGTGGCTCAGTTGGTTAAGCATCTGCTTTCGGCTCAGGTTGTGATCCCAGGGTCCTGGCATTGAACCCCGTGTCAGGCTCTCTGCTCAGTCGGGAGCCTGCTTCTCCCTCTCCCTCATGAGAGATGCTCATGCTCTCTCTCTCTCTCTCTTGCTGTCTCTCTCTCTCTCTTGCTCTCTCTCAAATAAATAAATAAATCTTTTTAAAAATAAAAAAAAAGAAAACTCCTGTGTTAAAGAAAATATACAGTAAATGATGAAATCCTCAGAGCTAAATGAAAATGAAACAATGCAGAACAAAATGTGTGGGATATATACACACACACATATGTACACATGTATACATATATAATATATATTTTGTAATCCATTGATAAGAAAATCATAAAGACTGAAAATACACGAGCTGAGCATCCAACACGAAATCTAGAAACACAAGCAGAGAGTCTATGCTTCTGGCAGTAGGCCAGTCCAGGTGTTCTAAAAGTAGCCCTGCCGCCTTAAAATACACACATTCTGGATAATTTACAACAGATTTATTTTAAATGTATTTCTGAGTGCACAAGGAAATATGGGAAATCCCCCGGGTAAAGATAACAAAGGGAAAGTGGTCGGAAACTACAGAGACAACTGCATGAGAACCTCAAACCCATGCTTCTCTGGGCTCTAAGCCATTCCTGGGAGCTCAGAGTTATTCCAGCCTGAGAGAGCAGACCAGTCTTGAGGGCCATGCCCTCAGTGAGCTCCTTAGAAGCTTACCCCCAAGTAAGGATTGTTGTGCAGGAAGGGAAGGAAGCACTGCGGGAGGAAGCCAGTTAAAGAGTGGAGGAAACAGGAGAGAGGGGAGCCAAGTAAAGGGGTACATCTCAGGCAAAGTCCTGTTAAGGTAACTTATCCTGATCTCACGGAGGGGTTCTATAGTTATTCTTCAGTGATGATAGATTATTACCTTTATAATTCAATATAATATTATAATATGTTACCATAACTTACTGTTAAATTATTACGTTAATGTATTGAGATTAGTTACTATTATAATAAGTTAATATAATATTATAATAATTTATCATGACCCAAGGAAAATAAACTGGATTTTCAAAGTCCTGCATCTATCAGTGATTATCAGTGGGTATGTGGAGGGTCGGTGAGGGGATAAACTCCTAGAAGCTTCTAGCTTTCTGTGCAGACCCAGGACAAGAGCTCTAGCAGTTCCAGGGAAGCCCTCTGAAGAAGATCTTAGGTTAGACCAAATCGGAGGGAATCTGAGCACATCACTAGTGTCTGGTGGAGCGAGGGAGCCAAAGCGGAGAGGGCTGACCAACGCAGACAGGCAAAGAAGTGCAACTTCTGTAAAAATGTGGGCAGGGGGACATGTCTCTACCTACAAATGCAAACAATGAGAGACCCTATTTGTCTCTACCCCTGCACCATGTAACACTTTTTTTTTTAAAGATTTTATTTATTTATTTGACGGAGAGAGCCAGTGAGAGAGGGACACAAGCAGGGGGAGTGGGAGAGGAAGAAGCAGGCTCCTAGTGGGGGAGCCTGATGTGGGGCTCGATCCCATAACACCGGGATCACGCCCTGAGCCGAAGGCAGATGCTTAACCGCTGTGCCACCCAGGCGCCCCAACACTTTGAACAAAAACCAATGGTATTTCTTTACAACTTGTGGCTATAGGCATGTGCTCACGGACAAATCATATATATTCTCCTCAGAAGCAGCGACAGTGGGGCCCAGTACGAAACAAAAATGTGAGATTCTTTGCTTAAAAATTAAGAATTGTACTGATAGTTGCCAGAAAGGAGGGGGTTGGGGGGATGGACAAAATGGGGGAAAGGGAGTGGGAGATACAGGCTTCCAGCTACAGAATGAAGGACTCATGGGGATGAAATGCACCGCAGAGGGAATATAGCAATGGTAGTGTGATAGCGCTGTCTAGTGACGGATGGGAGCTACCCTTGTGGGGAGCACAGCACAGCACACAGAGTAGTCGAACCAAGAAACACACTCTTTGTGTGTGTGTGTTGTAAAACATTTATTTTTTATTTATTTTTTAACTTTATTATGTTATGGTAGTCACCATACATCATTAGTTTTTGATGTCGTCTTCCATGACAAGAAACACACTCTTAACTACAGAGAGCACACTGACGGCTACCAGAGGGCAGGAGGGTGGGGAGATGGAGGAAATAGGTGATGGGGATGAAGAGGGCACTTGTGATGAGCATCCAGGGATGTATGGAAGTGCTGAATCACTATATTGTACACTTGAAACTAATATACCACTGCAATGAGGTTTTCTGAGCAGAGCAGGCCAGGCTGCCCAAGCTGGTCCAAAAAGCACTTGAGATACTATGGAAAGAAGGCTGGCTTGAGGGGGTGAGGGGAGGGTAGAAGTAAGGGCTCCCACACACAGGTCTGAGCTGCTGTTGCTTGAATTTTCCATTCAGGCCAAAGGAGGGAGAATGGAGCTTTCTTATCAGTTTGACCAGATGTGGGGCTGAAGGAAAAAAGAAGTGGGGCTTAAAAGATATCAGTGATTGAACATCAAAATGGAGTCAGAATCTTTGCTACAAGTGCTAGTAAAAGGAACAAATCCTCCTCACTGAGGAAATATGATTGGCTGGAATTTTATGTATCACATTTCATTATAACCAGTTGAGATATACGAAGTAACTCAATCACAAATTAAAAATATAAATAACAGAAAAGTAGGCTAAACATGGCTATGCACAAAAGGCCTAATGGAATTAGAAGAATGATATGAATGTAAGAAATATGAGTATTAATGGCAATATCAGTTAAATTACAAATGTCATTAATTTTTAATAACATTGCTTTATATAGTATTTAGAAGATGCAATGGCCATTTCTCAGAAGATGAGAGACACATTGTGTTATAATTCAGACTCAAAAAGTTGCTTAAAAAAATCTGACATGATCAACGACTTTTTCTTTCTTTCTTTTTTTTGTGTGTGTGGTTGCCAATTCAGTTTAAACTGAGCAAGGATTTCAGACAGAAAGGAAACTGAATAATCCAGATTTGTTTGAACTTTTTTGACATTTCTAGAATGATGTCCTCCATTCTAGAGTTTGTGGAGTAGCAATATCAGAATCTGGGTGGCATTTTGAGATATGCTAAACAAGTATTTTTTAGAATTAGCCATATAGCACAGCTCAATCCTGGCAGGAAAGTATTCTCATATTGACATCTTTCCTTTCTCTTTCTTCCAGATCTGTGGTGACCTTCCACCATTGCTCAAAACTTTGGTTATAATGATATTCAACTATGTACCCCCCCCTCTAAAATATGGTGGAAGGTCAAGACACCCCCCTCCCCAACACCATACTGTGTCCGGCTTACTGAATGACACTGGAGAAGACCTTTTTCCTCTCCTCCACCTCTGAGACTTTTCCTCTGTGAAATGTTAGGATTGGGCCGCGCTCTCTCTCTGCATACCTGCATATTAACTAGGGCTCCTTCCAGTTCTGAAATTCTAAGCTCCTTTACGCAATGTTTTAGGTTTTCTAAATCAAGAAGAGGTAATTAGGAGCCTGCAGGTCTTATTCTTCTTGCTCATTCTCTAAACTTCATCCCTTTGCAAATGTGCCTCAGAGGAGGTAGACCAGATCTCAATTATTTTGATGTCTTAAAGCTTATCTTTATTTCCTTATACAAAAGCAAATCTGTATGCTATACATGCTTAGGATAAAAGCAAACCATCAGAAAAAGGAAGCAAAAAGGAAAAATCAGCAGTGATAGTGCAGTGAAGAAAAATACAGCAGGGTAGGCAGATAAAGATAGCCAGGAGAGGAAGTTCAAAGGCGATGGTCAGAAAAGGATTTTCCAAAGTGGTGACTTTTGAGAAGATCCTGAAAGGAGTAAGAGAATGAACCATAATGTTGGAGAAATAGCATCACAGACAGAGGAATAGTGTGTACAAAATGCCCAAGTGAGAGGAGACTTGGCATGTTGAAATATTGACCAGGAGGCCATTGAGGCTGGAGGGCAGTGACCAGGTGGTGATGGTGAAGGATTTTTAGCTTACCTCGAGGACTTTAGATTTGAGTCCCAAGTCTGATGGGAAGTTATTTGGAGGATTCTGAGCTGGGTCATGTTTTGATCTGGCTTACATCATTAAAAGATTTGTCTGTCCATTGTGTGAAAACTGTTCTGGCAGTGAAGCAAAAGTGTAAGCAGGGAGGTCTGTTAGGTTAAGGAGAGGTGATGGAGGGGGCGAACAAGCAGACAACATTTCATGGCTGGATTAGAGGTGGAGTGGGAGAGAAAAATAAACATCAGAGATAACTTCAAAGTTTTGGACCTTAGATATTGGGAGCTTGGTGTCTTTTGCAGAGATGAGAAAAAATATGGGGTTACAGATGGGGTTGAGAGTTGGTTCAATTTGAGATGCCTATTAGAGATACACCTGGAAATGTTGAGCACGCGGGTGGAAATGAGAGGCTAGATTTCAGGGCCAGGTAAAGATGGACCTAAATGGGAGTGACGGACTGACCGAAATCACAGGTCTGGACTGAGCATACTGAAAAAGCCCATAGAGTGGACCTGGGGACACAGTGACATCTAGAGTTTGGAAAGGGAAGGCAATCTGACCAAAGAATTTCAAGATAGAAAAAATTGTTGTTAGTAGAAAAAGTAACACCAATGTCTATTTTAAGGACAGGGATATTCTGAAAGGCAGTTTGGCGGAAGGAAGAACATAAAGTCTAGGGGTCCCAACAAAAACCAAGTTTCAAGGAACTGAGAGAACCAAAAGAAGATTTCCAGCCCACACTGAAGCCATTGCCTCTGAGATTGGGCTCCTACTCTCACAAACGTGAGAGCTGCTCTTCATTGGCTGGTTACTAATTATAATGACACATATTTTCATTTTTCAAAGCCTCTTCGTATCTCATCCCACTTTATTTTCGCAGCAACTTTGACTGAGGAGAGATGATACTTTTTTTTTTTTTTTTTTTTAAGGAAGAAGCAGGCTCCCAGCGGAGGAGCCTGATGTGGGGCTCAATCCCATAACGCCAGGATCACGCCCTGAGCTGAAGGCAGACGCTTAACCGCTGTGCCACCCAGGTGCCCCGAGATGATACATTTTTACTAGCCCTTTCATAGACGAGAACATCGAGGCTCAGTGGTGAAGTGGTTACATCACGAATGAACGATGATACCAGCTCTGCAAGTAAGGTCTCTCGGCTGTTCTTTCTACTTTGCATACCACTTATTCAAGCATTTTAAGGTTTACACCCACAACATGTTTCCTCACAAACAGCATTTTGTACAGTAAATTACATATACATAAGACCAAAAATGCGGAGTAACTTTCTTCATCACTTTTCCACCCCATTTAAGCGTCCACAGATTTATCAACCCATCTATCCATACAGTAAATAATTTTTGAGTACTTACTATGTAAGTTGGACACCATTTTCCATGGAAATACAAAGAGGAAGATGGTTTTATCTAAGGGGTATTTTCAAATGTTATTCAATATACAATAATGGTAATTCATACTACTTGTTTGTGATTGGTTAGTGCCTGGATTGGGGAATATGACTTCATCATATGACTTAACTTCTCCAGGGTAACAGGTTCTAACATGGGAATAGAGGTTTATATTTTCTTTTCTCATTTGAAACTATAGGTTTTGGATAAATAAGATGTTCGAAGATAACTTGGATATTTTTAATCCAACACTTTCAGCTTGTGGCTGGGAAACTAAAGCCCAGAGAGGTGAAGAGTGATTTGACCACGCCACAAAGCTAAGCCATGGCATTGACATCGAAAGTTACGCTATTGGTGAGAGTAGTTTCTCAGATCGTTGAGTTCTGTCCAAGGGTACTTCCTGGTTGCCAAAAGTTTCCAAGAAGTTTATCTGGAAATTCCATGAGTTACTCACCCAAGAATTAATTTTACCAAGCCAGATGGCATTGTTGGCAAGAATGGGGTGTCACGATCCAATTTTCTTTTTCTTTAGGCTTCAAATCTCCACAATGAGCACCATCCAAATTATGAAATCAGAAAAGGGGCTCGCATTTCATTATAGAATCAGATGACTGATGTTCACGATTCGAGATTTCAGTCAGATATTTTCATGCTTGGGAAAGTAATGTATTTCTCCAGATAACACCCAGCTATTTTCCCTTTATTTAGCTTGTGCGTGAAGTCCCTTCTTAATAACATTATATTAATCTTATTAATCTTGTCCGAAAACTGATTACAAATGTGAAGCTACCAGCAATATTTTTTTGAGGTTTATTATGCTAATCTTAGTGTCTTAATTAAAACAACAAAGGTTTATTTCCTACTTGTACAAAGTCTGTCATAGGTTTGGGCCTCTCTCTAGGGTAGCTGCTTTTCGTGTTGGGGGTCAGCATGGAATCTCCACATCAAGGCCCATTTCCACAACCACTTCAGCTGAGAGGCCTAGTCTGAAGGTTCAAGTAACAACAACTGAATGTTTCCACACGGAAACGTCGCATATCCCTTTTGTTTAGACAGCCATACCCCAAAGTTGAGAAGAATAATAGTTACAGCTGTTACAGTTACCTTTGTTGAGCTGAATGGAGAAATTTTTTGAAAGGAATAATTAATTAAAATTGTTCACATTTTTTACCCTCTTAACAAAAACTCGGTGATTAAGACCACGAGTGCGAAATCAAGGCCCCACAGTCAACCGAGATGCAGCTGAGTCCTTGTTCTGTGCTTATCACTATGCAAAGAGCTTTTCAGATGTTATTTATTTGCAAACAGTCTCTCAACAATCCTAAGAACTTGGTACTATTGTTGCTACTTTATAAATGAACGAACTGAGGTTCAGTGATTTGTCCAGGGTTCTACAACTAGCTTAACGATGGCACAAGATGTTTTAGAAGCAAAGAAAAAAACAAAACAATACCAACAATTTGTGTAAAACCATTCTTATAAATCTAAACCTAGTAAATAAAAAGGATAATAGTCAAGTAGAGTCTTGCCTTATGCTTTCTTTCTCTTTCTTTCTTTCTTTCTTTCTTTCTTTCTTTCTTTCTTTCTTTCTTTCTTTCTTTCTTTCTTTCCCTCTCTTTTTTCTAAGTAGTCTCCATGCCCAGCAAGGAGGCCAACATGGGCCTCAAACTCACAGCCCTCAGACCAAGACCTGAGCTGAGATCAAGATTCAGATGCTTAACCGACTGAGCCACCCAAGTGCCCCTTGCCTTTTGCTTTCTAAGAAAAAAGTTCTTTTCCAATTACCATCTTGAACAACCAGGAATGGTGGAGACACTCAGTTCTTGGACTGTTTTTTTGTTTGTTTGTTTGAACTCCTGTATTGCCCTGACAAATGTCTTCCATTGTTACCTTAAACTGTTGTGTTTTTTTAAACTTTATTTATTTGTCAGCGAGAGAAAGAGAGTGAGCGTGCAAGCAGGGGGAGCGGCAGGCAGAGGGAGAAGCAGGCTCCCCGCCGAGCAAGGGGTCCGAGGCAGGACTCAATCCCAGGACCCTGGAGTCATGACCTGAGCAGAAGGCAGATGCTTAACCAACTGAGGCACCCAGGCATCCCTCTTAAACTGTTTGTTACACCATTTTGAAGGTAAGAATCATATCTGCTTTTATCCTGTGTCCCATCAACATGGAACAAAGCAACAACACAGAAGGTGCTTCGTGAATTTGTTTTTAAAGGATTGCCACTGCAGCTTTGAAGGGAGCAACAGTACAAAAAGAGCATTGTAAGAATATTAAAATGACTGATATGACACGTTTGTGATTCTCCCTTTGTTTTTGCATTACGTACACCATTACCTAGAATTTTAAATGTTTTCTCTCAGCAGAAGGCTTATTACTAAATCATGAAAAGCATAGAAAGGGAGAACGGGAGTTGGGGAAGGCTTTGCCTTGGAAATGCCCATCTTGAGCCCATGTAGTACTTAATTTTCATCTTGGTGGATGTGAGAGCATCCAGGTTGGAATAATATTTGAATTACTTGTCAGGCCTGTTAGACAAGCTGGCATAAATCTCATTTCGCATTGACGTTTTTCAACTAAGATTTAACAGTCTAAAAATTCAGGTACATGCTGCCAAAAACACCACAAAACCCGAAGGCTTGGAAGGACGAGCAGGACTGACAATTAATTTCCTTGAAGGTCACGGTTTAAGAGTGATGCAGCGTCTTTAGAATTTTGACAACTTGGCTGCCCCGTAGAGGCCTCCGAAGTATTCCTAGCAAATACTTCATCATGCTTCTCAGAATAGACCTTGCTTTGGAAAATTTAATAGAATGGAGTTTTGGCTTAAAATAGTTTGCTTTCCGGGGCGCCTGGGTGGCGGAGTCGTTGGGCATCTGCCTTCGGCTCAGGGCGTGATCCCGGCATTATGGGATCGAGCCCCACATCAGGCTCCTCCGCTGTGAGCCTGCTTCTTCCTCTCCCACTCCCCCTGCTTGTGTTCCCTCTCTCTCTGGCTGTCTCTAACTCTTCAAAAAAAAATAAAAATAAAATCTTTAAAAATAATAATAATAAAGTAAAATAAAATAGTTTGCTTTCCATCCCTCACCCCCCTTTCTGGTTGATCTAGATAATGGAGAGTCAGTTAGAGAACGCATGCTAGGGAAAGCAAATCCTAGAGTGAGAGGTCACGACTAGATGTCATTATGTATGAGGAATCTATCCTAATTTTCCTCATCTCTATTTTTTATTCTTCCACGTTGTTCCTAGGCATGCCTCATTTTTTTTTCACATTTTCTCTCCAGCCCCAAGTGTCCACCTCTTCCTCTGTGTAAAGTAGGCTGTCCTTCCCTTCTTTGCCTCACTAATTCCCATTCATCAGTGAGATTTCAACCAATGCTAGTGAGAAATTTCTCCTCATCCTTGATCCCAAAAGTATCCTCGACATTGAAGGAAACACATGAGTGTGGTGTTTACTTATTCTGAGGCATGAATGACTGACAAGGCATCATACAGAGTCCTCACAGATGGGTTTTCTTGTAAGAAAGCACAAGAAGTAGGGGAGATAGGTAGGAAAGATAATCCACACTGAGTACCAAATATGTGTGGCTTTTCCACATAGTCATCTAAAATGCTCTCAAAAATGACACTGTGAAGTAAACTCTATCACCTTTCCACAACTTACGTTGATAAAATTGAAACTCAAGTAAGTGGTTTATATCCAAAGAATTCCAAAGCCCGGGCATGAGGGAAGGTTTTTGTTTCTTTGCTTGTTTTTTTTTTTTTCTTTTCCTTTTTTTTTTCCCTGCCAAAAGAAGGTACATTGCTTCTACTGTCAGGGATGGGGTATTGAACTTAGTTCCCATTGTAGGCGAGAACTTTTGAATGAAAAACTCATTCAAGCAATGAGTCCAAAAGTGTTTTTCTCCTTTGTCACTAGCTCACCTTTCTTCACGCCCCTAAAGCCCCTGGTTTCAATAAAGCAGCAATCCTGTGAGAGATATTATGCGAGACAACAATACGGTCCAGTCGGAGACAATTACTGTATGTTTGCTCAGTGCTCAAGTCTATGAGGGGGTTTCAGAATCAAATTTATACAAATGCAGGAAGCTCTGATTGTGGTTATGAGCCCTGCTGACGCAGAGGTGCTGTGGATCACAGCAAGTGCCCAGAATCAGAGAGAAGTTATAGTGAAGGTGTCACCTCCTGACTTCTCCTGTGATCCCTGCTCTCCCTAGTTATAGCCATCTTTCACACAGAAACCATTTCAGGTATATGTTCAAATTTCACCATCACCAAAAAGTGCCATGGCTTAAGCAAAGCAGGAATGGCAGCCCCCATTTGACTGATGAGAAAAATGACATCTAGGCTTCATAAATGTAACAAAATGTGAAACTGTGACCCAAATCCTTAAGTTCTGGCCACAAACATATCATGCTTTCCACATTACTTAAAAGGGGGTCATAATAAAACAGGACTTTAAATCAAATTAGATTTAAAATCATATCCTTGATACATATAAAAAAAGGGCAAAATGGCAGATATGAATCCACCTGTATAACTAAGAACACTAATGTGAATGGATTAAATACTCCCATGGAAAGGCAAGTAAGTTAGACTGAAAGTATGATTCAACTATATCCTCTCTATAGGTGATACGCTTAACAGACACTTCTAGACCACGCCACTCAATAACAGTGGAATATCCATTCTCCCTAAGCACACATGGAACATTCTCTAAGATATTCTGCATGGTGGGTCATAAAACAGGCCTTGAGATATGTAAAAGGATTGAAATAAAATAAAGTAAGCTCTCTAACTACAATGGAATGAAATCATAAATCAATAGCAGAATTATTTGGGCAACATACAAATAAGCAGGAAGAAAACAATATACTACTAAATTACCAATTTGTCAAAGAGGAATTCATAAAAGGAACTAGAAACTGTTTGGAGATGGATGAGAATAAAAATGCAGCAAAAGCAGTGCTTAGGGAAAAATTTATAGCTATAAACACCTGTATTAAAAAGAAGCAAGATCTCAAATCAATCATCCAAACTTGTACCTTAAGAAACTAGAAAAAGAAGAGCAAAATAAATCTGTGGCCAGCAAATGGAAGGGAAACTAGGGAATACAGTGGAAAGTAATGAAACAGAGAATAGAAAAAAACACAGAGAAAAACAGTGAAACCAGAAACTGGTTAGTTGCAAGATCAACAATTTTGAAAAAACTGAACTTTAGCTAGCTTGACCAAGAAAAACAGAGAAAAAAGTCAAATTATTAAAATCAGGAATGAAAAAGAGAATATTACAACTGATCTTGCTGATATATATTTTTAAAAGATCAGAAGGGCATATTATAAACAACTGTATGCCAACAAATTAGATGTTAGATGAAAGGGACAAATTCTTCAAAAAACACAAATTACACAAAATTGACTTATAAAAAATAGATAACCTGAATATACTCGTAACAACTAAAAATACTGCATTAAATTTAAAAACTTTTTACAAAAAAAAAAAGCCCAGGGTCCAATGTCTTCACTGGTGAATTCCACTAAACTTATACACAACTAATGAATCATTGAGCCTTACATCGGAAACCGGGGATGTACTGTATGGTGACTAACATAATAAAATAAAAAATCATTATAAAAAAAAAAAAAAATAAACTTTGAAAGTAGAATTAATATCAGTCTTTCATAAATTCTTACAAAAAATGGAAGAGAGAATGCTTCTTAATTCATTCTGTGAGACCAGTATTACATAGGTATCAAAACTAGACAAGCTATATGAGAAGATAAAATTATACACCCATATTCATTATTAATATGGATGTAAAAACCCTCAACATAACTAGCAAACTGAATCTAGCAACATATGAAAATGATTATGCACTTGACCAAGTAGGACTTACCCTGAAATACCAGGTTACTTTAACATCTGAAAATTAATCCATGTAATACACTGCATCAATAAAATTAAGGAGAAAACTGCATGATCAATTCAGTTGACAGAAAAATCTTCACATAATTCAACACCTTTTCATGATAAATACACTTAACAAAATAGGAACTGAAGGAACTTCTTCATGCTAATAAAGTGTATTTATAAAAAAACTTCTTCAAGCTAATAAAGTGTATTTATAAAAAACCTATGGCTAACATCACTAAATAGTGAAGGACTGGATGCTTTTCCCCTAAGAGTCATAATAGAATAAACATATCTACTTCTATTCAACATTGTACTGGAGATTCAAGCCAGAGTAATTAAGAATGAAAAAGACTAAAAATCATCCATACCGGAAATTAATAAGTTAAACTACCTCTATAGATAACATGATCTTATCTAAAGAAAATCCTTAAAGAATCCACTAAAAACCTAATTTATTCGAGTTAATAAAAGAATCCACTAAAAACCTAATTTATTCGAGTTAATTTGAATTCATCAAGATTGCAAGTACAAGATCAATATATGAAAACCAATTGTATTTCCAAACACTAACAATGAAAAATAAAAAAAGAAAATAATTTCGTTGTATCGAAAATAATAAAATACTCAAAATTAACAAAATAGAATAAATATTTAGGATTAAAATTAACTAAAGAAGTGTAAGACTTGAAAGTACAAGAAAACTACAAAAATCACTGAAAAAAAATTAAAGGAGATTTAGATAAATGGAAAGACATCCCATATGCATGGGCCTGAACACTTAATATTGTTAAGGTGATAACACTCTTCAAACTGATCTACAGATTCAATGCAATCCCTACCATCATCAAAATTGACACCCTGCCCCCCCCCCAGAAGTTGATAGCAGTTGAATAGCCAGAATAGCCAAAACAATCTTGAAAAAGAACGAAGTTGGAGGACTCATACTTCCCATTCCAAAACTTACTGCAGTTACAGGAATCAAGACAGTGTGATAGTGGCATTTGGGGCCACATAATTCTTTGTAGTGGGGGCTGTCCTGTGCATTGCAGGAAATTTAGCAACATCTGTGGCCTCTACCCACTAGATATCAGTAGCAGCACCCAGCTGTGACCATCAAAAATGTCTTCAAACATTTTAAAATGTCTCCTGGGGGGACAAAATCATCCTGATTGGTAACCACTGCTCTAGATACTCTTCTTTCTCCCAAAGAGAGCTGAAGCCAAATAACCACAGCCTTCGAGAAATCCCCAGGCCAGTGGGAAACAATGGCTATTTTGACTTAGGGAAAAAAACATTGTTGGAACATTAAAAAAACAGAAATATAAGTAACAAAGAAGAAAACGATGTGAAAATTGTTAAAACAGCATGAACAACTCACAGTAGAATCACAGCATCAGGAGTGATTGATTGTGCCCTGGGGGAGAGGTAGGCAGAGGAACAGCGTAGCAGGGGATGTGAAATTTGATTTGGACCAAAAAAGCTGAGTGAGTATAGAAGGGAAAGACACTGTAGGCTGGAGGGGAAAAGATGAGCAAAGGTGTGGAGCTGTGCAGGTTGCAGGCAGAAGGGTGTCCGGGGACCGGATAAGGCAGGGGGTGGCGAGTAATGAAGCTGAGAAGAACTATGATTTGCAGTCTTTAAGTCTTCCTTATACATAGCTTGCAATTTGTAGCAGGCCTTGCTTATGCAATTTTCCCTGGCTTCCCAGTGAGTGAATAAAAGTAAAATCAAAACTAGAGGGGACTTTTAAGTCCATTTGATAAAACCAAGAAAAATCCAGAGCAGGAGATCAACATAAGAAGTGGTTTTTCCTCTTTGAATTTCTGCCTGAGTGCAGAGAGGATTTTTTTCTTCTACTTTCTTTCTCTCTTCCTGATCCCCTGAGAAATTTGAAATCCTCCTGAGCAGGATGCTTGCTGGGGCATAGGAGAAAATAATCTTAATTGGCTCTTTCCAATCTGTATTTGTGGGAATGGGTGTGAATGCACCTCTCCATTTACATCTGATGGTATTTTTAATTTGGGTAATTCTTTAAGTGAATGATAACAGATGCATGTGAATTTCCCGCCTCTTGGAGACTGTCATACCTGGAGTTACCTCAACAAAGAAACACTAATGATGGTCTAAGAAAATAGTCATTCCGGATGTAGGCAAAGCCTCATTTCAAGTGGCAACATAGATTTTGACCCTTTAAGTGAGGACAATGGTAGTTACCAGGTATTAAAGTCTACAAGACAGTAATCATATAAATACTTCACAGGCATCATATCAATTGATTCCAGACAATAGTCCCATGAGAAGGATGTTTTTAACATCCTCACATTGTAAACGTGGGCACCAAGGCTTGGCAAGGTTAAGAACCAAGTCCTAGGTCACATAATAATAAGCAGGAAAGCTGGGGTTGAACATGGGGTCTGTCGATTTTAAGGTTTGTGGTTTTAACCCTAACTCAACACTGCTTCTTTCCTGGTCTCGACGTATAACTGAATATACTCCGATATGCTTTCTATTAGAAAACTGGTACTATCATATAATGTACAGCATTATTACCCAAAGATCAAATACCAGTTTTCTAAAGGCAAGGGACATATCTTGTTTAAGAAAATCGAGAATATAGGAAGTATGTGGCTTGGCACATACTTGGCCATGTGTAGATCATAAGTACATTCAGTAAAGACCCCAGAACTTTAGGATGCAGCCTTTTTAGTTGAGAGAAGGGTCACCAAAGATATATATCTCTATATATATCGATACATCTCTATATGTTTAATGTAAAATAGAGTTAGCTAGCTAGCATAGTGTTTTGAAGACAAATGTTAGAACTCTATGTCAAAACAAAGATTTGTAGTCACTGGAAGACTGAAAAGAATGTAGTGGGCAATGTAGTCAAAGAATGACTTTTGGTATGATGAAAAATATGCTGATTGGCTGACAGCAAGCAGAGGAGGCAGGACAGCAAGCCAGCAAGTCACGGAGCATAGATATTTTAGAGCAAGAAAAACTCAGAATGAGAATTTAGCCATAGTCTTGGACAGAAAGAGTCTAAAAGCTATTGCCAAAAATCAGACAATTGAATTGGGTGTACATACCAATATGGAAGAGAGAGACAAAGTGTATATGTAATTAACAAAGGGTATGAAGCATCTGTGCAAGTTGTTCAACCAGGAAATTCTAGGATAAAGACGGGAAATGCTGCTTTATTCACGTTCACTCTAAGGCGGTGGCAGTGAAGCCTATCAGAAGGATCCTGAGGTCATTGGAAATCTAGAACCAAATAGCAAGAGAACAGCAAGAGTCGCTCAGTATCAAGTGATCATGATGGGCCAGTCCTCTAGCTAAGTGCTTTACATAATTTTTCTTTAATCTCCAAAACCACATGAGGTAGCTTGTATTATTTCTTATATTCTATGGTCTCAGACGGGTCAATTCACTTGCCTAAAGTCATGCTGCTGGTAAGTGCGGGGGCACAATTCAATCAGGTCGTTCTGATCCCAGAGCTCTGCTTTTTACATCCGTGCCGTTCTTCCATGAAGGAAAGGAGGGAGGGAGGGCTGGGAGGCAAGGGAGGGTTTCAGCCAGCAGTGGAAATTCTATTCACGTACTAACTATTGGCACGGAAGGGGGCGCTGTGACCCGTTTGGGCAATGGAATGTACAAGTATGTTGACTGTGGGGAGATTCTGGGAAACAAATTTTGGGTTGCTGGAGGGGTGGTGGGTGAGCAAATGGGGTCACTGGGTGATGGGCATTAAGGAGGGCATATGATGTCATGAGCACTGGGTATGATAGGCAATTGATAAATAACTGAACTCTATGTCTGAAACTAATGATACATTATATGTTAATTAGTTGAATTTAAATAAAATAAGAAAAACAGAAGAGACACATCAAATAAATAATCTCTGCTGGATGTTTGTGAGTGAAGTTGTGGTACCTGGAATTTCTAAAGCCATTTTAGGACTACAAGGAGAGCTAGCCTTCAAGCTAAAAAGAAGAAAGAATCTGGTCCATTGACTTGCTTAATTAACTAATTCCAGGGTTTCTCTACCTGAGATTTCTCTGAGTCCTTATGCTGTTTAAGCGGTTTTGAATTGCTTAGTGGATACTTATCTCTGTCTTGCTAGTGTGGGAAATAAGGATTAGACACTGGAATTGACTTATTTTAGGTATAACCTGAGATGGATCTCTACTTATTCCCTCTTTGGGCCCATTGGTCCTCACCTTTGCAGAATATACCAATTCTCTCTCTCTCTCCTTCCACCCTCCTTTAAAAATCCACTGCAAACTATGGAAGCTTTGCTTCTGCTACCCCATTGTTTTCTAGTTCTCTGTGAAGCCTTCACTCATTTCGATTCTGTCTTAAATTGCAAACATCTAAGCACGTCCTAGGTATTCTACACTGGGCCAGGTACTGGTGAGCAGAATGAGCTCATCTTCACTAACAAGATCATTCTACAGTTTAACTTGATTCAGTCCAATCTATTTATGTATAGATATATTCACAAAATAAATTCATCCCTAAGGTTATTCATTGATTTGTATAACACATACTCAGTGAGCACCTAGTAAAAAGTACTATGTGCCTGGCGGGTTATGGGTCTACACAAATAAACAACACATTGTATATAAGAAGCACCCATGACTTGAACACATAGCAGATTAATTAAAGTTCTGGATTAAGGGTTTGAAGAGAGTATTACAGGAATGGAAGTCTGAATCAGATGTTAGGGGAGGACATAAAATCGAACGTGACATGGTTTCTGCCCTAAGAAGGAAACGGAGGGATACGTTGAGATTGTCGACATTCAAGATGTCGACAATCTCAACGTATCCCTTCCCAAAATTGTACCCCATGGCCTACCTAAAGTGGCTTGATATAACTATAGGATCCCTACTACACATTAGCATTTAGTATCCCCAGATACCTCATGTTCAGATCTTATCCCCTGGGAACTCATTATCTGGCTTTTAACAGGGCTTTCAACGCTGACATCTGACGCTCTTTTTGCATTTTTCTTAAACTGCTCTTATTAGTCTCACTCAGAGCCTATTTTAAACCTGGAAAGTTAGGGTGACCTTGGGCAAGGTATTTAATCTCTCCAAGACTCTAGATCTAAGAAATAGAAATGATAGCACTTATCTAGGGAGTTTGTTAGGATTAAATTACCTAATTACATAGGGGAATAATAGAGTGCCTGGTACATAGTAAGAACTCGACATACAGTGGCTCTACTACTGGTCTTCCAGATCCTCAGATAATTAGACTTCTGCCATTCCCCTCATATTCCCAGCACTTTTGAATTTTCTAAGCATTTTTGCTCACTTTCTTCTTTCTTCATAGGAAACTCCATTTCTTACAGTTTCTGAGCTCCTATCTATTCTGCACAGTCCACAATGAACGCTTAGGTCCAGTAAATGGAATTTAATGTACACCTACTTGTCAAAAAAACTCACAACAATCTTTTTTTATTCTTGAAGCAGTTTTATGAGAATGGGAATTATGGGGAAGCTGTCTTGAATATTTGTTCTTAAGACATGACATCATCAGGGCACCTGGGTGGCTCAGCTGGTTAAGCCTCTGACTCTTGGTTTCAGCTCAGGTCATATTCTTGTGGTCATGAGATCGAGCCCTGCATGGGGTTCTGTGCTTAGTGCAGAGTCTGCTTCAGATTCTCTCTCCCTTTCCCTCCTGCTCACTCTTTCTCTCCCTGTCAAATAAACAAAATCTTCAAAAAAAAAAAAAAAAAAAAAGACATGACATGACATCATCCATGTCTACTCAAGAGGGAAAGGGTACTTTCACCAAATGCCTGAGGTGCCTCAGTGATGGGGGAACTTTCAGGTAAACAAAACTGACCAATTTGGTGTTCCAAGAGCTCTGTATACTCTATCCAGACCTCAGCTAGTTATGCACAGGCTGTTATAAAATAGAATTAGGGCTTGGGTGAAACAATCCTTCTAGAATTCTTCCTCAAAGACCAAAGTTGTCATTTGCAGAACGAGAGCCTTCTATAGAGGTAAGATAATGCTAAGGAATAGTGGCTTTTGTTGAGTAATAGGGTTACAATAAACTGGGGGGAAGGAGAACTAACACTTATTGGGTGCCTATGAGGTACCATGCATAATTTCACTTAATCCTCACAGTACCTTAAACATGGATATTATCATCTCTATTTTACAGATTAAGAAACTGAGGTTTACAGAATTGAGGAGTTTTCCAAAATTTTGCTGTCAAAGCTAGCAAATGGTAGAGCCAGGATTTGAACCCAGGTCTGTAAGACTCTAAAACTCATACTTTTTATGCTGTCATGTGTTTCTTTCTGTTGTTTTCAACAACTCAGAAATGGAGAACCACGTTGTTATCCTCTGTTTTCATTGAATATTGTTTTTGTACTTTCATAGTAAGCTGGGGTGTTCAGAGGAGTATAAATGGAAGCAAAGGGGACTTTCTGCATGGGCCAGAAACATTCTCAGGTGTCTTTATCCTTGGTCACTTCCCCATTCTTCTCACTGGATTGCAATTTGGAGAGAACTGGAGAATGATGCTTCATACTAATTTTTATTGCTGCTGGTAGAATAGAAGGGTGTTTCTTCTCTACTGTATGCCTCTCTGCCCATGTTCTTCACCTCCTCCCTCTAAGAGAAGTCCCTAATCCAATAGGTCAGTTTGCCAGACACTGATTAAGTCATATTTGTTAGAGAACAAGATCTCTGTGGGGCAGAATGTCCATACCTGGCCTTCTATTCTACTTCCCTTCAGCTGAATATATTGAAAAGGCCCCAGTTATAGGTGTCCAGACCAAATGTGATAAGGCTGTAGCATTTGGATTTGGCTGGGAAAGAGGGGTAGGAGGAAGGCTTATTTATTGTTTGAGCCTAAATCATATATATGTTCTAGTGCAGATTTACCGGAGTTCTGATTTTGGACTAGTTGGCTAAGGCCCACCTGTTACCAAAGGGAAGTGTGGATTCTCATTTTTTAGTGTTCCTTGTGTGTATCCCCCTAAATCACCTTAGGAGCTGGAGGTGGAAATGGTTGGTTGGTCAATGCCCCAGTATTCCTGGGTACCTGGCATAATATCACTTTAATACCACTAAAAAGTCAGCAGAACTCTTAACCTTTTCCAGTATTTTATACACTAAATTTTATTTCCAGAAATAGATAGTCTTTAAGGTCAGAGATTGACCTTTACATTTCCAATCTCCTGTTAGAAGCACACCAATTGATCTCAGCAGAGAGGGATCTAATGCAGCAGGTAAAGCATTGACCCCGTCTCTGTACCAAATCCCTATGTTGGTCCCTAGGGATATTCGAAATAATTCTTACTGTCAACAGTATTCCCACTTTACAGATGAGCCTAATTTTTTGACCAGATTGGTATTAATAATAACAACAATAATAGTTTCTGCTTATAACTGAAAAAATTCAGAGACAGAGAAAGCATGGCTAAGTCAGGGTATTGCCCTTTTCTGTGTTGGTTTTGACTTCAGGATTATTTTCTTCATGACATCAAAATGACCCCAAGCATCACCTTGTTCAAATATAATGCACAATAGAATTGCCACAAGTAGATGGGAAAGATGGAAAATTAATAAGATTCAAGGGGCACCTGGCTGGCCCAGTCAGTAGAGCATGCAACTCTTGATCTCAGAGTCGTGAGTTCAAGCCCTACACTGGGTGTAGAGATTACTTAAAAATAAATAAACTTAGGGGCGCCTGGGTGGCACAGCGGTTAAGCGTCTGCCTTCGGCTCAGGGTGTGATCCTGGCATTATGGGATCGAGCCCCGCATCGGGCTCCTCTGCTATGAGCCTGCTTCTTCCTCTCCCACTCCCCCTGCTTGTGTTCCCTCTCTCGCTGGCTGCCTCTATCTCTGTTGAATAAATAAATAAAATCTTTAAATAAATAAATAAATAAATAAATAAACTTAAAAAAATAAGATTCAACAAAAATTTGGCTTGATTTATCATGGTGGAGGGTGTTAAGTTGTCTTGCTTTCCAATTCCCAGTTCTGTTTCTTGATTGGATAGTTTCTTAAATTGTGTTAGATCTTGCTTCTAATGGTGACTATAAATGATTGAAGTTATGCCTATAGGAAGTGTAAGCACCACCTTCCATATCTGTATTCTCTGGGTCTTACTGACAGAAACTGTACCCAGACAGCATAAAGAGAAGTGAGTATTTGGCAAACATTTGGTAAATGTTGTGAGAGAGTTAAACTGGATAATTCAGGTTAGCAAATCTGAATAACTACAAAGTCTCCAATTGTTTTCTTTGGTACACAATGGCTCCTGAAGTGTAAGTGAAAATCAATTATACAGTTTAGTAAAGCAACAGATGTTAGGGACAAAGGAGAGATATGAAATGGAACTAACATTCGTTGAGCATTGATAATGTGCTGGACAGTGTATTAGACACTTTTCATGTGTTATTCATTCTTTCGAGTCAACATTATGAAATACCTATTAGGTGACAGGCAGAGCACTCTCTGATGTACTGTCAATAGAACTAAGACATGATATTTTCCTTAAAGAAGTTACAGCCAATTAGGTCAGCATTCATATTGTGATATGATAAATTGCTCTACTGCTCAGAGAAGGACATCAAAATCAGACGGAAAGTCCACAGATGGTTTCACAAATTTAGAAGTACTTGAACTAAGTTTTTCAAGAGGACAAAGGGGTCAATTAGTTGAAAAGGGAAAACAGGATATTGCTGATATCAAGAATAATACGTGTGGGGGGGCCTGTGTGGCTCAGTTGGTTAAGCATCTGTCTTAGGCTCAGGTCATGATCCCAGGGTCCTGGGGTTGAACCCCATGTAAGGCTCCCTGCCTGCTTTTCCCCTTCCCTCTACCCCTCCCCCACTTGTGCTCTCTCTCTTGAATAAATAAAATTTTTTTTTTAAAGGATAGCATGTGTGAAGATGCAGGGATGTGCAACAGTGTGATATAGCTGGAATTTGGAAAACTTACAAATCACGTGGAGTAGTAGCTGGAGATGAGGCTACAGAGCTGGATATGGTCCAAGTCATGGAACATGGAAGCCTTAGAAGCCATGAGTACATTCTTCATTTTGAGAGTTATGGGGAACTATTAATGAAGATTAATCCCAGAAATATCACGATCAATTTTGTATTGAAAATAATCACTTCAGAAGCAGTATGGATGACGGAGGAGGAAGGTGGAAGGACCAGTTATTTTAGAATCCCTTCAAGCATTAATGATGAAGGCATTGGCAATAGAAGGGAAGGGTGTACTTCAGGATGAGGAAGTAGAATTGGATGTGGATGGTGCATGAGTGAGAGAGGTCTACAAGATTCCCCACATTTGAGGCTGGGGCTGCAGATACAGACATTTTCCAAGATGAGGAATATTGTAAAAGGAGCAAGTTTTGGGAAAAGACATAGAGTTCAACTGGGGATATGGATGTAATGGACACTGAATGAAGTAGGGCAAGGATTTGGTTAATTTATTTGGTGAGTTACTCCACCCATATGTTCATATAGGTAGGGAGAAAAAGTCATCTTTCTTCTTCTTTTTCTTCCTCCTAAAGGTCAGTGGAGTATACCTTCTTAGTTATGCATATGCAAGGAGAGTAGTCATCCATTATAACTGGGGGTGGGTATAAGACTCTGAGCAGAGTGCCAAATAGGCAAGCATTAGACATCCTCTGTGTCTGCTCTCTGAGATCGTAATTTCGAGAAACCCATTGTCTGGGCTGATATGGCACTGACCAAAATCCACAGGGAGAAAAATACCAGGGCTCCAAAGGAACTCAGTAGGAGAAAAGAAGGATTGGTCCACTGGCTGACTCTTTCACCAGGGTTAACAAAATGGCCTGAATTCATGGAGAAGGGGTAGCTTACCTGGCCTACCTGTGAAACAATTTCTAAATATGTGACTGTGGATCAAATAGCTGTAAACTTAAAGTTTGGGAATTGGTAAGTATTTAAACCAACAAAGGCATAATAGTGGTAGTGAACAAATGTCTAGAAGACTGGGCAAGACCAGTGTTCAAAAGTGATCCATGTGGGGGGTGCCTGGGTGGCTCAGTCGTTAAATGTCTGCCTTCAGCTCAGGGCGTGATCCCAGTGTTATGGGATCGAGCCCCGCATCAGGTTCCTCCACTGGGAGCCTGCTTCTTCCTCTCCCACTCCCCCTGCTTGTGTTCCCTCTCTCTCTGGCTATCTCTCTCTCGTCAAATAAATTTTAAAAATCTTAAAAAAAAAAAAAAGTGATCCATGTGGCCACAATGGTGCTACTAGTGGGGTAGGAGGGCTTTGTAACTTCTCTTTTTCATCTGGAGTTTGAAAAAGAGGACTAGATGTATTTGGGCTGAGTGAACTCTTGAGTTTTTTGCAGTGATGTCTATCTATGAACACAGGCATGTGAGAGTTTGAACAATTAGTTGAAAGCATAAAGGACATGTGGTTTCGTCTGTATCTTAAACTGGTAAAGTGGGTCAGATAGATTACATGGAATTTGTGGTGCCTGTACAGCAGTCAGGTAAAGATATTGAGGAGGAAGATGGAGGCCTGAGTGAGAAGGTCAAAAGAGCTTAGAGTTGAATTACAGGTGTAAGAGTCATTAGTATGTGGACGGTAATTGAGTATATGTTTTCAGATGAGATCATTAAGGGCAAACTTGGTCTTAAGGCCTGGAGACGACTAACATTTAGGTGGTTAGTGGAAGAGGAGGGGTCCATGAACAAAAAGTCAGTGAAGTATTAGAAAGAGCGAGAATTATGAACTCATAGAGGTCAAGCGAAGAGAGAGATCTCAAAAGGAGCAATGGTCAAAATTCAAATGACATAGGAAATCAAAATACTTAAAACAAAATGAGGGCTTCAGAGGGGAGGGGGGTGGGGGAATGGGATAGACTTGTGATGGGTAGTAAGGAGGGCACGTATTGCATGGTGCACTGGGTGTTATACGCAAGTAATGAGTCATGGAACTTTACACCAAAAACTAGGGATGTACTGTATGGTGACTAACATAATAAAAAAAATATTATTATTTAAAAAATGCTTAAAACAAAAAAGATACTGGCTTTTCTGACATATACTTTATCTCTGTACCTTTCAGTTATATGAGCCAATAAATGTTTTTGTCGTTCACATCACTTTGGGGTTTTGTTTCACTTAGTCCAGAAGAGCTCTAGCTCATGTTTTTCAGATTTTCACATAGACTTTGATGTCTCCCAAGGTGCTGACATACTTAGGTATCCTGGCTCTAGTAATTTAGATGCCTGCTGCAGGATGGAAGAGATAAGCTGTATACAGCAGGTGTCATATATACCACTTATTAATATGTACCACTGGCTTTGATACAGAACAAGCAGCTCCCAAAAGCCAAGATTCCTAACCACAGCAGATTTTTAAATAGAACCCTTGTTAATGGATGTCATAGATGGTCTTTCTCCACGTGTAGATTGGGCCACATAAACTATTAAACTCACACCAAGCCATATGAAACTAAAGGTGTTCTTCCTTCCAAGATCCTATTCCTTGCTCCTCTGTAGAGGAACCTTTTCATAGCTGTACACTGGATTAAATAGTTGGGCAGAATCTTATTCAAGTTTCAAATGGTTCTCACTCAGTATTCTTGACCTTCTTACAAAACTTTAAAATAATCTCAATCTTCCAAATGCTAATATAAATCTCTAGACTCCTTCCGATCCCTTGGGAGCTGTGTGCAAATGCTATGCTAATATGCTCTGTTACAGCTGAGAAAACACATCAAATTTGCCAGTGAGCCACATTATTGACAGAGCTCTGGAAATTCAACCCCATGAGCCTCAAAAGTTAGAAAGCAAAGCAAAGCTTACACTAGAAAAATAAAGTTCTGTGACTATGGCCTTCACTTTTAATTATAACGCCCTAAAAGTTACAATTCTATTCTGCTTTCTCACCAGGCATTTAGAAAATGGGATTGCCTCATCTTGCTTTTAAAGCGCATGCCTGCATCAAACCATAATATGCCTCTACCTCCTGTGGAACTACCTAGGAATTCAAAGGCATATTTCATCTGAGTTGTCTGTATTGTCATTGTCATTGGAAAATTAAAAATAAAAATGTTCATTTCTTGCTGTGCTGTGTAACAAAGGGAGGGGGATCCTCTGAGAGATCATTTCAGAAGTGCAGGGCACCATTCCACTCTGAAAACACAACAAAAACAAGAGTGTTTGCTATGACTTTACCAAGGAGCTTTTAAAGATTTAGAGTTAAAATAAAACACTTCCAGAAATGGAGATGTGGGACCCATAACCAGAGTGTGCGCCATCTGTCTTGTCTTCCCGGGAGAGTTGTTGGGTTTTCCTGGGCCACGTCAAATCCCATTGGAATAAATTCTTGGTTGTCCAAACCATTTGGTCATAATGGGATTTGGGAACAATTAGCACACTGCTGGAAATCACATTTGAAAAATCTTAGGGCCAGGATTAAATAGAACTTATACCAGCTTTTATGTAGTCAAATCAAGGGAGAAGAATCTTGAGCCTAATTTATTTTAGGAAATGATATGCCCAGCCAACCTGGGACTGACTCCAACTTTGGAATTAAAAGGACCTGGGTTCATGTCTTAGTTCTGTCAATTCTTTACAGGCTATTCAAACTTTCTGGGCCTTAGTTTCTTCATCTGTAAAATGGTGGTACCAATCTTAGAAGATAGTCTTAGAATGTAGTGATAAAGTTTAAATTGAATTATACATTTGAGGCCAATATCTGGGTATCAGATACATAGTGAATGCACGTAAGTGGTCATTAGGGAACATGGATGTGACGCAGGCTTAGCACTTTCCAAAGATTCATCTTTAATCTTTTGATTATTTAGGGGGAAAATGATATTTTGTTTAGAGTTTGGCATTTGGGGAAGATTTTTCTTAGAAGGTAGAGAAGGAAGTTTGGAAGATAACTGCTTCCAACTATTAGTCTGACTTTAAAAATGGGACACAAGTTTCATTCAACTATATTCAAAAAATATTTATTATCTGATTACCTATTTTCCAGGTTGTGTGCTAGTTCTGGGGATCTAGAAATTAACAAGCTACCATTTTTGGCCCTATAGAACTTGATGCTTATAAAAAAAACATGGACATTAACCAAGTAATTACAGAAACAATTATGTGCAACTGTAATACAATGTCATCGAGGGAAAACACAGCATGCTTGGACAGTATGTAACAGAAGAAATTTAACCGCAAGCATGGCTTTCTACTCCCTGAAGAAAGATTCATCCCCTGTGGAAATGTGAAGTTTAAAGAGTTTGTCTTCAGTGTGCTTTCCAAAATCTTGCTATTCTCTCCCTAGTTGGGGACATTAGTTCCCTGTAGTCTTTTGGTGATTCTATATTACTTGTCATTATATTCCGAAAACTTAATAAAAGTGCATTGATATTGCATTGCTTCATTTATAACTAGTATAACTTTCCTACTGGCTACTATCCTCTACCTAAAAAACTTTCTCTCTATTCTCTCACTCAAGAAAGAGAAGTTCAACTCAACTATCCCTTTGTTTTGCACCCTTAGACCCATTCTATTGAACTTCTACTGATTAGACAAGCCTAGAGTCCTTGTAGCTGGGCACTAAACATACTTAAATCATTTCTAAATTTGTCAAATTTATGCTTCTATGGCTTATTTAGAGCATTCGGCTCCCTCTAGGAACGGCAGACTAAAATAAGGTGGAGGGATGATAGAATAAGAGGGAAGGAGAGAGAGACACTCCAGGTTATTCAGTTTTGATCCAGGTCTCTCCTGTTTAATATCATATTCCCTTCCCACCAAAATCATTGCTGGTAAATTTCTTGAGCAAAATAAAATGAATCCTATGACACTAGAGTTTTAAGGAACCTTAAAGTTTGTATTAATTAGGACTCTGGCAAGTGATGAAAACGCAAATGAAATTGACTTAAGCCCAATAAAGTGATATATTGACTGACTCAAATGACCAAAAAGAAAAAAAAAAAAAAAGGAACAGCTTGGAGGTCTTCCGTCGTTGTATGTAGCCTGATCAAAGGGTCCAGAATCTGGCTTTCTCCATTTCTTTATCCATACTATGAAACTGTGGAAGATGTAGGGACTGACTTGCTCAACATTTATTCATTCTTTCTTCTAGAATGTCTTCCATATTTCAGAAACAGTGACACCCAAAACTGTATTTTTAGCCTCCCTCGTGGCTCTGCGTAGAGATGTGATTTAAGTTATACCAATCCATAGCATCTGCATGAGATATAGATTTGGAACTGGATAAGCAGTGGTTGGGGTTAGGCATCCATTTTCCTGGTGTGGATCATGGCTGAGACAATATCACTCGTCAGTAGTCACTCCCTGAGTCAGAGATTTTCCACAGTGGGGGTGGCAGCTTTCCTGAACATGGCTTATGCAACCTGGTTCTGTGGTAAGCAGCATCTCAACTTGGCAATTTCCCACATTGTTAATGGAAATTCTCAAATCAGAGCAGAGGTATTGTGACCCTAAAGACTAGGAATATTTTTTGGAAGCTTAGCCTAACTTAGCCTAACCCAAACTCCTTTGGGTTTCCATTGATTTTCTTCTAAACTACCTTACATTTGGTAGATATAAACAAGACCAAATTAAAGCTCTAGAGATGAAAAATACAATGTTTGAGATGAAAAATCACACTGGATAGGATCATTGGAAGATTACACACCACAGAAGAAAACATCAGCAAACTTGACAAAATGTAACGTCTTCATTCAAAATGAACACAGAGAGAAAAAAGTCTGAAAAAATGAGCAAAACATCAGTGAGCTGTAGAATGACTTTAAGCAGCTTAATATACATGTAAACAGAGTCCCTAAAGTAGGAGTGGGGCACAAAACAAATATTTGAAGAAATAATAGTAATAAGGACTGAAATTTTTCCAAATCTAAAATTCAACAATAAGAAAACAAACAACCCACTTAAAAATAGGCAAAAGATATGAACAGATACCTTACCCAAGAAGCTATATAGGCAACAAATAGGCACATGAAATCATATATCATTAAAGAATTATAAATTAAGGCAATGAGACATTACAAGCTTATTAGAATGGCTAAAATCCTAAACACTGACAACCCCAAATGCTGGTGAGAAAGTGGAGCAACAGGGCATCCCTTTCATTGCAGGTGGGAGCACAAGATGGGACAGCCACTTTGGAAGATAGTTTGGCACTCTCTTACAAAATTAAACATACTTTTACCATATGGCCCAGAAATTATGTTCCTTGGTACTTACCCAAAGGAGTTGAAAACTTGTGTCCACACAAACTTGCACATGAATGTTTATAGCGGTTTTATTTATAATTGCCCAAACTTGTAGAACCAAGATGCCCTCTGGTAGTGAATGGAGAAGTAAACTGTGCTGCATCCAGACAATGGAATACTATTCAGCACTAAAAAGAACTGAGCTATCATGCCATTAAAAGACATGCAGGAACTTGAAATACATCTTACTAGGTGAAAGAAACCAATCTGAAAAGGTACATACTGTATGACTCCAACTATACGGCATTCTGGAAAAGGAAAAACTATGGATGCAGTAAAAATATTAGTGCTTGCTAGGATGTATTGGGGAAGAGCAGTGAATGGGTGAAGCACAGAGGATTTTAGGGCAGTAAAGATTTTCTGTATGATAGTATGATGGTGGATACATGTCATTGTACATTTGTAAATCTCATAGAACGTAAAACACCAAGAGTGACCCTTAGTGTAAACCATGAACTCTAGGCAATAATGTGTCAATGTAGGTTCATCTATCATAAGGAATGTACCGCTCTGGTGTGGGATGTCCATAGTGTGACAGGCTATGTTTGTATGGAGAAAAGGGATACATGAAAACTCTGTGTTTTCTGCTCCATTTTCCTGTGAACCTAGAACCGCCCTAAAAACTAAAGTTTATCAAAAATATACGAGGAATATATAAAACTTCCTATGGTAATAAATGGCATAACAAATATATCCAGGGTAAAGGAGAAGAGAGAAAAGTTCTATTTCATGTATTTCCTCCCTTCCTTTCCCCTTGAACATCACACATGTCCTTTCTCAATCTATGTTAAATTCTTGGCTATTTACAAGCACAGCCCAAATATATCATTGATTCTTTTCCAGATTCATCTATGTTATAACATATATCATTACATTGTTCCTTTTTTTATTGTGGTAAAATTTACATCACATAAAATTAACCATTTTTAAAGTACATGATTTAGTGGCATTTAATACATTCTCAAGTCTGTGCAACCATCACATATGTCTCCTTCCAAAATATTTTTGTCACACTCACAGGATTTCCTGAGCCCATTATGCAATCCCTCTTCATTCCATCCTACCCCCACCATTACTAATATGCTTTCTGTTTCTAAGAATTTAATTACTCTGGATACTTCATTTAAATGGAATCATAACATATGTGATCTTCTGTGTCTGGCTTCTTTTAGTTAGCAGAATGTTTCTAAGGTTTACCCACATTGTAGTATGTAACAATACTTCATTTGTTTTTTATGATCAAATAATATTCCATTGTATGGATATACCGCATTTGGTTATCCGTTCAGCTACTGATAGACACTTAAGTTATTTCCACCTTTTGGCTATTGTGAATAGTTCTCTGATGAACATCTGTACACAAACATCTGTTTGAGTACCTGTTTTCAATTCCTTGGGGTATTGGCTTTGGAGTGGAATTTCTGGGTTATGTGATAATTCTACATTTAACTTGTCGAGGAAGCACTAAACAGCTGAACCATTTTATAGTCTCATCAGCAAAGTATAAGGGTTCCAATTTCTCTATATCTTTGCCAGCTCTTGGTTTTTGTTGTTTTTGTTCCCCTGCTTTTCTGATTATAGACATCCTAATCAGTGTGAATTAAATCTCATTTTGGTCCCTTCAAGGGTAGTTTCGATTGTCTGATATGTTTTTTTCATATGTATAGGTCACATTTTCTTGCATTTTTTTTCCTTTTCGCATTTTGTAAGTTTTGGTTGGAAACTCCACATTGTAGATATTATATTATAATAACGGTGGATACTAACTGCCATTCTGTTGTTTTATGTGGTCCTTTGTTTATCTGCTTCACGCCCTGGCTGAATTAATCTTACCAAGGTTATTTCTCCTGCGGTTTGCTGCCTCTGATATCCATGTTCAGATTTCTTCCCCTTGGTTTTATCTTCTAGCCTGGCTACCTGCAGTTTGCCTGTGGTCAGCATAAGCCATTTACTGGTCAAAAATTATACTTAAGCCCTGTTGGCCAGTTCCATTTTTGCCCTTTACTACAGGATTCACATGGGGCTTGAAGGCTGCTCTCAGCTCAGGGCATTTATGCATTCTGCTGCTCATCCGGTCGCAGATTAGGAAGTGGGAGATCCCCTTTCTGACTGCTCCTGACAGGGTGCAGCCTTGGGTATGCACATAACCTTTAAGACTTCCAGGGAAGAATGTGATGTTAGTTTTAAGCCTTCTTCTTAGGAATCTCCCCTGGGTCAGAGTAGCCCATTGTCCAGTGTTTGGTCGGTGAGATTTTTTTTTGTCAGGGTTTATGCCAATGAGATTTCTCTGCTGTGTTACTGAGTCTGTGCGTGGCTTGTGGAATGCTCCAAAGTCTGCTCTGGCAGCTTCTGTGCGGGCGTAGCCTAGTGCATGTGCACAGCCTTTTGGACCCCAAGAGTTGACTGTGATCTCAGCAAGGGTCTTCTTGTCTACTCTTTCCCCCATTCTCTCTACTAAACTTCAAATGGCTCTGCCATTTTGCCTGTATCAGGGAGCTACCAGATTCCTTAGCTGCCCTCCACCAAGATCTCCACTGCTCTTGGCAATGCCTTTAAGCACGGGGTTCCTCAAACCTGTTCCAAATTAAGTCATGCCAGCAGGAACTTTCTGTAGGGTATAGAGTTTGTGCGAGGTCTTCAGGACAGGCTTGGGCTGCTCCAGCCTTACAGAGGGGGAGAGGGCCCGGTTCTCAGCAAGGCCACTGTCGTGGGCAGGAGGGGTGCGTGAGGACCATGAACTGCTCAAACCCTCTGAGGGCCCATTTCCAGTGAATGTGGATTTGTTCCAGTCATTTTATTTGTATCCCAATCAAATATTCAGAGAAAATTTCCT
This sequence comes from Ursus maritimus, assembly GCF_017311325.1. NCBI lineage: Eukaryota > Metazoa > Chordata > Mammalia > Carnivora > Ursidae > Ursus > Ursus maritimus. Next base: position 66,194,192 of record NW_024427107.1, read on the forward strand.
CATTACCTTGTGGAAAGTCTTACTGATGAAGACCGCTGGTTGATTCTCAGGAGATTCGGGGGCCAGTATACGGATTTAGTACTAACCTCATTAGAAGAGGGACTGCAGAAGAAAGAATTAACAGCAGGGTGAGCTGCTCCATTAAATATCAAATTGTCATCCAATTAGGTGTTGTCCTATGAGCAGTGTGTTGTTTCCAGTTATCAGACACCAGATCTCAAGTAGCAGCAATATCTTCCTAATTTTGAAATGTGTCATTAACCTCAACTGCACTGTTGTTCACAACTGCAGTTCTGCACTATGCTTGAAAAATCCATCCTGGATTTGAAGTTGTTTCTTAGTAATCTGGTGGATTTTGCAGGCCCACCCTTGAAAGCAGACATCTGGGTAACAGCTCATGGGTGTCACTATGTCCTTCTGCCAGTCATACTATCAAAATATAAGGCAGACAGAGTTGTTTGCCAATGACCTCTGTGGGGATCATCTGGCTGGGTAGTGCATACTCTTCTTCGGCAATGTTTTTTGTCATTCATTTATTCACTCATTCATTCATTTGTTTGTTCATTCATCTACAAATTCATTTATTATACAGACAAGAATGAATTATAGGCAGAGTTAATATGTGTGAATGGGGAGTGGGTAGTGATGGGGAAGTATTTTGGAGGCTTACGACAGAAGAGAACATAGTCAATTTAGGAAACTGTAGGTAAGGTTAGTTTCAGGAAAAAAAAAAAAAAGGAGGAAGTATGTAACCTACCAGAAAATGACATAACACTGTTAAAAATGTAGGCTGTGAGCAGATGTAGACAAGAGGAATATTTAGTAGTGTTATCTGTACATATCATGGAACCTGTTATCCAGCAAAATGGGAGAGAGATTTTCATGCCTAACTTAACATATGCCCCAAAACAAACAAAACAGAACAAAGACAATAAATACAACTCATCCTTTTCAACAAAAGTGAAAGTGTCTCAGATCAGAAAGTTCTCAGAAGTCAGATACCTGTGAAGAGAGGGGGAGGCACGGACCCAAGAGCCACAGGGCTCACAAAAGGGAGACAGCCCATTTGCCAGGCAAATAGCAACATTAGCCAAGGATACATGTTTTTCTAAAACCAAACAAATGACCAAACAAAAAGACATTATACACTAGAATGAATTTTATGAGGGATAGAGAGTGGAATTGGAGGTGGCAGGTTAGCGAAAATAATAGTAAAATAAAATAAAGGAGAAGCAAGCCCCGGCATGGACAGAGGTGATAATCACGTGCCATAAACTTTCGAGTGCAGTGAACTTAATTCTGTGTACTCAGGTCCAAACGTATAAAACATGAACTACAATAATGGCTATTAAGCAAAAACGATCACTGGGAAAAGACAAGCAGAGGAGGGTTGCCCTATGGCCATACCTCGCCAAAGAATTCATCCGTTACGCACATGGTGGGATTAAAAACTAACGCTAGACCAACATTCCATAGTATCGATAGTTAATCTTGTATGTGTTTTTATCTAAAATGAGCACATTCTTAAAATATAGAATATTATAATTCCACCATGTAGCTTTAGTCATTCCTACTTAATCCTTTCAGTCTCTAAAGGCTTGAATTAAAACTCTCTAGGTAATTATGTGGGTTTTAAAAATCTGATTTGACGGGCGCCTGGGTGGCACAGCGGTTAAGCGTCTGCCTTCAGCTCAGGGTGTGATCCCGGCGATCTGGGATCGAGCCCCACATCAGGCTCTTCCGCTATGAGCCTGCTTCTTCCTCTCCCACTCCCCCTGCTTGTGTTCCCTCTCTCGCTGGCTGTCTCTATCTCTGTTGAATAAATAAATAAAATCTTAAAAAAAAAATAAATAAATAAAAATCTGATTTGAATTTAAATGAAGTCAATCTGACTGATTTTAAAATATTGGTGCCTCTTATCATTTGAGACCTTGGCCAAGTGATGTAACCTCTTTGTTTCTTGGTCTCTTCATTTGTAAAATGGGAATAATATAGTTCCTACGTCATCAAGTTATGAATAAGATATACGTGTAAAATACCATAGGGAAACCATTCACAGTCATTCCTGGCACACTGAAAACACTTTGAACACAGATATTCATGCTATCATTTGCTATTATCTTATTTATTGTTATGATCTTCTTGAAATCGTATCACGACTAGAATGGACTGATAAAACACTGAGCATTTATGAGTCCTGCCTCAAGGGGGGTTATTCCTGATTGTATCGTGGGCTGTCCTTCACACTTGTGCTTCCCAGAGGAGATTGCGTGGAGCATCCATCTCCGAACAGTCTCTGGAAAATAAAAGGCCGTTGACACAGGTTCTGCCTGGGTTCAAATCCTGCCTCTGTCAGTTACTAGTTACGTGAACTTTCTGTGCCTCAGTTTCCTTCTATGTACTACGGAGATAATAGCATCATTTCTGTAGGGTTATTTTTGTAAGTATTAAATGAATTAATGTAGCTAAAGGGCTTAAAACAAAACTGAGCATACAGGTGATGCTTAATACATATCTCCTATTGCTACTGTAATCTGTGTTAATCTATATACATTCTAAAGGCCTTAAAGTGAAAAGTGAGCCGTTTTTGTGGTTTGGGATACGTCTCTGTCATTTGATAAGAGTGTCCCCACACCAAAGTTTCAATTTCGGACAGGCTGGCAAGGCTGCCCATGTAACATTTGAAGCTTTATCAATGTTCAGAATCTCAGTGTGTCAAGTTTTGTGCACCAAATTCTCCACATTTGCCCATTTTCCAGAATTGGATTTGCTAAACTCTCAGTCTCTCGCCCCTTCTATATATTTCCCAAATGAAAGATGGGTTTCTCTTCTTCTCTTCCAGGGTCAAGTTCATGGTGGGTGATACCAGATGGCTGGCAGCAAAGAGAGATGAGTTTCTAGGGACTAGGGCTGTCATTTGAAAAAAAAAAAAATCGATTGGTCATTGTACTTGGCCACTGCTCTTACTAAAAATATCCCACTCTCTTAATGCACTTACGGCACTGGGGCCGAACTCTGTCCGCTCAGGGCGCGTGTTATTGGGGCTGATCGTGGCAATGGAATGAAAACAGGAATTCTCCTTCTTCTCTTATCACCTGTCTTCATTCTCATCCCCAGTATTGTCAAGAAATGAGTGAGACAGGTGTCAGATGTCACTGTTCCGGGGCCTTCTCCAAACTCCTGCCCTCTGAAATAGTCTCATCACACAGCTTTGGGAGGGAGCCATTCCCTGTACCAAAAGGGACTGCAGGAGCCTATTTGGATGGAGAGAAAGTGGACAAAAAGCTACATTTTCTGATTCATTTCTCAACATTCTCAACATACAATAAACACCATTTTTTCCTTCTGACTACCATAGACCTCTTTCTAAGTTTCTAAAACCCTGATTTATAAGCCATGTCCCCAGTCCTACAAGATAAATCACTGTTGCTAAACAAATAATAGTGTCTCACTTCCTCTTGTCAGTTACTCACTTTCCTAAATGGTTTTGCAATGAGGGGTGGGCAGGTAACATAAGGTAATGACTTATGAGAGAATTTATAAGAATAATTTTCTTTTATGAGATACAAAACAGTGACAGCCACAAAGAGATGCCCCTCGTGTGCGTGTGTGTGTGCGCGCGCATGTGTGCGTGCGCGCACGCGCGTGCTCCATTTCATCTCTTCTCTTGACCTTGGAAGTTGTAATGCCATCTTGCAATCATGACAAGAGCTTTACCAACAGGATCAGAATGCTAAAGCAGAATGATGGAAAGATTCTAGATTCCTAATGAGATTGTCAGATTGTTGAACCAGACTTGAATCCTCTGACCTCCAGTCTCCTTATGTTATCATACTTGTCAATATTATTTAAGTCACCATTAGTTGGTGTGTACACTACTTGCCTTCTCCATGAAATATTATACAAGAGTCTTAGAATTTAACAAGGTTGACTGCTTCTCTATCCACTGCAGGTTGTAGGAAGTAGGCTGTTTGATGTATGGGAACAAGCCTCAGCTTTGTATCCAAAGTACCCCACTCAGCTGAATCCTGCACGCTGCTCCACGCATAGATTACACATCAGAATTTCTCCAGCCTCAAGGCCAGGGAGCTGAGCTTTCATGTCCCACGCAAGTCAGTGCAATGGGTGGGGGGGGTGAGGAAGAGACTTCAAGGCATCTCCAGCTTTCTGTGTATACAACTCAAGAGGCTCTAATAGTTCATGACAACATTCAGAAGAAGATTATAGATGCTGATTAGTGGAAGCAAAGCACCAGAAACCGGCGTGTTCATGCACAGAACTGGTAAGTGGGATCAGAGGGAATCAGACGGCAAGAGTTGACAACGTTTGCTACACCTGTTTCCCTTCCTTGCAGAGACAGCATACCCGCTTCCCCATGGAATAAACAAAGACCCTCAACTCTAGAAACCTGAGCTCCCCAAGGGTGTCTAACTCAGTGCACACAGGCTGTGTGATACTGGAAAAGAATGTAATGTCTCTGACAGTTTCAGAGACAACTCACGTAGTCCTGTCCGATGAATCGTTTTCGCATAAATAGTAGAACTTTATAAAAGAACAACACTTTAGAGATGAAGGGACGGATCCTGTTTGAATACTACCATCAGCACGATACAAGTCTGTTCAGGAACTTCAATTTTGCTGCAAAAGGGATTTAAGATAACTTGCATAATACAGGGCAAGATGGAATAAGTTAAAATTAGGAGTAAAAGAATAAAGAGAAACAAGGCAAGAGAACCAAGAATAGCAAGGATGAGACTAAATGTGCATATTATAAATACTTATGTTCCAAAAATTATTTTATGAGAATTGGCAACCCAAAGAAGATTTTTAAAACCCTGCCTGTTACATAGTTCACAGTGCTTATAAGCCATAAATAGATTAGTTCTATTCTCATTGCTGGGAAGAGACAGGACTTTCTCCCCAGGTTCCTCAAGAACACAATACGTGATGTAATGATGTGCTGAATAACACCTCACATCCTCTCAGTAGACTCTATGATGAGTACTGTAATTTGCTTCTTACAGTTGCCTTGATCCAGTTGAATGGTCTCCCACCAAGACACAACCCAATAAAAGTGCAAGGGCAGTAAAAATAATTCCCTGAGGAACTGATGGGTTTCAGTCTGGTACAGGCTTAAAGTGACTGACCTTAATCTGGGAGCCCGTTGCAGCCTGTCTGGTGGAATGTGGGGATGGCATGTCCATCAGGCCATTCTTCGCCCTGTGACTCTGCAGAGCTTTGATAGATAAGAGGCAGCAAAGAGATGCAGATTACATTGGCTGACAAGCACCTGGAGGACAGTTTTAGTCCATGTAGCCAGTTAAAAACAGATCCACGTGACTGGTAGGCAATCGAGTTCGGGACTGGCTGATGTGAGACTTACTAGTTAATTTCTACGAGGACTGAGCAAAGTGGAATCAGATACCCTTGCTTAAAAACCTTATTTCCAGGCAAGTCTGTCCCGTGTCAGTCACAGTGCTGCTCCCTGCTCAGGGAGGCAAACACATTTATACTACAGATAACATCATAAGAAGGTTGTGGTTGTCATGGGGCAAGTGGTATACCCCTCGCTCTCAAAGGTCCTTGTTCTGTGTTGAACCATTTTATTAGCACAAGCCTTCTGATATTATCAATTCCTTGGTATCCAGGGACTTTGATCTTTTTGGTTCCCTGGCGCCAAATAGTCTGTGACTTTAATTTCTTTCTTTTATAGCTCAAAGTTTCTTATCTTGTGAAGCTGAGGAAACTGATATCTCTGGCCTTCCCAAGCTGACCTTATCTTACCTCCTAAGATTTTAGACACACACTGCAGTGATAACCCTTTGTGTGGGCAGAGTGGTGGGAGGTCTGGGGAGGAAGGCTTAGGCACAGATGAGCCTTCCATTGCTCTGCTCTGCGTGGACACTTCCCTGGGGACTTTACACCCAGTGTAGTCGGTGCATGAAATCAGAGGGTCTGAGGAATTTTCTTACAGTTGATTTCATCTAAAGACAGGTGAGATGTTTTTAAGAGATTGACCTGTGTGTTTGGAATCTCAAATCACTCTGCAAACAGGCACCAACTCTGTCCAAGAGGTAAGGCAGATGGCATCGAGATGCCTGGTGGGGCCATTTCTCATTAGTTGTGGGACTTGGGGAAGTAACTCAGTTACCCTATTTTCTCCACGGTAAGTGGGTAAGTGGAGATGGTGATACTGTTTCTCAGGATTGTCTTGAGGATTTAAGGCATTAACATATAAATAAAGTGCCATCTCAGTAAGGTGCCCCTCACTCATTATCTCTATTTATATAAAGATATTTAATTTTCTCCTCATTTAATAATTTTTCTTATTGATCTTAACGTTATATAACATCATAATCCCTGTTTTCTCTTGGGTAGCATATCATTAATGTCAATGATCAAATCTTTTTAAGTTTTGGATATATCTTTGATAGAAAACATTTGGCTGGATACAGCTTTCTGACCCACACTGTGAATCTTTTTCTTTAAGAAGGCGATTTAAACTTTTAAAATATTATATTATAAAATACATGTTTGGATTTGTGCACTCTCTCTTTTACAGGTTATCCTTTACTTTTCCATACTGTTTCTTTCGTTTAACTTTTTTTGTGTCGTCGTCTTCTTTTTTTTTAAATTTCCTCTCTATTGATCACCAATTTGGAAGAAAATAGATCAGATTTGTACTCAGAGCAAACTAAGTAAAATTATTTGTAAACAAAATATTTTCACTTGTATTTCTAAATTTATCAACTTTAGAAATGAAACATTATTTATGCCCCCCCACCTATGAGAGATAGGACAATGAATCTCCTTCCATTCCTTGCCTCTTCTTTAATTTTTTGTTTGAATTTTATAGGGGCAAGAGGAGTCTCCCAATCTATTATCATGAAATTATCTTTTAAATGTCAGGTGTTTTATACTGTAGCTTTTTATTTTTAAGAACATAATTCTTCCTTTGCGATCACAATATCACAGTTTTTCCAATTATCTTTTTTTAACAATGTAGACATGAAATATTTAGTGTAAATATTAAACAATACACTACTGCACAAGCAATGGGCCTAATTAGAAATCAAAGGGCAAATCAAAATATGTCTCAAAACAAAAGAAAAAGAAAATGCAATGTTCCAAAATCTATGGGATGCAGCAAAAAGCGGATGATCCAGTGAAATTGATGCTAGAAATGCTTGAATTAAGAAAAAAAGTTCAAATAAACAACATTACACCACAAGGAACTAGAAAAAGAAAAAAAAAAACTTAGCTGAAATTTAGTAGAGGAAGGAAGTAACAAAGAAAAATCCAAAACAAATAAAATAGAGCCCGGAATAAACAATAACGTAACATTGAAAGTAATGACCAGCTTTCCCCCCAAAATCAACAAAATTGGCAAAGTTTTAACTACATTAACTAAGAAAGAAAAGAGAGAAGACTCAAAAACCAAAATGAGAGATGGAAGAGAAAAGAACACGACCGATAACCACAGAAATACATAGTGTGATAACAAATTACTATAAACATTTACAAACTAACACATCAGATAACTAAGGAAAAAAACACAGATAATTGCTAAAAATCCCCAAGTAACCAAGATTGAATCATGAGTCTTGAATCCAAGAAATAGGAAATCTTCTTAGACCAATAACAAAAATGAAAGTTGGATTAGGAATCAAAAATCTCCCAGCACAGAGGAGCCCAAGACCACATGGTTTCATGGTGAATTCTACCAATATTTAACAAAATAATTAATAGGAATCTTTATCAAAATCTTACAAATAATGGAATAGATGGAATACATTCAAAATCATTCTATGAGGCCAGTATTACGCTGATACCAAAGCAGGATAAAAACAACACAAGGACAAAGATGTCCAGGGGCCTCTGGGTGGCTTAGTTAAATGTCCAACTCTTGATCTTGGCTAAGGTCATGATCTCCCAGTCATGGATTCAAGCCCTGTGTTGGACTCCACATTGGGCAAAAGGAACAAAAAAGTCTACTTTGTCCAATATAAGTATTGCTACTCTTGCTTTCTTTTGACATCCATTTGCGTGATAAATGTTTCTCTACCCCCTCACTTTCAATCTGCAGGTGTCTTTAGGTCTAAAATGTGTCTCTTGTAGGCCCAAGGTATTTAAGTAATTTTAATCTATCTTTTTTTCTCCTTTCATCTTGAATTTCTGAAATCTGAGTGGAACTTAAAATCCACATGGTAATTTTGGTAAACATATTTAATTGGTAATGTATCTTACCTTCAAGAGCTTCTTTGAAGTGAGGAATATTACAGAGACATAAAAAATAGGTAGATAAAGGTGCCACTCTTATTGTCTCAAACTACATTTATTCTGATATAGTTAATAATTAAATCATAAGCCAATGATTAAATCAACAAAGGCAGCAGTATACTTTAGGGAAGAGCAAGGCCAGGCCTTGGAGTTAGGCTCAACTTGAAAATTGGCTCTTATCACTTGAGTAAGTTATTTACCATTTTTAACATCTTTGAGCCTCAATATTCTCGCCTGTAAGATGGAGACAATAATACATATTTAATAAGGATTAAAATAGCATCTAGTTAAGGCTTGGCACATAGTCGGTATTCAAAATATCACTATACTTTCTGAGCTAGCAATGTGCTAAATTTCGTGAGGATTACAAAGATAAATGGGAGGAAAGAAAATCATCATTTGTGATAGTTTAGTTTGTATCAGGCTTTGTGGTTCATATACTATGTGGGCTCGTCTTACTTTTCCTAAAAGCCTGAGGAAGTTTCTTATATTCCCATCTAGCACATTCAGAAATTGTGGCTCAGAGAAATTAAATGCGTTATCCAGAGTCAGCTCTTGCCCTGAAAGGACTTGTGTTCTAACTGGAGACATAAGTAATATGTACTTGAAGATCAAAGAACCTGTACAGGATAAAAGAAGTATCATAAATAATTTCACTTATACGTGGAATCTAAGAAACAAGACCAACAGACTCTTAAATACAGAGAACAAAATGGTGGTTGCCAGAGGAGAGATGGGTGGGGAATGGGTGAAATAGGTAAAGGGGATTAAGAGGTACAAGCGTCCGGTTGTAAGATAAATAAGTCACAGAGATGAAAAGTACAGCATAGGGAATATAGTCAATAATATTATAATAACATTGTATGGTGACAGGTGGTGTCTCCATTTATTGTGGTGAGCACTGAATAATGTATGGAATTGTCGCATCAATATGCTGTACACTGGAACCAACATAACATTGTACATTCATTATTTAAGAAGTATCATAAGGGTAAGTATGGGATCTCCAACTGAGTAAATATGGATGATAAAGGACCAGGAATTTAGAAGGAGCGATCTTCCTGGTTTAAAGTGTGTATTGATCAGGATAGATTGCCTTATGCTGTAGCAACTAACAACTCACAGATTTTAGTGGTTAAAACAGAGATTTATTTTTAACTCATGGCCCTCACAGGTTGGACACATCATAGCTTAGAAAACCAGGTTGATGGAGAAGCCATCGTGTTCAATGTTGTTGGTTACTGTGCCAAGAGATAAAAGCTCTGGAGAATCTTATAGTTAATTAAATTAATCAAATGCTTAGGGATTGAAATGTAGTGGCCCGGAGTCACTTCCATTTTCGAGTAATTGGACAGAACTAGTAATGTCCCCTTTGCAAACACAAGGTGGGAGGGAAGCACATTTCTACCGTGTGTGTGCGAAGAGAGCAATCTGGAAATATTTGGTGAATGGCAATAGTAATTAACAACATGTGATTCTTACAAGAGTCTAACGTAACTTATTTTTAGTGACTTAATATTTAAATACTGTATTTTCTAAATATTACTTCTGGTTGAAGATTGCATTACTGATAAGGACGTGTGAATTTTTGCATGTATGTGTCTATTATCTAAGTCAACTTCCTGTGTGCACGAGATGCCTTGCTCATAACCATCCCTGCTGATTATCTTTCAAACCTTTACTAAACACCTGGGCTTACTGGTAGAAACTAGACCTAACCAAAACTCTGCTTCTTACCCTTCCCCCCGCCCCTGGCGGCAGACATCACGTTCCGGGTACTTATTTATCCTAAAATGATTTACTGAGAAGTTGCTGTTCACAGAGTATTTATAGACACCTTGGAAATGACAAAACAATATATAATCATACTAGAAAAAATTATTTTAGCATCTACCATCTATGTGGTTGGCTAGGCCAGAAGCTAGAGAGTCATCCTGACCTCTTCCCCTCTTCCTTACCATACATGCAACCCGTCATCAAGCTCTGTCGATATTGTATTTTTAAGACAATTGACTGCATATTGGGATCATCTGGAATACTTAAAAAAATACTGGTGTCTGGGTCCCATCTCAAGAGTATTATGTAATTGGTCTTGAGAAAGGCCTGACCAGTGGGGCTTGAATAAGTTTCTAGATGATTCTCACAGGCAATCAAGTTTGAGATCCAAGAGGTCTCAGTTCTGTCTACTAATCACGATTCCCACCTTCCACCTTTGGTGAAAGCCCCTCTAATCTTTAATGTGGATTATTTCAGTAAACCCCCCCCCCACTCTGGCCTCCCTGGCTCAGCCTGAGTTAGAGTCCCCAGTGCTGTGTTGTGGTTACACCCTGACCATCTCCTGTCAGGTCACTTGTAGAGATTGCGTCAATACTGCCTCTTAATTGTGGTTTCTTCTTTTATTTTTATTTATTTTTTAGACTATGAGCATATTACGGGCAGCAATTACGATTTGTTATATGCCTGACTGTAGTTCAGTATATGACACATAAGGTGTGCTCAGTAAATGTTTGTTGAATAAATATGAATGGGTGAATGTTCAGCAAATCTGGAGCATTAAACCAGCACAAAAAAGAATGAGACAGAGGATCCTATAGAAGTATTAGTAGTCCGGTGGGGGAACCGGACATCGCAACACTCAATGCGGTAGGAAAAAGGGCTATTATAAGGGATGGAAATGTTGTTTCTCAAGGTTGGGGATTAAATAAGGTAGCAGAAAATATCGCCAAAATTATCCTGCTATACGGATATTCTATGATTTGCTCCCAGTAATAAGAGCATTGATCTGCTATTTAAAATTGGAAAGGTGGAGAGTAATTGAGAATAGAATATGGGGGTGGTTTCACATTTCTAGTCTTTTTAACATAGTCTTTTATGACCCGCTGGTTCCCAGATCACTTTATCGACCATTTCTTTTGCACCTGTTACCCAGAGGCCCCAGAACACCTACATATTTACATCTGAGAAACCACATAGGCCAATGGCAAAATGCACGTATAAATTTGTCTGTCCTCTGCACAACTTCTTGCATCTCAACTCCAAATCAACCTTCTGAGCTCTGTTCTGTGATCTGATCTGTGAGCTGAACCTGTCAACGAAATGTCCCCTTTGCCGGCACGCTTCCTGTGACGTTCTGCCAGCAGGGGGCACAAGAGGGAGAAGGGAAGGCAGAAGTTCAGGGACCAGAAACTTGCTCCTTCTTTTCCGTTTGTCCAGCCTCCGGCTGTTACCACGGCAACAACCCTTTGGTTGGCTTGAGCCTCCAACTTCTTTTTTTACACCTTGAACCAGCTCCTGAGTAGCTCACCCACTGTTTATATATCAGTCCCAGACAAGGATTCTGATTGACTACTTGGGTCATGTGCCCATCCTCTGGGCCAAACGCTGTTTACAGAGCGAAGGGGTTCTCTGAGGGGCGGGGCTTCTGGGACACGCCCACCACTGCAGTCAAGTGCTGGGTCTACGTGCTAGTGAGAGAAGAGTCATGAGAAAGGGTACTGGAAAGGCAAAAATTAAAGATACTACAGTCAACTATAAGAGTACGGGCAAAAAATAATGTTTGAGTTCCAAGGAGTCTTAGATGTTGGATAAGCTAGCAGTTCCAAGTAGCCATAATTCTCCTTTCACACAGGGCTTCGGGGTCCTCGTACTACCCGCCATTTATTGCTAAACCGTGTCTCTAGGGGCTCCCTGGCGTGACCGGACTGGCACAGGTTCCAGAGGTTAAGGTCCCGTTAGGACTGGATACATACAGGCATGTTCAACGTGATAAGGAAGCCAAGAAGCATGAATAAAGAGTGGCTCGCTGGAATCCAGAAAGGTTTGGAAGAGTCATTTGAGTTGGATCCTTAAAAAAATCAGAAAGCATTTAGCAGGCAAGGAGAGGGAAAGTGCAGTGTGGAAGATGTTCTGGGTTATGAAAATACAAGTGCGGGAGAGACCAAGGCATGAAAAAGGCATCGTGGGTTTTGGAGAATCATTTCGTGTGGCTGAGCATAACATGTAGGGGATTGGGGGGGGAGGGGTGTAATACGTCTGGAAAGACAGATTGTGGCCAGATTGTGATGAGCCTAAGATGCCATCAGTTCTCTCCGAAAACATCTGCTTCCCGTGCGCTGGCCAAAGCTACAACCATTTTCACACGTACTTCATCATGGGGACTCCCTTTTTATGGAGGCCTTGGAATCCGTTTGCTTCAAAAGGTCCAGTCCGGGGAGATGATACCGGGGAGGTGAAGCGGGTTAGGCCTGAGAATGGATGCTTTCCAATTTGTTACCCGAGCACATTTCAGAGTTTGGTAAAACATCTTCAAGCTGTTACAAAGTACCGTGAGCTTTTCATCCGCTGCATTTCTGCACCTGCGTGTTGCCTCGCCCACCGCTGGGTCAGGCTCCGCGAGCCCCAGAAACGGAAGCAGAAAATCGGGCTGGGAAATCAGGGAAGAGAACAAATCCGCCCAAGGCTGACTCATCTCAACACTGAACTATGTAAACAAAGTTTAGCTGCAACGGAGCAGTTGGAGTACAGATCGCCGGAGGCATTGGAACGATAACGAGGCTGAAAGGGATACAGGGGCATATACGCTATTTTTAACTAAAATATAAAGGACAAGACAGAGGGGGGAAAAAAACCCAGCCTTTTAGAAATGTGTTAGGGGAAACATTATCACCGTCCCCACACTGCTGTGTATCTTTCTGAACCGCTGACAACCGATTTCCCCAGGCTGGGTTTAAAGCTGTTTATAATGACCTTCACCCTGCTTTTATGGTTAATTAATTATACCTTTGCCTGCTATTGCCACCAGTATGGGAAGTACAGACAGGAGGAAGAGATGATGATTAAAAGCTGCGTGAAAATTCACCATTGAGCTACATGGCGCAGGAAAGGCAAGGATGAGCTGGAAATAATCCTGGCCTCAGGACCAGGAGGGCTTGGCTACTGGCCCAGTGCAGGATGGGTAAGAGAGGGACCACCTCGTCCTGGCTGGGCTGGACTTTTCTGGATTGAAAACTGAAAATCCCACTTTTGGAGTGCTCCCTGCCCCTGGCAAACAGCGTTGGTCACTCTAGGGAGGGTTGGAGATCTAGCTGACTGTAATTCAATAAGCCAGGTGAGGCAGGCCAGGGGTTTGGGGAGAGGGAGGGCTGCCCCCGGAAATGGCGCAGAGATGTGAGGGCCGGCCTCAACCAGAGGGCGTGATGCTCCAGGGAGCACCTAAATAGTCAAGCAGAGAGATTGTGAGAGTGAACAAACTGGCCTCAAGCCTCGAGAATCCAGGACAAATAATATTTATCCGTCCAAGCCGGCAACTCACGGTCTTGGGTGAAGCGGGAATGGGGGGTTTGTATTTGGGCTAAAGTTCTAGGAAAAGACTTTAATCCTTGAACAAGGGACTGGTGACACCAGGAAGGGGCACCTTTGTGGATGGAGGTTATTGAATTTCTAGGTTGGTTTGCGGGGAAAGAGCAGAAGTTTGGATGACTTAGAACTGTTTGTTGGCCTCCCATTGTCCTGAGGACAAAACCCAAGATCCTTGTTTGGAAATGGAGAGTTCTCTGACCTGTTCTCAGCTCTTTTCTTATCTCTTCATTCTCCCACGCTGGTCATATCCAGTCATTGGTATTTCTTCAACCGTACCAGGTTCTCTCTCTCCCTGGCCTTTTGTCTGGTGGCTTCTCTTCCTAGAGTGTGTCTTCCACTCATACTAATTTCTTTTAGGGTTCAGCTCAAATGTTTTCTCCCCTCCTATCCTACCCCAATCATTCCCTGAATTCTCATTTTATGTCATAACCTAGCCTCTGAGTAGAGTGCAGGCAGCCTACTTTCCAGTTTTGCTAGAGAAGTTCCAGGCAGCCAAGACGATGCCCCCAAAGGTCAGACTCACCTCCGGGGTCCCCAGGGGATGCACTGTGGTCTGCAGGAATAGTTTCAGATGAGCGAGGATAACCGATGGTTGCCCTATTGAAGCTCCAGGTCCCTTAAATTTCTCAACAAAGAGTGAAGGCTCTAGTTGCGTATTTTTTCTCAACACTATTAACATTTTGGTGGGATGAGGAGGTGGGGAGAATGAGTGCAGGGGAGCCTGCCCTGTGCATTGCAGGAGGCATAGCACCATCTCTGGTCCCTACCCATTATATACCAGTAGGATCCTTCATATTATGACAATCAAAAATGTCTCCAGACATTGTAGAATATTCCTCAGGGGACAAAATTCAGCCCAAGTTGAGAACTACTGCTCTGGTCTAAAGGAACATCCTGTACAACATGGGCAGGACTCTTACAGGGCAGAATCCTCACACCTGCACCCATGAGCAGTTAATACACATGGCACATGGGCTCAGTGAAGACCTATAGAGAACTTCAGGTGAGTATCACATTGCCTGCCCTGTGGGACTTGACCAGATGACCCGTGATCTATCTTGGTCCAACCTCACAGCCATTTTTTGCTCTTTAAAAAATGGATCCTCCCTCTTTTCACTGTAATATAAATCTAATGGAGAAGCCAGAGATTGGAAATTCTATACTGAGTCTATGGCTTAGTGTATGTGTGGGTCTCTTCTAGATTCTAAACACCCTAGAGTATGAAACAGTATTATTATTATTTTTTAATGATTTTGGTGTTTCTCCCATCCAGGGTCTAGAATGGAGCTTTGCACGGAATAGACAATTCAATAATTAATCAAATCAAAGTTAGAAGTCAAGAGAATATTTGGAAGCTATCATGACCAGGAAACAAGATGGAACTGACTCAGTTGATCCGAGTGAAGAGAAAAGCCACTTTTCTGTGAAGTGTGGTACTCGGTATCCAAGGCTACTCTTTGGACACAATTATAGGCCTGGGAGTTGCAAGAAACGCAGAACCCTAGATCCTCTAAATCAGAATCTGCATGTTAAGAGGTCTCCAGGAGATTCCTATGCACATTAAGCTTTAAGAAGCATGGTTTTAGGGGCTCCTGGGTGGCACAGCGGTTAAGCGTCTGCCTTCAGCTCAGGGTGTGATCCCAGCGTTATGGGATCGAGCCCCACATCAGGCTCCTCTGCTATGAGCCTGCTTCTTCCTCTCCCACTCCCCCTGCTGTGTTCCCTCTCTCGCCGACTGTCTCTATCTCTGTCAAATAAATAAATAAAATCTTAAAAAAAAAAAAGAAGCATGGTTTTATAACACCACTTCTGTATTCTTGCAATCAATGGCCCAGTCTTTGACTTATCAGCTGTGCAGCCTTAAGCAAAACATTTAACCATATGAGCCTCACTGGTTTTTTTTTTTTCTGTAAAATGGTCCTTTTGATAGATATTACGTGCTAGGATTGTGAGGTTCAAATTAAAAAAAATAAATAAAAGGAAAATGGTCACAGATCACAGTGCCTGACTTTATACGGTGAGAGTTCAATTGTTATTATAGGTTGTTATTCTCTGAAATTTCTTTTTACTCAGGAAAAATCAGAGTCCGGACTACGGACGATCCCTCGCCTGCTATCTAGACCATAAGCTGAAGATTGACCGTATCATTTACTCTTCCTCCAGATATTGAGAAATATCAAGTCAACCTTGGTTAAAAAGTTTTCACCCTTTTCGGGGCGCCTGGGTGGCACAGCGGTTGGGCGTCTGCCTTCGGCTCAGGGCGTGATCCCGGCGTTCTGGGATCGAGCCCCACATCAGGCTCCTCTGCTGGGAGCCTGCTTCTTCCTCTCCCACTCCCCCTGCTTGTGTTCCCTCTCTCGCTGGCTGTCTCTCTCTCTGTCGAATAAATAAAATCTTTAAAAAAAAAAAGTTTTCACCCTTTCCTACATGTGATCTATATTTTAGAAGTGTGTACCTTGGGAACAAAGCTCTATAATAAGGTTAATGAGAAGAGAAGCAACACAAATCTGTTTTCATCACTGTTAAACAGGGCTTCGCTCGCAGCACAGGGGGAACAGCTGCTCTGAAGGCAGCCTCGGAGCAGATCAGTAGAGGCTGATTATTTATTAATGAGAGGGTTTTAGTGGTGAACCCTGGTGGAAAACCACCAGACTCAATTCTGCAAGCCGTCCGCCGAAGAGGTGGTGTATATGAATCCCTTGATTGATGTAAAAAAATTCAAAACAGATACTTCCCAGCACCCTGGAGGCTGTCATGTTCCACTGCTCTCTTATCTGTTCATGCGAAGAAAATAGGATCCTTCAGTAAGTAAATGTGTGTTCTGTTTAATTAAACTCACTGCTGGGTTCTGTGTTGGGGCTGGTCCTCACTCAGGGATTATTGGACTGTTACATCCTGCCTTCCCTCTCATTCCCTCCCCCCCGCCCCCCCGTGCTTCTATACCCCGCTCAAACTCGGCAGGAGCATTGTGGTAAGTGCTTTACTAGTTTCTTATTGACCCACTTTCTAGATAAGGAAACTGAGGCTCAGAAAGCTTAAGACCCTTGTCCAAGATCTTCTAGCTTGGAGGGCTGTGATTTAAGCCCAGGTTCTGCGTGACTCCGCAGCTTTTGTTCCTGACCTCTTGTGCAATATAACATGGGTGTACTTAGTAAAAACTCACCATAGTATGGTCCTCAGCATTTGTCCTCAGACCAGCATCATTAGCATAATCGGGGAACTTGTTAGAAACGCACATTTTCTTCTTTTTTTTTAAATGGTAACAGGGTTTTTTTAATAATATTTTTTATTATATTATGTTAGTCACCATACAGTACATCCCTAGTTTCTGATGTAAAGTTCCATGATTCATTACTTGTATATAACACCCAGTGCACCATGCAATATGTGCCCTCCTTAATACCCATCGCCGGCCTATCCCATTCCCCCCTCTCCGAAGCCCTCAGTTTGTTTCCCAGAGTCCATAGAAATGCACATTTTCATGCCCCGCCGCAGACCCAATGAGTCAGAAACTGTGGGAGTCGGACCCAGGGAGCCCTCTGAATGATTCAGATGGATGGTAAAGTCCGGGAGCCACTAGCATGTAGGCTGTATGCTCAGCACTCAGACTGAAAAAAGGAAAAAAAAATAGACTCCCCGACCTCAGGGAGTTCAGAGTCTGCCAGACGAGACAAGCCTAAAAAAACCAATCTGAGTCCTATTTTATTGGTGCGTTGCAAGTGCAGTGAGGAGATAAGCACGAGAAATAAGGAAAGTACAGATGAGCTCAATTCATCAGGATGGAGCAGGAAAAGCTCCTTGGGAAGGTGGTGGGCCTTGGACTGAATCCTAAGACCTGCGAAGTCCCGGCCACAGGGACAAGAGGAGAGAGTATTCTAGGTAAGGGGAGAGCATAAACAAAAGATGACAGAAATGATGGGCATCAGGCAAAGAGCAGTTATGTGGGGGATGCGGGAGCGTGACGTGCGAGGAAGGAGGCGGTGATGAGTTCACTGAGCGGGCAGCGAGCTGCCCTCTGTCATTCCGCAGCTTGACCCCCCACCTGCTGAAGCTTGGGAGTGGGAAGCCTTGGCTTGGCGATTGTAGAGTCATTTGTCACTCTCTGGCATTTATGACTGCCCTATGGTTCCCGACGAGGGGAGCCATGTATCACGATTTCTTGTTCTCCACGAGCTCTTGAGCACCCAGTAATTCACGCATGTTATTTCTACCGCACACTTTTCTCCTGCTTCTTAATGTCCCCATGCCACTGACACCAGCGAGTAGACGTCAAGCTGTCCAGTGGATAAAATGTAGTTTGACAAAGGCTCTGTGGCTAGGGATGTCACTTACAGTTTATATCATGAATTCTAATTCAATTCTTTGTTCTCCGCATCATCTATCAGTGAATAACATACACACATTGTAGGACTTCGGTCTGTATTTTTCAGATTAATATTCTAACAAGGGCATGGGTTATATAGGTCAGCACTTAAAATCAAATAATGGTGTTAGATTCATCCTGGAATAGTGAAAAGAATGTGAGCTTGAGGATGAGAGAGGTGAGGGTTGTAGCCTCAACTCTGTATTTTCCTGCTGTGCCCCTTATAAATAAATCACATTCAAAGTTCCACTTATTTTTAATCTTGCAAAGCCTCAATTTCTTAAATCCGTGATGTGGGGTTGCTGTAGAATTAAATGATACAATATTGGTGCCTGGAACGCGGTGGATGGTGTTCCTTCCCTTGTCAGTATGTATGTCTGACCAGATTTTGCTTCTTGAAAATGCTCGATATTAAGACTGGACAGAGATTTCCTTCCTCTATTTCCAGATACTGTGTCTGCGCATGTTTCCTCCTCTATGGCCTAATGGGAGCGACGTTGGTCTCAGCAGAGAAGCAGCAAAATCAGTGCATCTGATTGAAAACCTTTCCAGCTGTTAGACTTCTAGGGGATTTCTAGGGGAAGGGAACTTAGGTCTACAGTTATTTGGTGACTCCTAAAGGAAATGGAAGACGCGCTTCCATCTGACCAGTGGAAAAGGTCACTGTGCTGACCTTAGCCCCAGATATCAAGAACTCAGGTTTGGCTCAATTAGCACCCACAACGTGCTGGGCTGGGTGCTGGCTGCTTCAGGTATATGCTCTCCTGTCATCCTCACTTCAACTCTGCTTACATCCATGTCAAGGATGAGAAGCCAGTTGGCCCACTGCTGTCATGGGTCTAGTCTGAGGCAGAGACCTGACTGAACTCAGGCCTGGTAGTTCATGTCCAGAGCCATTTACAAGTTCCTATTCCAGACCTACTTTTCAGAATCTTCAGGGTGAGGTCCCTAGGCATCTATATTTTTATCGAGTGACCTGCAGGACAGTTTTCATGGTTAGGAAAATTTGAGAAAAAAAAAAAAGCAAAGCAAGCATACTATTAAAATAAAAAGCAACAGAGACCAACCTTGAAAATTTGCTGAGCAGAACAGGCAAATTGTACACACAGAAAGTGTATTAGTGGTTGCCTAGGGCTGGGTCGGGAGGGGGCTGCTGTTGGAGAGAAATGGGAAATGACTGCTAATGGGCTCCGAGTTTCTTTTTTGGGGTCATGAAAATGTCCTGGAGTTGTGGAAATGGTAATGGTTGCACAACCCTATGAATATACTAAAAACTATTGAATTGTACAATTTACATGGCGGAATTATATGTGAATTATATATCAATAAAGCTGATTTTTAAAAAAAGGAAAGAAACTTCCCTGAGCAGACAAAACCAGTTTAGTCAAACAAGCAAAGTTTAATTTAGCTTAGTTTGCAAGCTAGCTTGACCTGGGTCGCTTCTTGCTTATGCCTCTGAAAACCATAAGTAAACCTTTACCTGTTTCTCAAGGTTGGTGTGAGTTAACCATTGACCAATACCCTACCATTTAAGAAAATTCTAATATTATACGGCGCGCCTGGGTGGCACAGCAGTTAAGCGTCTGCCTTCGGCTCAGGGCGTGATCCCGGCGTTATGGGATCGAGCCCCACATCAGGCTCCTCCGCTATGAGCCTGCTTCTTCCTCTCCCACTCCCCCTGCTTGTGTTCCCTCTCTCGCTGGCTGTCTCTCTCTGTCAAATAAATAAATAAAATCTTTAAAAAAAAAAAAGAAAATTCTAATATTATAACCAATCCCTGGGAAGAATAAACAGCCACGACTTTCTCACTCTATAAACTGCTTTATACCAATATACCCCTGAGCCTTGTTCCGTGTTCTGGTCTGAGTGCTCTGGTTTGCAAACGGTCCTTCTGGTGTCTGCACAAGAAACTCACTAATTCTTACGTTAGTGATTCATCGGTTGTACTTCTGGTATGACTAAACTTTAAACCATACAAACAAAACTTGTACTCCCAAGAGACACAGGGTCGCTTGGACTCTTTGATGAGGCCACTTAGGAGTCAAGATGGTGTTTCAGGTCAGGCTGGGCAACATATCTAGGGGCTTCTGTGAAGCTTATGTTAATGTCTCTCCCTTCACCTTATACAGGTGAGGGGACAGCCTCAGAGGTTTTAAATGGCTTTACCCAGACTCGCGCCGCGGTTCTTTGGCCAAGCCAGGATCAGACCCATTGCCTGATTCTACTTCTTTTCTACTGTAAACACATTTTGGCCGATCATCTCACATGTGTGAGATTTCTGTCCCTACTAGACCAGCAAGCTCAGCTAAGCAGGACCTGTGACGTTGTCCCTGTGCTTCGCACAGTGCTCAGAATATTCGTTCATGATTTGCTGTCATCTATCAGGTAACCTTTTGCAAAACGCACCCATATTTCTGTGACAAGCCCACGGAGTTTGTATCATTGACCCTGGGCTTTGGGTTCCAGAGGAATGGAAGAGAGAGACTCTTGTCATACAATGGGAGCATCAGAAGACAACCCAACATGAACTCCGCCCTTGCCTGGCCTACCTGTAGCCCTCCTGTGCGGCAATAAGCAGACGACCACATAGTCCCAGTTGTGGTATGAAATTGAAAATTAAGATTCCATATTACATCCTGGAAAATCAGGAGGGTTTCCAAAGGCCTAACAGCAACTTTCCTTCCCCACTCTGCTCTTGTGGATAAGGTCCCCTCGCTAAATGACCCTCTTCATCAATGGACCAGCCCCTGTTCCTGTCAATCTCGAGGCAGTGAGTTTCTGTTCATGCCATTCTGTGGAATGACTCAAACAAGCCAATCACACCCTCCCACAGGAACTAGGGGGCACCCCTTCCTCTTGATGCTACCAAGCCTGCCTACCACAGCCCTTGCTGCTTATTGGGTTCCTGAGCGAAACCCACACGTGACCTTGTGTGGCATGCAGCGTCCTTAAGTGGCATGCAGTGTCCTCCTTCCCTGGGCTGTGATTACGTAACTAATAAATTGTCTGTATCATCTGTCCACTGTTGGGTGTCATGTGCTCAACCATCCTCATAACCACAGGATGGGGATCCGTCCCTCACTAACTGGGAAAATAGGAGACGATTAAAACACCAGCTCAGGTTCTCATCTGTGTCCCATCCTCAAGGACAGGTCAGTCATTCTCTGTGGTTCTGCTGTAGGCAGAATGCTGGCTCAGGAATCAGGAATTCTGTCTTCTCTCTACCCAAACCTCACGGCATGACTGGGCTAAGCTGTTGAACCTGTGTGTGCTCCAGTCTTCTCTCGGGTAAAACAGAGTGATTGAAATATGTAAGTGGGTTTCAAACTAGTTTTTACCCTGGGAGCCCTCTGCTCAATTAAGATCTGAGAGATGTTTTGAGGAGACAGAAGGAACATCCTCAGTAGCACCCTAACCCTCTGCTCACTGCCCCTCCCCACGACACGGCTACCACAGGCCTGTACCTGAGGAACCCCAGGGTTCCATTGGACCAAGATTGACAATCATATCACTAGGCATTTTCTAAGATTCGTCCTGTATGTTCCATAGATTCTAGAATGTGAAAAGACAGTCCCAGCTCTGCTATCTACTAGCTATGTGACATTGGGAGACTTACTTTAAATCTCTTGAGTCTCTGTTTCCACATCGATAAAACAAAAGAAGCAGGATAACAATAAGAAGAGTGACAGCATCAGCAATAAAAGTCATAATAAGCATTAGCTGTTGACTATGTTCCAGGCACTGTTCTAATTATTTCACACGATCGTTAAGGACTGCACGTTTGTGTCCCCCACAAATTTCATATATCGAAATCCTACCCCAATGTGAAGGTTATTAAGAGGTGGGGCCTTTAGGAAGGAATTCAGATTTGATAAAGGTGGAGACTTTATGATTCTTGTATGAGTCACAAGGGAGTTTGCTTCCTTTCCTATTCTCCATCTTGTGAGATACAACAAGCTGGCAGTCTGCAGAACTCACCCTGACCTCAGACTTCCAGCCTCCAGAACTGAGAGAAATAAATGTCTGTTGTTTATATCAAGCCGGTTGGGGTGGTATATTGTTAGAGCAGCCGGAACTGACTATGATGTACGCATGAAGTCATTAATACCGAAGGTGCAGGTCAGCTCAGACGCCGTCTTGCTGCTTTGTCTGGCCCTGGCAGGTTGAAAGAGCTGATTTTCTAAGAGGGCCGCTTAGCGGCTCTCAGCCAGAGGCACCAACTGTCAAGCCCGCGTTTGAATGGCTGTACAGGCCTCCTTCTGAGGCAGCAGGCATTAGCCTGACAGGTGAGCTAGCCTGAAAGAAGGCTACCCTGCGAACACAGCTAGACCGTCCATGGTATAGCTTGAGGGGCACATAGAAGGTTCCAAGACTCACAGCTTCCTCTCCCAACCAGATGTCACATTGTCTAAGATCCCATCATTGAAGACCCTTCCATTTTGTTCTCCCCAGGCACCGGTATTTAAATTTGCCCATGCCAAATTACAATATCCATGGGATTAAAGGTCAGTAGATTCTCTCTGACATTCTTGCCCACCAACCTCCTTCTGAATTATCACACGCAGGAAGTTTCAGTAAAGAAAATCCTTTGGTCTTGTTATCAGAAAGTGATAGAGCAGGGGCGCCTGGGTGGCACAGCGGTTGAGCGTCTGCCTTCAGCTCAGGGTGTGATCCCGGCGTTATGGGATCGAGCCCCACATCAGGCTCCTCTGCTATGAGCCTGCTTCTTCCTCTCCCACTCCCCCTGCTTGTGTTCCCTCTCTCACTGGCTGTCTCTATCTCTGTCGAATAAATAAATAAAATCTTTAAAAAAAAAAGAAAGAAAGAAAGTGATAGAGCAGTCAGGACCAGGGATTTCTAAAGTTGGAGAGATCTGGGATCCGATGCCATCTCCAAGCTGAGAACTCCCCTGTTTCCCTTTCCTAAGCACAGCTTTCCCCCAGGCTACAGGTTGCATTCCAACTGCCTGCCTGACATCATCATTTGGAAGGAAGTGTAAGAGACATCACGAAATTCTCATGACCTGGATTGAAAGCCGTACTGTCTGCACTCAACCTTGCTTCACCACCCCCCCCCCCCCCCCCCGACGACAAACCAAACTTCCTGTTGCCAAGCTCGGGGAGCCTGATGTTATTGTTGACTTCTCTTCCTCACATCCCAAATACAATTTTCCCCGAAACTCTGTTTACCTAACAAATACATCTATGATACGATCCCCGTGCACCATTTTCAACCGTGACCTGCCTACACTGACCTCGCACCATCTCCTGCCCAGCTAGTGTCAGATTGGTCCACTTCCGGGGAGAGCTCTCCAACCTGTCACAGTGATCTCACTAAAACAAAATCAAATCAGGCCACTCCTCTGCTCAGAGCTCTGTAGTGGCTTCCATTTCACCCAGATCATGGTTCGGAGTCCCTGACCCAGCCCACTAGCTTTTAATGAACTCATCCCCTTTGCCTCTCTGACTTCACGTCCTCCCACACCTCCATCAGCTGTAACCACACCAGGCTCCTTGCTTGTCTTTAACGCACCAGGCTCACTCCTGCCTTTGTGCCTTTCCCACGGCTCTTCCTCTGCTTGAAGGCATTTCCCCAGGTGCTATGGATGGGATTGCTCTTCCCCTGGGGAACTGTACCTAGAGATGAGATCTTTAGGAGGTAATTAAGATTAAATGAAGTCATAAGGATAGAGTCCTAATCCCAAGACTGGGGACTTATAAGCAGAGAAAGATATCTCTCTCTTCCCTCTTTTACCCTCTCCCTCTCTCCCTCCCTCTCTTTTCTTCTCTCTCTCTCTTTCTGTCTCTTTCTCCCTCCACCACGTGACAACAAAGTGAGAAGACAGCCATCGCAAGCCAGAAGAGAGTCATCACTAGAGACTGAATTGGCTAGCACCTTGATCTTGGACTTCTAGCCACCAGAATGGTGAGAACTAAGTTTCTGTTGTTCAAGTCACCCAGCGGATGGTCCTTTGTTATAGTAACTGAGCAGACAATGACAGTAGATCTCCATAAGGCTGACTGCCAACCTACCTCAGCTTTTTCTTGAATGTCACCTTCTCAATAAATTCCACTACAATATTCTGCTAAAATTGCAATGCCAGGATTCCCAGTTCTGCTCATTCTGTTCTTATTCCTTGTTCAAAGATGTATCAGTTTCTAACCCGTGACATAATTCACTTATGACGTCTGTAGTTTATTGGGTGATAATCCTGATTGAATGCATTCCTCAAGAGACCTCTGTTTTGCTCCCAGCCATGTCCCAAGAATGAGGAACAATGCCCAGCACATAGTAGGTTCTCAATACATATGTGTAAAGTAAATACATAAATGGAGTACTAACTATAAGATTTTCTAGTTCTATGAGCTCGGGCAAGTTGTTGACCTATCTAAGCATCTTCTGTTACTTCAGAGAATTGTTATAAGAATTAAGTAAGTAAAACGTGAGTGAAGATAGAGGGGCTGTTTGTCTTGTTATCATCATATCTTAGTGCCTGGACATAATAGTTCTCAAAACAGAGTTGGGTACTCTCAGTGCAGTGCTTGGTAAATAATAAGTACTTCCCAAGTAATGACTATAATTTTGACTGGCTGAAATATCTACTTCAATGCATTGTCTTTATCTTCCTCTTGGGAGCTGGATTGGACTGGACAAAAGGAATCCAAATCTTCCCATTCTCTCTGCCCTCAGGCTTTCTGTACCAGCCACACTGGTCTGAATTCCAGGCACCAAATGTACTTTCCTGCATTTTGTTTCAGTGCTTTTAACAATGCTGTATCTGTGACCTGGAATGCTCTTCATTGCCACCCACCTCCAGCTGGCAAAAAAAAACTCCCATTACGTACATCTAGTCGATTCCTATTCAACTCCCAGAGTTCAGCTCCAACATCACTTCATAGGAAACTTCTTCTGTCTCTACAGAGTCGATCAGGGTCCCTCACAGTCTGAGTAGGAGCGCCCCACACTTTTTAGGAGCCTTTCTATCCAAACTTCCTGGCACAGTGTCAAGGATTTAGTAGTTGTCCAACAAATAGGTGTTGCGTAGATAAAAGATATTATCAATGACCAGGTATCTGATATCCATAATTTAATTTGACTTTTTTTGGTAGATCCTAAAATTATCTCTAATACCCAGATAGAGAAACTAAAGTTCAAAGAGATTGAGTAACTTCTCCAGTCACATAACCAATAAGTTGTAGAGTTGGGATTTGAACTCAGTTCTCTTCAGCTCAAGAAAAATCTCCTCTTCCTACCACAAATGAACTCTTCCCAAGATTCCTCAAGTCAGCTTCCTGATTACTTTCCTTTAATGCACTTTGGTCCTTCAAGCTCTCCAGAGATATCAAAATATATTCTAACCCAACTGACTCTTTGACCCAAAAGTCCCCTGCACCTCCAGTGATTCCAGGAGCCCAAATTCATTCCAGGAAATTCATGGTTCTCACTAGCTATCTCTCTCAAAGATTTTCCCCCATTGTAAGATATCCATCCTTTTAACCTGCTCAGTCCTGAACTTCCCATGTCAGTAAGTGGCACCATCATCAAGCCAAAAACTTAGAGGACACCCTCAATACCTTCTTTTACTTCCCTGTGCCATCCAATCCACGTGTTAATATTTTCTGTGCTCCCACCAGGTATGTCTCAAATCCATCATTTTTCTCCAGGATTCTAAGTGTCCGATGTCCTCTCATAGCTTCTAATCCTTTCCAATATTTTTAATGTCCCTTGAGAAACAATCTATCCCATGCATTCCAGAAATAACGGGTTTAACACAGACTAGGGGCTTACGTGATTGTGGGAAGAGCTGAAGGGGTGGGGCAGATAGCAGAGAAACTGAAGCTGAAAGTCATCAAAGTCCATACTGAAGATCTCCACCTGCAGTACCGAATCTGGTGGTTTTCCAAAGCTTGCCTGGAGTTGCAGGCAATTCTCAGAATGTCTAGGAAGCTCCTAGACTGTCTAGTCTGGTCTGAAGCCATGGAGCAAGTAGGTTGTAGAGTTTGCTGACAGGCTTTTCCGATGCTCACATCTGCTCCTTTGCCCATCTGCTATCACTGCTAGAGAATAAGGCTTTGCATTCACTTCTATTTGCAAGACATCACAGGCAGATGTTACGCTCCTTCATGGAACATAGCTCAGAACAAAACATGGAAGGTGATTACAAGAAATGAAGTTGCTAACCTTACAAGGATGTGTTGGTGGCATTCAGCTGACAGCGGAGAGCCCACCCCACCATCTGCCACACAGCAGCCAAAGGATCTTTAAATACTAACACAACCGTATTATTTTACAACCGTGCTTAAAATGATTCAATGGCTTCCCAGTTCTCTTAGGATAAAACCCAAACTCGTCCCCATGACCTGCAAACTTCCTTGATCTTTCTCTCGCCACTTCTTCAATTTCACCTCATTCCAGCCTTCCCTTTAATCACTATATTCCAGCCACACTGGTTTTCATTTCATTTCCTTTCATTCGACATGCTGAACGTTTTCTCATGTCAGAATTCATATATTTACTCTTCCTTCTGTCCAGAATGGTTTTCTCCTTGATTTTCACATTCCTGTTATCTCAATGCTCTCTCTAAAGAGCCCTTTCCCGGTTTTCTCTGCTGTCCCTGTTATTTTCTTCGATGCATTTATTGTGATCTGTTCTTATCTTTTCTGTTGGGTTATGATCTGCCATACCCATTGGGACATAAGCTCAGTGAAACCAGGTACCATGTTGTCAAGGGCTGGTTCTCCATCCCGAGTTAGTTATCAGTTATCCTCTTGGAACACAGTTCATCATGGGCTGAGTTCACCCCTTCAATCAGACAACATCAGTTTCTTTGGTGTCCAATGACCTGCAGCCATTGTACCAACCTTAACAGAGGTGCTAAAGAGATAAAAACAGTATCTGCTCAGTGCAATGCTTAAACAGTTTCAGCACATTTCAGGCAAAATATCCTAACGAACCCTGAACTCTGCAGCCTTCTACCCCTGATGTTCTACAATGCCTCTCTCCTCTCATCCCTTGGCATAGCCAGAAATACCCTATCAGTTTGATTATTTGTAACTTTACCCCCTTTCCCAAATATTTCAAAATTTTCTTCATTAATCAGTACTAAGCTTAAAGATACTCCAAATTCATTTATTTCTTGTCTGTGCTTGCACGGCTCCTTATTCTATTCCCATGATAACCTTCATCACCATCAGCTTATTAATTGATTTCTTTGTATATGTATCGACACCTCACTAGATGATGTGTTACATGAGACCAGGGATTCTGTCTGGAGTTTTTTGTCTTATATCTTTAATGGCGGGCATGGAGAAGGCACTCAGGAAACATTTATTGAATTGCACTGAATTCTTTCTGAGAGCAAAGTGCTGGGTTAACCCCCACAGAACTGTAAGATTGTGGAAACACCTTAGCTAAACTGTTTATAGATCCATAATGCACAATGCCAGCTTTCTCCCCTGATTAATGGTGTTTTCCAACCATTCATCTCATCTTTCTATCTACCCCTTGCTGTCCTGTGTTGTCTTGACCTCCACATTATGCTAAGTGCATGCCACCTCGTGTTCTCAATGAATTCTCATAAATAGGAGCCACCTCACCAGCATCTGGCGTGCCCAGCACTAACCCTCCGCTGCAAACCTGAATGGCTTTGCCACATTCAGATATTTCTATGAACACATCATTCACTTGTCCCTTCAAAGTCTAACGGATACTAATTAGCAAATAAATCAAACTGAATTTTCCATTAAACATGCTTTCATTCGTGACAGTATTTACTTGCCTGCATGTAGTAGGGGAAACAGGGATGATAAACATTAGCCACTATTTTTTCTCTTGTTGAAGATGAACATAAATTAAAATTTCCTCAAAATAGAGGGTGATATATTTTTTTTTAATTTTATATCCTGATGTGGTCTGAAGGGAAGGACTGCGTACTGAAAGTAAAAGCTAACACCAATTGTAGCTACCAACTGTGAAATCAGACGTGTCAGACACTATGCTAAATTATTTCTGAGCCTCACAAAATTGCATGGTAAGCGATTAACTCCATTTTCCAGATTACGAAAATGGTTGCAAAAGAATTAAATAGGGATACCTTGGGGACTCGGTTAAGCGTCTGCCTTAGGCTCAGGTCATGATCCTGGGGTCCTGGGATTGAGCCCTGCATTGGGCTCCCTGCTCAGCGGGAAGCCTGCTTCTCCCTTTCCCTCTGCCGTTCCCCCCTGCTTGTGCTCTCTCTTTCTCTCAAATAAATAAATAAAATGTTAAAAAATGAATTAAATAACTCAACTAAGGTCACAGAGATAATTTGAAGATAAATTAGGCCTTAATACAAAGTTGGCTTCATTCATAATCCAGAACTCCTTTGAAAAATAATCAATTGTGTGAATGTGACTTCCACTTAATTGTTCTAGGTCCATTTTCTCCACCTGCAAACTTGGGGGCACTAATTAGATAATACCTGTTTTTCCTCTGACTTTCTATGGTTCTACGTTCCTATACCGAAAGCTATTTGAGGCAAGTCTGACTTAAAGCATTATGCACTTTGAAGAATGCAATAATGGCGATGATGATGACCATGATGATAT
This sequence comes from Ursus maritimus, assembly GCF_017311325.1. Classification (NCBI taxonomy): domain Eukaryota; kingdom Metazoa; phylum Chordata; class Mammalia; order Carnivora; family Ursidae; genus Ursus; species Ursus maritimus. Next base: position 66,222,779 of record NW_024427107.1, read on the forward strand.
ATACAAAGAAATTTAACACCGCGTAGATGAGGCAGGGAAATATTTTTTTTTGCCGAGAACCAGAACTAAAATGATTGCTGTAAGTGAGCATGAAATGCAGCTCTGAAAATGTGCAGGAAAGATGGCAGAGTAAATCTGGGTCACACAATCATCCTTCTTATTACCTAGCACAACCACCACCACCAAAACAGTAAGTGTCAGCAAAAAACCCATCAGCAGCAAATAAGCTGGAAACTGGATATAATGTTAGGCCCACAAAGAATAGAAGTGGCTGCCAAGGAAGCACTTGATAGCTCTTGCTTCCCATCCCACTGATCGACAAATAGGGAAAGTAAATAAAATTCTGGAAAGATTCATCAATACCCCCAATCTGAAATTATTAATAGACAGACCAAGGAAATATTTTTTTTTTCAAATCCTAGGACTAAAAACTCTATTCTTGAAGATTTCAAGATCTTAGCAGAGGCACTTCCTTTCTCTCTCCTGCTCTCTCTCTCTGTATGTATGTACACACACACACATACACACACACACACACACACACACACACATGCACACTGCTGCTGGGAGTCACACATTTTCCTAGAGATCCCTGGTGAACTGGGAGAATGACCAAAATTTAAGCATATCAACTCATGGAAATGAGATATATACATTTCCAACTATGGGATATAAATGATGATATAGGGAATTAGAAAATATTTCAGAAAAGAAAGTAACACTCTAACATAGTTGAAACTATAGCATTTCATGGACATTGCCTTCTCCTTCCCACTGAGACAACCTAGTTTCAGAATAGATCTATGAGAGCACAGATTCTGGAATATCTTAGGAATTCAAGAGGAAGCCAGAGCTGATCAAGACAGACTTGAGAAAAATATTCCATAAAATAACATGACCTTCGATGCAAAATTAACTATAACTAAACACTTAACTCAAATAAACATCATTCAAGTATGCACCTAAGAAAAGAGTATGGTATGAAAAAGATTAATCCAGTCTGGAAAAACAAACATAACTCAAGGAAAAGAACATTGCCTCTAAGTGTGTGTGTGTGTGTATATATATATATACACACACACACACACACGTATATACACACACATATATATATAGTTTTTCAATAATCAAGAGTTCAAAGATGACTAAATAAGAGAATTGCAGGAAAATAAGAGAATTATATGAAAAAGAGATAGATAGTAAAACACCGTCATAAAATTAATATATAAACTAAAACCAAAAAGAAACAAATAAGCTACATTAGAGAATTTTAATTAGTGACAAAAGAGAGCTTTGTGGTATCACTGGGACGGTCCATGAAAAGGGGGACATTCTTACAGACCCAACCAGAGATTAAGTGAACAGTCACATGAAATCAGAAGATAATTTTTATTTGTGAAGTAGAGAACTCAAAATCAAGGGAGAACTGAATATTCAGAACAAAATAATACTGTATGTTCCCAGAAAGCACTTTTTGTAAGACAGACTAGACTTACTGTGCATCCAGGTCTAAGGAGAAAGTTGCTGATAAGGAGGAAAATCAGATTTATTTAGAAGCTCTCCATCGCACCTATTAGTGCCAAAGACAACAGACATAAGTCTACCCAATTCTAAAAAAAAATTAAACACCATCAAATTGTACCTCAAATACAGAGCCAGAAGTAGATCTTCTCAAATGTGAGCCCTTTTTGCAAAAACAATTGATGAGATCCTGTTAGCCAAACGGCATGGCAAGAAGACTAGTCAGGTAAGTAAATAAAGTCCCAAGTTTAGAAAGGCCTTTGGTGTCACTGCAGTTTCCTACACTTTTGTTCAATTACAAATGAATGTAATACTTTATTTAAAGCAGCATGGAAAATCGGGCACCTGGGTGGCTCAGTCGGTTAAGCTTCTGCCTTCAGTTCAGGTCATGATCCTGGTTTCCTGGGATCGAGTCCCACATGGGGCTCCCTGATCAGTGGAGAGTCTGCTTCTCCTTCTGCCCCTCCCCCCCGTTCGTGCTCTCTCTCACTATCTCTCTCTCTCTTAAATAAATAAATAAATAAACAAAATATTCAAAAATTTAAAAAAACATGGAAAATAATCCAAAAAAGAAACATTTAAAAGCACACAGAGTATGAGATAATAAGACCGTTTTTATTCTCACATCTACATACACAGATATCTCGAGTCTACTTAATGTTACTAGTCCTCCTAGCTGGTGATTTTTAGATGACTTTATTAGTTTGTTGCTTTTTTGGCATCTCTTGATTTTGAAAACAAGCATGTGTAAATGTATAGTGAAGTCAACTCATTATTGTTATATTCAAAGAACAGGAGGGAAAAAATTAGGTCTTAGCTTATGGTCAGCCAAGGCAGGTGGAGCTTGAGAAATAGAAGGGCAGAGGGGCAGAGAAAGGAAACGTCCCACCAGCGTGGCAAGGTAGGAGAATCTCTTCCAGAACTCACCATGTGATCTTGGAGGTTCCTCTCTGAAACCTCATAGACATTAGTCCTCTTGCCTTACTGTCTAAAACTTAGTTCTATTGATAATAAAACAGGGGAACTGCCGCTACATCAGAATGTGTCTGTAATAATGACAGGAAACAATGCATGTGGTAAGACCAGAGCGATTATATGAGCATGTCGACATCGGCTCGCCTCCCACCGGAAGTGTACTGGTTTCCCAAGCAAAACGTTGGATTTAATGGTAGTTAAGAGGGAATAAAGTGAGGAGAAAATAAAAAATAGCAGACAGGTGAGCCTGGCTCTGGTGGGAAAATTGGTTCTATTGCCCCACATTTCTTCAGAAAAATAAGCCCCAAGGATCGTTTGCAGTTATGGCAACCCCGGTTCCTTTTTTCTGTGGTTCACCTGGGAGGTGGAGCTTATCTGCCTGCCTACAGGGATGCAGAGACAAACACAGGTGGAAGTCAGATGGAATAGAGAAATCCCAGGATCTTTGAAGGGCTTGAGGAGAATGAGCTCTCTCTTTTAAACCCAAATCGGGGAGGCAAAAGCCTGGATCCACTTGTCCATCCTACCCCTCTGAGGTGAGAGGCCATTGAGACCAGAACCAATACAAAGCAAAGCACAGGATCCATCACACACCCCCAGCCCCAAATATATTAAGTACTTGGGCTAATTCCCTTTTATTTGAGGGAGGGAGAGCTGGTTTGGGCCATTTATGATGAAGAGTCCTCCTATTTGACACAGATGAGATTGTCCGTCTTCACTTGTATTTGTCTCCTCGTTTAGGACAGGTTGGGGAACATCTGCAGTGTCTGAGTCCCAAAGATGAGGGGGAAAGAAACACACTGAGAGATATTTCTGGAAACAATTGTGTTCCAGCATGGAGTTGCCTCATGAGGTTCAAGAAATATAAGCGGATAACTTACATTATTTTAAAATTAGCTTCGGTGGCATAGAGTTCATTTTTTTTTCCCCACATCTGAGCATTCCAGGATGAAAACCTGTGGTTTGTGTCTTTACTGATAAGACACAGAGGAGACCGTTTTGAGGCCTTTGCTTATAACATTCTGCCAGCTGGGAAAGCCATGCCTTCTTCCCTGCTGCACGAGCTCCCTTTGTTTGACCAACTCCCGCTCAGGATCTAATGCTCAGTTTTGGCATTTCACCACAATTTACCAGCCATGGGTGCCAATGCCTTACCCCTAATCTCCCCGATGGGGCTCCCCTGTGTGTCTGTGACAGCCACCTCCGACCTCTCTCATTATATATGTCACACGGTAGTATGGTCCTCTCCTACTAGACTGTAAGCTCTTTGAAGATAAAGATGACTCACAAGTCTTCGTACTTTTAACACACACCACAGATGAGGCACGTGACAGATGTGCTAGATAGCTTTTGTTCACGCCCACCCTCAAGTCACTCTCTGCACTCCTTATTCTACATCATGGAGAATAATGCCATCGGGGGGGTCCTTGCCTTTTGATTCCTACTTGGGTTTGGCTAGTGGAAAGCACAGGCACGAGATAAAAGGGGAGAAGGTGAGGTTGGAATGTTTTTCCCTTGGCTTTTTCCAGCAGCCATGGCTTGCCTCCGTCTCTCTACCTTAAGGCCGCAGATACTGTCTCAGGGTGCGAGGTATCAGTCCCTCCCCCTGACTTTTTAGACCTATGAGTGGTAAGGGCTTCTCTCGCTAGCTCCGGGACACTGCACTACTCCTTGTTGGTTCCACTAACCCTGGCCCCACCTTTATTCAACTCTCCTTAAATTGCTAACTCTTTCCCATTATATACTGACTGTAGGTTGCTAATCGTAAATGTTTTAAAGAATCAGCGATTGACTAATGAATCATCGAACTTTACATCAGAAACCAGGGATGTACTGTATGGTGACTAACATAATATAATAAAAAATATTTTAAAAAAAAGAATCAGCGATTGGATGGATGATAAAAATAGGGATTGAAGGTATGAGTGATTGGCATAAATAGTATTGGAGTGTTCCAGATTTGCCTTCATTGTGGTGTGTGAGCGTGCTGTGCCTGACTGGTCTGAACCAGACAATATATGATGGGTGGGTAAGGGAGGGCATCAATTTGGACTAAGAATAAGGAATGTTTCTTAGGGTCCTGAAGTTATCCAGAGGTCAGGTGCTGTAGGTAAGATCTAATTTACTGAGATAACGGTGGGGGTGAGATAAGGCACGAGCAGGAGATAAAGTGTGGATCAAGGGGGGGTCAGAGGCACAAATAACCAAAGTCAAAGCAGACAAAGAAAGTACAGGAAGTGCTTGGATTTAGACACAGAGAAGGAAGAGGTGGGTCCAAGGTTAAGATACAGAGTGGTGCTTGCCAGGGAAGGCTTTATAGATGCTGTCTCTTGTCTCTGTATTCCATCATGTGTAACTTAGGAGACGGACGTGTGTGTCTTTTTGCATGAATTTTACAGGTACTTACACATGTTTGATCACTACCACCACCACCAAACTACATGAGGATATAGAACCATGCACACACACATGCACACACCAGACACAGTTCTACTCCAAAAACCCACAGTTAGCACGAGTCTTTTGGAGGGGATGTAGAGATGTCAATTGTGGTTTCCAGGGAACACTCCCCTAGGAATTCCATTTTTGTGTTTCTTTCAGACAAAATCAAAGAAACCTGCATCTATTTCCACACTTACCCATTGTCTCCATCCTGATGTTCTGTTTTGCTTTCTGCATCTGGATCAGTCCATTTTGCCTCAGGGACTAGCCTTCTGTGTTAGTCCCCTGGTTCCACTATTGTCAAGGAGCCTGTATGAAGTGGAAATAATGTGATTATGGCATTTTATGTCATTTCATTACTGAGGGTTTCTTCACCATTAATGCCATCCTCATTCTTTTGTTGACCTTCTCGGGGTCTCTCTCCTCCCAAGTCTGGATTTTAATGTTGCTCCTGATTTAACTATTTAAATAAACTTAATTATTTGCTTGCTTTTACCAAAATCACTCTTAATAACTGCTATTGTCTCTTATAATTACAGTAATCACGTTGGCTCTGAGTGACTCACAACATTAGCTTTCAGTCCAATAAACCCTGGCAATTGTATTTGGCAGAAGGTCTAGGGTATTGTTAGTGAGAAAATAGCATGGCGCCTGGGTCTGGTGGGTCAGAGCTACACTGAAAAGTCAGGAAGACTTAAGGCATCCCAAGGTAACAAACTTAAAGGTTTCAAGCAACCCCAGCTAGATCTCGAGATCGGGAGATAGTTTAGAAAAGCCCTTTAAGTTTATAGTCTTTGAAGTCAGACTATCTATTTAAACCCATCTCTGCCACCGATAGAGCTTATGTTCTTAGGCAAGCTAGTTAAAGTTTCTATGTCTCAATATCCTCATCTGTAAAATGGGTATAATTAGATACCTGTCCCACCTGTTTCAATTGCTTCCATTCTGACTGATCTGTAACCAAGCCATACCACTTATTAAATATTTTAGATACTACCCATATAACCATATATAACCATAAAGTATAGCCATGCAACCATAAGATAACCATATCTTTTAAAATTTTGAAATGTTTCCATTTTCTTTTATTTCAATTCTATTCACATTTTTATTTTAATATTTACTTATGTGTTTGTTTGTTTATTTAAGAGACAGAGAGAGAGAAAGCACCAGGGGAGGAGCAGACGGAGAGGGAGAGAGAGAGAGAATCTCAAGCAGAATCCATGCTTCGTGTGGAGCCTGACACGGGACTTGATCTCATGACCCTGAGATCATGACCTGAGCCGAAATCGAGAGTTGGATGCTCAACCAACTGAGCCACTTAGTCACTGCTTATTTATTTATTGTTAATTTGAGTACGGTTGACACACAGCGTTGCATTAGTTTCATGTGTATAACATAGTACATTCATTCAACAGCACTGTATTGTCATGCTGTGCTCACAAGTGTACCTACCATCTGTCACCATACAGCACTATTACACCACCATTGGTATATTCCCTATGCTGTACCTTCTTATTCCTGTGACTTCTCTGTTCTGTAACTGGAAGCCTGTATTTCCCACTGCCCTTCACCCATTTGCCCATCCCCCAGCCCCCTTCCTCTGGCAGCCATCATCTTTTTCTGTCAAAATAACCATATCTTATGGTTTCTGTGTGAAAATTAAATGGGTAACCAAGGTATAGCCCTTAGTACTGTACAAAGTACATAGAAAATACTCAGAAATACTGGCTGTTAGAATTATTTTCATTTTTATTATTACTCTTCAGAGAGCTTTCATCTGGGTCACAGATATGTTATCTCATAAAATCCTTTGCTAACTATTAAAATTATTATTATTATTCCATTTTATGGGTGAGAAAATCAAGATTCAGAGTCGTTGAATATTACAGAGCTAACAGGTGGCAAAATGGGATTTCACCCTGGTCTGGTTCTTAAAACTTTTTACTATACCGCATTACTTTGAACCAGAAAGAGCATTTATAAAACCCAGAGGGGGAAAAAAAGTTTTGGGTCAGAATGTCCCTAAGTATAACAATTACGAGGGGCAGAAAAAGAATTAAATAGTACCGAGCATAAATCATATCACACCAACACCTGCAATGGGCTCTCACAGCTCTTTGTTTTAATTAAAGAGCAGGATCAGAAATCCCATATGTTCAGTTCTAGTCTTGGGAGCAGAGGCCGCAGAGGACAGAACGTGTCGTCACAACCTCATTGACATGCATGAAGTACAAGAAAGAATAAGATAATTGAAATCAGTAGCCTTTCTTTTTTAAGAGATATAGTGCATGTTACAGTATGTCCACCCGGCTCCTTCCCTTGAGGACCAAAGTACCTATTCCCCTGCCTGCTGGGAGTGGATTGCTGACAGCTCTCAGCTGAGTCCCCCACTGAGCACTGCTACCAGATGAAGAGAATCCACTTGTCCAAGGTTGATCTCCTTCCTGGACACAGCTTGCAGCTACTGATTGGTCAAAACAGAAGTATAAAGGACTCCAGGTTTCCCCTGCTATCTGAAAGCAGATCACGCTTATGAAAACTTTTGTAAGCAGAAATGGGGTAGAGCAAAGGGTATCCCCCTGCTTTCTGAAAGTTCACAATATGCCACTTTGCTTTTAGGAAAGACCATTAGTATGGTACAGACTTTTTTTGGAAAAACAAAAATCCTCTTTGGATTTCTCTCAATTAGCAAGACAGGTACTAAAGTGGGTCTAAATGTGATGTGGTGTCATGGGAACTTTTGGAAAGTGGGGGATACCTGCATTCCCCTTGCATCGGCTGGGGGCAACTCTGTGAGAGCACCCAGCTCCAGAACTTCCACCTTCCCTGGGAAATCACCGAGGCTGCTCGGGTCCACTTCTCTTTCAACTTGCCCCTCTGCCTTCACGACACCACAGGTATTCACCCCAACAGTGCTACCCCATGCATTTCCTGCCCATAACTCAGGGCCTTGGAGCCTATGTCCTACGAAATGCCAACTGTAATGTGGGGTAGAGTAAGCACCTTTGTTGCGGCAGCCACCCCTGGTTAGCCTCCGTACTTCCGACAGCGCTCTAATGATTTGTCAAATATTTACTGTAGTATCAGTGACTACATCAGGGCACAATAAATATCAGAAGCACTTTTGTGAGCACCAGGATGGAAATATTTTATGGATTTCCAAGGAGCAATTCAGCTGTTGTCAGAGGCTAAGTCAGTGGTCTTGGCAGAGATCCAGGGCTCAATGAGCACGTCCATTAACATTACTCTAACTCCAGCATCTTGAACGCTCAGGCCAGCGTGGAAAAATATTAATTACCATTAACCAAATGGTGTTTGGGGAGTTTCTTCCTTCTGATTTGTTTACGACTATACAGGTCCTGGGAGCATTCCCTTTAGAACTGAGTCCCTCTGGCGATAGGTTGCCCTCCAGGTGCCATGTCAACAAGGGAACATTCCTGAAAGTTTTCTGGATGTGAAGATCACGGGGCACGTCGTTGCACGTCCTAGTGGTACAGTGTGCAAAGGGCAGAGCACAATCCTCTTAGGGTTTTGGAACTCAGATGATGTGTCATCATCACGTCCACGTCTCTGACCTAGTACCCTCACCTCTGGTCATTGCGAACCATGTGGCTTACTCGTCACTCTTCAAAGCCATCCCATGTCCTCTGCCCTGACAATCTGGCAGGTTCCTTAAGGCTTAGAAGAAACATGGCCTGCAGTGTCATGTAGTCACCATATTCTTTAAGGAATATTAATAAATATAAGCCTCTCCAGCAAGCAATTGACCTTTGTACTGTTCGTCATTGTAGACAGAGGAATTTAACCTCTGAAAGTCTATCTGAAGTGAGCAGTGCAAAAAGGACACACTGATTTTTCAATATAAAGACACGTACAAATTTCCAGGCATGACCATAAAAACAACCCTGTTCTCTTTTCATTCCGCCTTCGTTCTGTAGAATTTCAGCTTCATCCGGGCAAGGATTATGTCTGGTTTTTTTCACTTTTGTCTCCCCAGTATCTAAAACAGTGCTTAGCACGTGGTAAGTGTCCAATTAATATTTAACAAATCAATACATGAGTCTTCCAAAGTGCAGAAGGTAGTGGAAAAAATGAAACTATGTTGAGATATAAAGAAGGCTGGCCGAAGAAGAGGGTACCAAGGTATTTCTAGTTGGAAAAAATCAACATTGTAAAGATGCCAAAGTCTCTAATAATCAGAGAATTTACAACATTTCCACTCATGAAACAAACTGACTTTTTTTCTTTGAGAACTTGAAAAAATATTCTAAATTTCAGCTGGAAGAAAAGAATAAAATCGCCCTTTCCATTTTAAGAAGAAAAGTCGGAGAGGTTTTGTTCCGCCACATGTCCCTGCACACACACACACACACACACACACACAGAGTAATCACAGTGGTGTGGAAAGGGAGGAATACTTGGCCTGGTGATGGAAGAGCTTCAGTTCTGTGAGGTATAAAACCATGAAATGTGAGGTTCCCCCAGTTACTGTAACTGCTCCGTTGAATCGTCCTTTCCCACTGGTTAGCAGCCATTTTAAGCATTATGATTATTAAAACAATCTATTTCCAGTCCAGACCATTCTACAGCTTTAATCTCAAACTTCCCCTTCCACCTTCCTTTCAGCATAGACTCTGCTTGTGGCTCTGGGGCCTCTGAGAGGGGGAGAGATGTGTGAAGTCTTCTCTAAATGTCCTTCTCCTGCCAGCGCCTGGTGAAACCCATACTGTGAGATCCATAAACCCGTATTTTCTGTGGAAATTCCAGCTGCTATTAAAGAAGTTAGTGAACTCCCAATGAATCTATTGTATATCCCGGCCTAACAGTTACGTTCTCGGTGACTCAGAACAACAATTTTTTATGTGAGTAAAAAAACAAAAACACAAAAAACAGAGATTGGGCCTTTTAGCACCTTTCTGAAGGTACAGCTTGCAACATTAACTCCATTTTTACAAAACCCAAGTGTGAAAAGCATAAAACGAATGACATTACATTATTAGCACGTACCATCTTCCCTCTCCCACTTCTCCCAAAGGAGAGAGAATTATTACTTGCTAGGTCAATTCTGGATCCTCCTTTATTTATATAAGAATATCAGAATCAGGCCAAAAGGCAAAGGACAACAAAATAAAACAAATGACCTGAGCCAGAAAGACCAATGTTAGCGAGAGCGATGGGGCTGTTTCAGGCTGGGGAGAATGAAAATTTTTGAGGTGCATGGAGTGGGGGAAGGAAGAGATTTAAGACAGGGAAAGAGAAATTGAAAGGAATTGATACAGGGAAGGGGATTTTTTTTTTTTAAAGATTTTATTTATTTATTCGACAGAGAGAGAGACAGCCAGCGAGAGAGGGAACACAAGCAGGGGGAGTGGGAGAGGAAGAAGCAGGCTCATAGCGGAGGAGCCTGATGTGGGGCTCGATCCCACAACGCCGGATCATGCCCTGAGCCGAAGGCAGACGCTTAACGACTGAGCCACCCAGGTGCCCCAGGGAAGGGGATTTTTAAAAGAGTTTTGCTGACTTCCAGGAACGTAGCCACCTCTTTCAAAATTTCTCCTTCCATTGCTTTATTATTTTTTTTCTCGGAGAAGTATAGTATTTCCACTGTAATTATTTCTAGTTGCTGGACTATTGGTTTTTATGTGACTTTGCATAGCGCTGGTTGCAAAGCAATCAGCTTATACGGGGTACGTGAAGTCTTTCGTCTACCAAACATGCCATCTGTGTATTCTGGTCAACAAGAATCCTTCCAAATGCTTGTGATGCCCTGATGTGGAGAGAGTAAGATAATGATCTCTGAATGAATGCTCCCGTGGTTTCCCCAAAAGTTCTGTACAGCAAATACTGCATTGAAGTTATTTTCATCCTTAATAGTCTTGAATTTATCTTCAAATATCTGAGGTTCGTGTTCCAGTTTTACTGTGTTAACTGTGCAACCAAACTAAGAGCCTTTTGATGACAGGCAAGATGCATTATCTTTGTATGTGGCCACAGCGTTAGCAATTGGCCACCTGGGCCTACAGTAAACACTCAGCGTAAGTGGATAAGTGTGTAAGGCCTCAACCATATCCAAGAAATCCTTTGGTTGCCTTTATAAAGTCCTAGATTAAGGAGTCCTTCTGTTCTCATTATGAATCGATTCTTGAAGAATTTAATTACCTATAACTTCAGCAGGTAGGACTCTTCCTTAAGGGGTCATATCAGCTGCACTCCTCATACACCCGGAATGCGGTCTTTTTTTTTTTTTAAGATTTTATTTATTTATTTATTTGACAGAGGGAGAGAGAGTGAGAGAGCACAAGCAGGGGGAGCAGCAGAGGGCGAGAGAGAAGCAGACTCCCTGCTGAGCAGGAAGCCCGACGCGGGACTCGATCCCAGGACCCTGGGATCACGATCTGAGCCGAAGGCAGACGCCTAACTGACGGAGCCACCCAGGTGCCCCCTGGAATGCTGTCTTAAAGAAGAATAAATGTTTCAAGTTTGCTTGAATCCATGAGGAAATGAAAGAGGGAACGGAGAGAAAGATACAGGAAGGAATAGAGAAAGGAAATAATATGAGAATTTAAGGCAATTCTTTAGGGGAAAAATATCTATTCCAATAACTCCTTGGTTGAAGTAACCAATCAAAATGCCCAAGAAACCTGAAATATTCTTTTTTCCCATGTTGGAACATCTACAGGTGTTTTGGGTAAACTATTTAAATACAGGAAACAGGTAATATACAGACTTCCCCATACTCGCACATTTCCCCTTTTATCACCATGGTTACTCTTATTTAAATTTATTAGCACTGATGGACACTAAGTAATGTAGTAATGTACTCATACTGAAGAGGCTAGATGTGTTTACACAGTGTGGTGATTGCTAAACTACTTTTTTCCAGCCGGTCAAAGTGTCACCAGTTTTTCCCTTCTACCTTTTTCTTATAAAAGGCAATGCATCAAGTACCTTCTGAAGGCTTCCTGTTCCATCCCGAAGGAGCTTCTCAGTAATGTTCTTTCATCATAAATTGCTGGGTGTTCTGAAATGTTTTCTCCCCTGAAGTTATAAGTCACAAATTTCTGATGTTTTGTCTAATCTCTCTCTCGGCATACTGATTCTCTGGGGACAAGTGTCATGAAAATGCGTTTGGATAGATAAAAACACATTCATTCTCAGTCTCCACTGACCCTGCTATTCAAAGAGTCAATATCTATACGGATGGCAGTTGCATTCTCCGAAACATGGATTTTTCTTCTCCAAGTCTTGTAATTACTGATGCTTTGGACTCTTCCTGCTTTATCCATCATACTGAGGTTATCCTTGAAAAAGTACTGCCTGAGCCTAGAGCTCATAAGTCAACATCAATGATAATAGAAAGCATTTAGTAGATCCCATTAAGCACTTATCCTTCTAAAAGCTTTTTGTGTAAAAACTTTTTCAATCCCCACCACAACCCCAGGAGATCAGTTCTACTACTATCCCTGCTTTATACATGAGGAAAATGAGGCACAGAGAGGTTAAGTGATTTCCTATTTCACATAGAGCAAATGGTAGAGGAAGGGGTTGCGATGTGGGCATTTGCTCATAGATAGCTCCCTACACACTGGAACGTGTTGTCTCCAATTAGCAAGAAACGGCAGCAAGGCAAGATTTTTAACCTGTATGTAACCTTCATGGGGCCAACAAGGCCCCTGAGAATTACATGCAAACATGTCTGCACACTGTGTGCACAGGCGTTTGTGATTATGTGAGCATTTTTCTGAGAAGAGACTCTACGGATTTCATTCAGTTATCAGAATGGTCCAAGGTTCCCTAAGAAGTGGTTAAAGAACAATATAGTGAAAAACAGTCTAGTGTTTGAGATCTAACGACTCACGGTTTAAATTCTGGCTCTGTCACTTACTTTATTGAGTCATTAGCAGCTTTAATTTTCCTGGTATGTTACACGGGGAATAACAATGCCAACAACATAGGGTTACTGTACGAACCAAACAACATGATACATACCCAGCATCTAGAAGACCGTCTAGCATATACAGCAAATAAGGAGAGGTCCCTTCCTGAACCATCTGGAAGCCTCTAGGCAAACAGGATACTTCCCATCAATCAACATAAGTAGTGATGTCTTCATCTGCTTCTTTTCCCAGGTTCCCAGCGATCTTTCCTAAATGTTTCCAGCCCAGAGCAACAGTGGTGAGTGTGGATCCAAGGTACGATGCTGGTCTCTGTTAGACCCAGTTCTCACCTTTACACAGATGGTGTTCAAGTTTTCTCCAGGCCCAGGTGAACCTCTTAGTCCTGATACTCATTTCTCTTGGCAGAGGACCGATTAGGAAAGATATCAACAAAGCAACAGCCTAAACCTTCCCTATGTGGGGTGCAATTGATACTTCCCTTTTAAAAAACTGAAAATTTTCTGAATTTCGAGGAAAAAGCAGGTTAAACAAAAGAAATTAAAATGTGACTGCATTGATTTTCTTGGCTGCTATTAAGAAATTACCACCAATTTAGTGGCTTAAAATCATACAAGTTTGTTATCCTGTCTGAAGTCTGATGTGGGTCTCACTGAGATAAAATCAGTGTTACCAGGGCTGCATTCTTTTCTGGAGGCTCTAGGGGAGAATCTAGTCTCTTAACTTCCCCAGTTTTTAGACACTTGCCTACGTTCCTTAGCTCATAGTCCCTGCCACATTCCAAGCCAACGATGGCCAGCCTGGTCTTTTTCACTCTGACATTGACTTTTCTTCTGCCTCTCATTTCACTTCTACTTCAGAACCCTTGTGCTCACCTGAAAAATCCAGGATATTCTTATTTTAAGGTCAGTTGATTAACGTTCTTAATTCCCCTTTGCTATATAATATAACATAGTCACAGGTCCTGGGGATTAGGATGTGGACATCCTTGGAGGGCCATTGTTCTACCTAACGCAGTTACCTTCTAAATTAGGTCTATCATGACCACCTTATTTAAAATTCCAACCCACCTGTACCCTGCCGATCTTCCCTATGAATTTAAGACATAAAGGTTGTAATAAAGGCGTGAGGTGCCAGGGGCATAGATTTCTTTCTTTTCCCCCCCCCCCCAAGATTTTATTTATTTATTTGACAGAGAGAGAGAGTGCACAACAGTGGTAGGCAGAGGGAGAGGGAGAAGCAGGCTCCCCGCTGAGCAGAGTGCCCGATGTGGGGCTCGATCCCAGGACCCTGGGATCATGGATAAAGGAGTCAAGTTGACCTGGGTTTGAATCCTAGTCCTGTCATTTTTAATGTGATAATCTTTGGAAAATCTTGGCATTTGGGGGCCTCAGTTTTCTTATTTGGGAAATGGTGATAATACGTCAACTGCACAAGATTTTTGTGACTATAAAAGAGGATAGTGTTTTATATGTTTCTGGCACAGAAACACACATGGCAAGTGCTCGGTATTTATTCCCTTGCCAGCTTTCTTCTTCCTTCCCCCTCTAATTCTAGTCAAGTTCTTTGTTTTTTAATTGTGGCCAAATAGATATAAAAGTTACCATTTTAACCATTAAGTATACAGTTCAGTAGTGTCTAGTATGTTCACATTGCTGTGCCACGGATCTCCAGAACGTTTTCATCTTGCAACACCGAAATTCCGTACTCACTGAATAATTCCCTATTTCCCTCTCCTCGCAGTACCTGGCAACCACCCTTCTACTTCCTGTTTCTAGGAGTTTACTCCAGATGCCTCCTATAAGCGGAGTCACACAGATTTGTTTGCCACTGACGTATTTCACTGAGCCTAACGTCATTAAGTTTCATCCATGTTGTAGCATATATCAGAATTTCCTCTGACACAGCATTTTTACAGCTAAAGAATATTCCAGTGCATGTATATACTATAAATTGTGTATCCATTCATTCACCCATGGTCATTGGGTTGCTTCCAACTTTTGGCTATTGTGAAGTGCTGCTATGAACACGGATGTATACATATCTCTTTGAGACTCTGCTTTCAGTTCTTTTGGATATTTAACCAGAAGTGGAATTGCTAGATCATACGGTAATTCTATTTTTAATTATTTGAGGAACTTTGATACTGTTTTTATAGTGGATGCATCATTTTACATTTCCACCAATAATGCACAGTGGTTCTATTTTTTTTCCCACATCCTTGTCAACACTTGTTAGTTTCTGGGGTTTTTTTGTTTTTTTGTTTGTTTGTTTGTTTTGATAGTAGCCATCCTGATGGTTGTATAATATCTCACTGTGACTTTGATTTGTATTTTCCTAGTGATTAGTGTTTGAACATCTTTTCATATGCTTCTTGGCCATTTGCGTATCATCTTTGGAGAAACATTTCTTCAAGTCCCTTGCCCATTTTAAAAAATCGGGTTATTTGTTTTCTTGCTGTTGAGTTGCAGGTATTCTTTATATATTCTGGGTATTAGCCTCTTATCACATATATGATTTGCAAATATTTTCTCCCATTCCTTAGGTTGCTTTTTCAGTCTGCTGATTGTGCTCTTTGATGCAAAGACACTTTTATTTTTAGGTAATCCAGCTTCTCTGCTTTACTTTTATTGCCTGTGCTTTTGGTGTCATATCACTAATGAGAGTTATAAGTCCTCCTTTAACACATCCATGCATACACATAGACACACACACACACACACACACACACACACACTCATAGGAGCCAAGCATTTAAAAAGAAGCATTGAAGAAATCACTAAAGCCACTACTACCAAATGAAAGAGCAGACTAAAAAACCAAAACAAACCAAAACAACTGAACAAACAAACGAACAAAAAGAGCGAAAAGAAAGTTGTCTATTTCTTAGAAATTTCCTTCTCCGATAAGAAATGTGCCATCTTCACGTCTTATGGTGTCTTCTCCTGAGAAATAAACACGCGGAAATAAGAGCAGCTGTGCTACAATCCTGGCAAGAACAAGGAAGTGGGAGCCAGTAAATCAGTATTCTTGCAATTAACGAGCTATTTGACCTTGGACAAACCATTTTCCCCTTTTTAGGTCTCACACATCTTATCGGAGATCTCCTCCACCTTTAGTTCCCTGCGCCCAGGTATTTTTTCACGTTCAGGAGAAAAGACCATATCCTTGGTCCTATCATTTGTGACACTGTTGGTGGGTTTACTAGCAAGCAATTGCCCCTCTGACCACTCTTTAGAGTGCAGTTTCCCTAATGGGATGAGAGACAATGGGATTTCCTAGCCAACTGCTTTTACTATGGTCTTCCCACACCAGGTGCCAACTGATGAGTGTCAAGATAGAGTTCAAAGCTCATTCATCACCCTTCTTGACTCCCTTGATGTCTGCAGGTGTTTCCCCCTGTAGTCATTCCTAGTTTCCAGACCATCTCCTCTAGTTCTTCTGAGGAGCCCTGCAATATTGTCATTGATAACTTGCCTCAACTTGGTTTGCTCTTTGTCTTGTCTTGTCTTGGGCCAAAGAACCCTTCCTTAGGCTCGAGTCTTACTCTTGTCCATCTAAGACTGCCAAGGTCATACCCCTCCATTCTCAGAAATAACGCTTTTCTGCATTTCTTCCATCACACATAAAATCAGTGTCTAAAAGCAATTCTGAGCTACTCAAATTCAGAGTTCTCCTTAAAACTGAATATCTTAAATCCTACGTGGCCCAGAGTCCCATAACGATCATGACCTCCGCTAGGACCCCAAAATACTCACTATTCCCACAAATAACTTGACTGATGCTATCTGGGCTCGTTTTAGATTATAATTAGAAGTTTTTCTTGAAAGTGATGAGCCAACTTTTATTTCATTCCGTTCCTAGGCTGTTCTTGTTTAAAACTACTGTGGCAGAACTTACGCCACACAAGTGGGTGGTGACAGGTGTGCAATAAATAGAAATAACAGATAATGCTCCAAACATTTTCATTTGTCTCTAATGTGTTATCACACTTAAGTTTGAAAATGCGGAGGCCTGATGTTAGGAATTAGTGATAACCAAACTCTAAAGTCACAGAAAACACACACACACACACACACACTATGTCCTAAACTCAGAAGACTACTAAGGAAACTTCCCATTGCCTGTAAGTTTCCTGGCATATTCACATACATGCACACATGTGCTCTTGCATGCACACACACACACACACACACACTTCTTTATTTCTTCTATTCCAGACTGGGCTTAGAAAGACTGCCACATCATGACGCTAAGTGCCAACCTGTATCAGATCACTTTTATTTCATTAAGTTTGTTGTAACATACTTTTACCCCCTAGTAATAGCATAAATACAGACAATCTCTGGCCAGCCCATGACATCCCTTAGACACTTACTGACTTCGAAATGCCATCACCAGAGTCTGAAATGTGGAAGCTAGATCTTAATTCGGGAGCAGCACTGTGCTAAGGGTGGTTGGCACCCCGTTTGCTTGTTGCCTTTCTTCTTGATTTAAATTCCTATTCTGACTCTAGCATACCGGAGAAGACAGATGCTGAAAGAAGAGGGAGTCAGGTTTGTGACCCCAGCGAGAAAAGTGGGAGAATCCAAAAACGAGGAGGGATTTAGCAATAGACTCCACAAATTTTCATTGTGTTTTAGGAAGCAGGCTAGGAGCTTAGAACCCCCCGGGAAAGGCAAATCAGGCCTTTCTGATAACCTGGAAAGACATCGCTAAGACAAAGAAGGATCACTCACAAGAGTAACAAAAGCCAGAAGATCACGTTACTACTTTGGAACTGATGTTGCAATCAGAAATACAGATCGTGGAAACTTGTGCTCTATTTCCTGGATACAGAAAGACTCAGTATATTGCTAAACTTGATCCAACTGACCAGGGGTGAAATTCAGACTTCTAAGACTTCCTGTGTTTTCCATCATGCTGGTTGAAGAAAGACTATGAAGTCCCTTGAACCCTATGCTGAAAGCGTTTCGACTTTACTCAGTAGGCAACAGGGAACCAGTGACATGTTTTTGAGCAATAGACTGATATATTATCACCTTTTGGTAATGTCTTCTCACTAATAAATTTGGTTTGTTTTTGCCCCGGGAGGAGAAGTATACTGTGGTTGATCTTTTCAAATCCTTTTTTTTTTAGAAAGAGGGAGAAAATAAATGTATAGAAAAATAAGCAAAAGCAAATAAACAAATAAATATATAGAGTGTGTTTCCAGTTTAAAAAAAGGTAAATAAGGGGCGCCTGGGTAGCGCAGTCGTTAAGCGTCTGCCTTCGGCTCGGGGTGTGATCCCGGCGTTCCGGGATCGAGTCCCACATCGGGCTCCGCCGCTATGAGCCTGCTTCTTCCTCTCCCACTCCCCTGCTGTGTTCCCTCTCTCGCTGGCTGTCTCTCTGTCACATAAATAAATTTTAAAAATCTTTAAAAAAAAAGTAAATAAATGCAAATAACCAGAGAAACAAAAAGCCTGAGTTATATAAATCATGGCCAGTTGGGTACCAAGTTATTTTTCCCTACAGAAGCTCTTGATAAATGGTCAATAAACGTTAGGTGGTGTATTATTTTGTAGTTAATTCCTCTTATTCTCCAGTTTGCTCTTCTAAGTCATTTCACCACTTTATAATTGTGGCATGTAGGAACATATCCATATATATCTTTTTCCCCACACCAGGAGAAGAGTGCAAAGATCTCATTTCAGACAGCTAGGTGACTTACAGGAAGGCCTACAAGACAATTCTGAAAATACAGTGCAGATCTCCTGAGCTTTCTACATTTTCAGGTTAACAGTTAGTGGTGGAAGAGAACATTCAATTTGACTGAAAAATAACACACACAGAATACAAAACTCACAGTCCAAGGGACTTGGCTAGGTACCAAAATTTACATTTTCCCCGCCTGTAATGCTAATAATTCAGCATTCCATTAACACTACATTAAAAAAAAAACCTCTCTTTTATCTTAACCGTCTTTGTGGAAAACTCCCTCTTGGCCCGCTGATTTTTGACAACCTGTTGCAAGGTAATGATAATACAGATTTGCCTCTGAGCCATATTACAGCTCAGCTTCCTGACAACCTTGTCTCTGGCTAAACAAATCATTTGCACCCTGCCTGATTTGTTTCCGTGTTTGTAATTCAACTGCAATTTGCTCCTTCCCATGGCTAAATGAAAATGTGGTCATCAGATCTAATCCTTCCTGTTGCAGCACCATGAATAATAGGGTTTCTGAGGTGCAACACATAAATGTTTTACTAACCACAATGTAGGTGGGACGCCATGGCAGAATGAGAGTGGTAGAGATAAGATTTCCTACAGATTCATTTTTACAGGATCTAGAGGCCATGTTACGGTGTGGTGCGTTCATTAGGCTCTTTAAAAAAGCTGTTTCTCATCCGAAGAAACATAGTAACATAAAGCTGTGCTTCTCAATTCCTTGACATACCAGCTGTATATTTTCTTCCTGGTTGAGTTGGGAGCTAAGATATATCATCAAGTATTCCCAGACCTGATTTTAATTCATTCACTGCCATTTTTTTTTTTGTCTTTGTTGTTATTTATTTTTTTCTACATAGCATTGCTACCTCCTGGGCAAATTAAAAGCCACTGTAGAATAATGAGGTTTATACTGAAAATAAATTCTTCTCACTGATGCCGGGCCAGTCACCTGAAACTATAGAGGGGGGTAAAGCACTCGGAGATTTGAGAGGGACAAGGACGTGATAATGAAGAGTAGTACTGTAAACATAATTCTTCTCTTCTCCAAGTTAAAAAATGTTGTTGCAAAATATATTCCCTCTGGCCCGAAAAGCTATTTCCTGTGTCCTGTGGTTTCTGTTCCACAGGTGTCCTGAAAATAATTGGGTATTTAAAGAATCTCAAAAAATTGCCGATCACAGAGCCAACCGCCTCTTGGTACTTTCCCTCGGAGGCTCTTATTAATTTTTAATCAGCCCGCTGCTGTTTCGGGTCTTTAGGACTCCTGTAAGTAAAGGAAAATGCTGGGTACGCGGCAGAGGGGGAGTAAATAAGGCAGGGGGAAAGGGCTCCCCAGAACTCAGAGACAAAGGCCGGTGTGCTTTCAGCAAAGGGTGTTGAAGCAGCTTCAGAGGAGAAATAGACCGCACGTGAGCACAAGAATCCCGTTCCTCTCCAGCTGCTCGACTGGGGCACACTGCGTGCAGCCTCTTGGTCTTTATTCCCATAGATGAATGCCACTCCTTTTGCTCCCAGACGGACTGAATGACTTGACACTCGAGGAAATTTTCTAATTTTTCTACTTCTTCTAAAAAATGTGTCAATCCCGCCCTTGTCCCCAGTCGCCCTCTCTCATTGCTCTTCATCGTGAAAACCCTGCCCAGGGCCTGGCCCACAGCAGGATGCCAACCGATATCCGTGCAGTTAATGCTTCCCCCTAATGGGGAGGTGCTATTTTAAACCATAATGGGGGGCCCGGTCCCTTCTGAGGGCCATCTTACCAACGCCCCCTCCGACCCTCCAGTGGGGTGTGACCAGGTAGCAGGAGGCCCTGGGATTCTTGGTTCCAATGACAAGATAGTTCCTCTGAGTGGACGTTTTCCTTTTTTCTGCATTCTAAACTGTCAGGTGGTAGAAACCATCAGGTAGGAAGACCTACCTGGCAAGACTGGAGTTAGTAAGAGGCAGGGATCGTGATCCGAAACTGAGCCATCAGATGCTCTCCTTTTCATTCTGTTGCAGTATTTAGGGTATAAAGAGACTTCTCCCAAAGGGAGGTTAAATTTTAACAGACTTTGGAATAACAGATGTTCTGATTTTATCTATTTATTTATTTGTTTATATTTCAGTTATTGGTCAAGCTCAAGAGGGTCATTTTCAAGTATGCAGAAAAAAATGATTTTGTAGAAAAAACTTGAATGTTACCCCCTTTAGAAAACCCTCCTTAAGACTGAACTTTTGGGGGGAAATCCTTAAAATAAGAGTATAATTTTTCACTTAGAATAATTGTTGCTATCTGTCAATAGCCCATTGCTTCCTACTGCCGCATAGCATTGCAATTTATGGCTATCATAAATAAGCATTCAGTGAGCGTGTAGGTACAAGTGTTTGTATGGACATATGTTTTAATTTCTTCTGAGTAAATGTATGGAAGTGGGATGGCTGGATCATACGGTTAAGTGTACGTTTAGCTTCTTAAGAAACTTCCCAACTATCTTCCAAAGTGGTGGAAACGTGTACATTTCTGCCAACAGTGTATGAAAATTACAGTTGCTCCACTGCCTCACCAACACTTGATATGATCACTCTTTTCATTTTAGACGTTCTGAAAGTGTCCCCTGGAATCTCGTGGTTTCAATTTTCATTACCTTTATCATTAGTGATGTTGAGAATCTTTCCATAGATTTTCTCTGGTAAAGTGTCGTTCAAGTATTTCGCCCACCCTTTTAGGGCATTGTTTATTTTCTTATTTAATTTGTCTGTTGTTTGTATATCCTAGACGTAAATTCTTTGTCCGATATCTGATACAAAACTACTTGCCCCCAGTCTGTGATGTACGTTTTTATTCTTTTAACAGTGTCTTCTGAAGAGAAGTTCCTAACTTTTGGTAAAATCCAAATTTATAACTTTTTTTTTTCTTTTATAGATTATGCTTTTGAAGTCACATAAAAGAAATCTTTGGTTAATCTAAAGTCATAATATTTTTTCCATATTTTTAGACATATTATAGTTTTGGATTTTAATCTATAATCGAGATTGACTTATTTTTGCACATTTACAAAAGCATGCATTCAAAGCATGAGGTGAAGTGCATATCTTTATAAGTGAACACTCAGCTCTTCCGGCATAACTTATTGATAAGACTATCTTTCCTCCACTGCATTTCCTTTGCACTTTTTTTCTCAAAAATTAAATGACTAAATATGTGTAAGTCTAATTCTGGATGTTCTACTCTGTTCCATTGATATGTCTATCTTAACAACAAAAAAATGAGACTATCCTGATTACTCTAGCTTTATGGCAAGTATTAACATCTGGGAGATTAAGCCCTTAGACTTTGTTCTTTATTGAAGTTATTTTGTGTAATCTCTGTCCTTTGCATTTCCATATGAATTGTAGAATCAGATTTCGGCAGTTAAAAAAAATTAAGAGGGTGTCTAATAGTACATTTACAGGTAAATATACTGGTTTGTTCTAATCACGTAAATCATGTAGTTGCATCACTAAAAATATCCTTTTGTGATAGATGACTTTTTAGCTGTTTCGGAAGGACGTTTTTGTTTTTTGTTTTTCCTTAGGCAAAGTCATACTGCAGCAAGAGTTCACCCCAGTATCCATGTGGCTTACAATAAGAAAGGCTCATTTCTTTCCAGGCTTCTTTGTCTATCACAGGTTGATAGACAAGCTCTGCTCCACATTGTTTCCATCTTAGACCTGGGCTGAAGGCACAGCCTCTACTTGGATAAGCCTTAAAACAGAGAAAGTTAGAGAGATGGCACAACCGCTCAGTCTTTACACGTTTGCTGAGAAGTCACATGTCCCATCCATTCACATTTCATTGGATAAAACCAGAGACGTGGGCAAACCCGATGTCAGTGGTATGAAAAGAAAAATTGTCCCAGAAAGAGGGCACCCTAGGTGAAGGGATAGAATTGTTTTTAACAGAATAAAATCTATCACAGATACAAAATAGCTCTTTAAGTGGCCACTTTCACAATTGTGTGCCAATTTACAAATGGACAGGATTGATTTAATGTGGAATAAAGTTTTCATGGAAAAAATTAAGGTAGCCCACATGTTTTGCCTTGCATGGCTATGCCTCTATTTCTCCCCAACTTCATCGTCTTAATTCTAGTGAAGAAGCCTTTGAGCAGGCTACTTTGACTTCACATCACATATTTCTGGGGAAAGTGGCAGTATTTATTCCTGTGTCACTGTTTTGCCCACCCCTTTATTCTTTTCCTTCTATTATTTAATATTTTCTCAGAGATAGCTACAGAAAATTTACAAACATGTAATTCAGTAAGTAACCAATTCTCCCTTAAGCCTAAGTGGGAATAGAGAAGTGGACTGCCTGAAATCCAATAGGATAATTATCATAAAAGCCATCATTAATTGTGTGGTCAATGTGTGCCAGTCATGATTCGAAATGGCTTACCCGCATTTTCTCATTTAATGCTTCCAGAATGCTGTTAAGTAGATACCATTGTTATAATATGAATAACAATGGGGAATCGGTGCACAGAGATGTTAAATAACTTGTCTAAAAACTCACAAGTACTGTATTTGAGTCTTGATTCAAATCCAGGCCTGTCTGACTCCAGAACCTAAGTCTACAACACTATAATTCAAGAGCGTGACCTTCAGACAATCTCAGAGTTCTCAGCTGACAATCTGTAAGATTTTAAAATGGGCAAAGCTGGAATTTTAATATCAAAGGGAAGTAGTACATTTTCTATGAAATCACCTGCATCTGGACAAAGCAGGCTATTGATCTCAAGCTAATCTTGGAGAATTGCCATGTAGGTGAATAAAAATCTAAATTATAGTACCTTTCAAAGCAATATATGGAGGTATCACTCTAAAGTTCAGATAGACACTGGAATTTTTCTAAATGAGCTGTGATTAGGATTCGCTGGATGACACAATGTCATTTAACAAATATTAGTTGCATCGCCATATAATTATAACTTCATTCCACTTAAAAAGAAAAGGATTTTAAAATCCCCAACAAAACACTGTTAAACCAATCCAGCAGCAGATTAAGAGGATTATCCCTCATGACTAAGTGGGACTTATTCCAGGAATGTAAGAGTTGTAATAAGAAATCATTCACTGTAGTAAAGCAAATTAATAGAATGAAGACACACGCACACACACACACACACACACACACACACTCATCTCAATGCATGAAGAAAG
Source organism: Ursus maritimus (assembly GCF_017311325.1). NCBI lineage: Eukaryota > Metazoa > Chordata > Mammalia > Carnivora > Ursidae > Ursus > Ursus maritimus. Next base: position 66,246,508 of record NW_024427107.1, read on the forward strand.
AGCATGTGACAAAATATAACACCCTTACATAATAAAAACACTGAACAAACTAGAAATAGAACACAACTTATTCCACATGATAAAAGGTATTGATGGAAAACCCACAAGTAACACCAAATTCAGTACTAAAATAATGGACATTTTTCTTCCCTAAGATCAGGAGCAAGACAAAGGTGACTGCTTTTGTGATATCTATTCAACATTTTATGGAGGTTCTAGCCAGAGAAATTAGGTAAGACAAAAAAAGGAAAAGGAAAAAAAAAAAAAAAAGAAAAGAAACAGCAACCAAAATGGAAAGAAAGTAGTAAAATTATATTTTCCCATTTGATATGGTTTTATATATAGAAAATCCTAAAGAACCCATAAAATCACATTAGAGCTAATAAATTATTTCAGCAAAGTTGCAGGATAAAACATTGACAAACATCTGTTTTATTTCTATACTCTTATAATCAACACTCCAAAACGAAATTAAGTAAACAGTTCCATGTGTAATTACATCATAAGGTGTGATATTGGCATCAAGGTATACATACTCATAGATAGAACAGACTAGAATCCAGAAATAGCTTCTTTATTACCAAGGGCCAAAGCAGGTGAGCATATATGTGAACCTGAGAATTTCTGTATTCCCAAGACTGCGATGTCAAAATCTTTAATCAAAATTTTAGTAATGGATGAAACTATAATATCTATAATGTCTTTTTATGCAGTGATATTTGAGATGAGCTAAAATGAGCCCTGGTGTTTGTGAAGAGTTGCCTGCAAGCTGTCTAGAGGGATGGGGGAGGGGGTGGAGATAAGTCACGTGCCTTTGTCTCACCACAACTGCTTCCTCCAGAATAGCTCCATTTTTATCTATTTTGTTTATTGTGTCTCCCCACAAGGTTTTGGTAGGCATGCCAAAATTTACACAAATTTATTTTTAATTATTTCAAGATTTTCTGGAATTTGTAGGGGCCCAGACAGAGGCCTCTCTTTTACTTGCCTTTAATCTCAATTATATTCTCTATGAAAGTAATGAATGATGCCTGCTTTCCATAATGCCAGTAAGACCTATAATTCTGTACCATAGAGAATTTGCAGCACACTTAACTGGTGTGTGTGTGTGTGTGTGTGTGTGTGTGTGTGTGTGTGTGTAGATATATACGTATATATATCTCCTACATCTTCTTTATCCATCTACCGGTCGATGGACATTTGGGTTGCTTCCTTACCTTGGATAACCCTAACTCTTTATGATGTAAATGTACCTATAATATTGACAGTACAATTAATAAAGTTCCTGTTTTCCCAAATAAACAACTGAGATAGGAACCAAGTGGTAGCCAAGCTAAAAATCAAATTCAAGTTTATCTCAATCCAAATTTAGTACTCTTGGTATCTGCAGCTGTATCTCTAGAGCTTAATATGTTTTATCCTAAAATACTTTAAATGAAATCTTCTGGAGGCTTAGGAATAGGACCTAAAGAATAGGACACTAATATTTAAAACTAGCTAAAGCCTACTTTGCCCTCATGGATTTTTGGAAGATAGTTTGCCACTACTTAGGTTTTGCACTGAATTAAATAGTGCCTCTCCAAGATTTATGTCTGCTCAGAACTTGTGAATGGAACCTTAGTTAGAAATAAAGGTTTTGTAGATACAGTCAAGGTAAAGTTATGTTGAATTAGGGTGGGTTGTAAATTCAATAAAACTGGTGTCCTTATAAGAAGAGAGAAATTTGGACATACAGACACATGCACTGGGGAGAAGGACAAGAGAAGATGGGGGCACTGATTGACTGTTGCAGCTATAAGCCCAGGAATTGCAAGGATTTCCTGCAACCACAACAAGCTAGAAGAAGCAAGCTTCAGGGGGGCCACAGTCCTGCCAACATCTTGATTTCAGTCTTCTAGCCTCTAAACCTGTGAAACAATAAATTTCTGTTATTTTTAGCCACCCAGTTGTACAGAAGCCCTAGTTAGGAAACTAATACAGGGTCTGTTTGGGAGAGTATCTAGTTCCATTATCAGTTGCATGGTCCTGGGGTGAGAGGACTTAAGAATCTGAGAGCTATTACCAGGGTTTCCCCAGCGTATCAAGGGAAGAGGGTGTTTACTAAATGTGGATAAGAATGACCCAAGAAAAATAAGGAAGTTCTCCACAGGGCCCCAGCCACCAGTTTAGTGCAAAGAGTGCAAGTATTCAAATTTAGAGAGCTAGGATCTGTGAACATGAATCAAGGAAAACCTCACTAATATAGAGCGGGAAGCCAGCAGGGGGAGCTCTCACACCCTACCGCTCCTTGTCAAATTGCAGACTTAACAGGAAGACTCACCTTGCAAGCAAATACTATTTGACTATCCCAGAAGGAGAAAGAAAGGTTTTCCTTCACCCCCAGCGACAGCCCAGCCAATGAGAGACAGTCACAACTCAGCCAATGAGAAGCTACCATATCTTGGAATCCCATTTAATTCCAATGGGCTTTTTCTTTACAACAGCCCCTCGGGCTTCCCCCTTTCTCCTCCTTTGTTTACCTGACGTGCTGTAGCTTGCTTTGTCAAATTACAATTCTCTGCTATTCTCAAATAAACCCATTTTTGCTGGTGAAATAACCGACAACTTTATTTTTTAAGGTTAACAGCTCTCATTCCTGATATGTCAGCATCCAAAACTGAGACCTTGTGCAAAGCACTTACTCTCCCCAGGCCTTTCCCTCTCCTATAAAAAAGGAATCTTTTCTGGATCTACTAATTTTCAAAGGGATAGCGAGTATCTGACAATGAAATGATTGTGAAAATGTTTTGAGACACCCGGAACTGTTCAATCCATTGTCATAAAGGACTATGGAAATATAAGCCAATCTAATTATTTTCATTTTTCAATTACATCAGCTAGAATCTTCAAATACAGAGTGAAGAAATCAAATGGTTATTTTGTTTCCAAAGCTTAACGTTCTATTCTTTTCCTAACCTACTTGCAGAGCCTATAAAGAAAAAAATTCCATGTTCTGTTTTTCTATTAACCTAGCTTGCTAAAGCTTCCACCACTTAGCAAACAACAAGAGCAACAACAAAACAGTGTCATTACAACCCTCAAAGCAGGGAATAAAAATTACTCTTCATCATTGACTTAAATGGAAAATGAGCTGTTTTGAATACAATTAAGGCAAGTGGCCAGTGACTTGTTTGTTTGCTTTCAGATCCATTCCCTAGTTTTTCCTCCATCTGTATCATGGGAAAGCAGATCCCTAAAAACTGAGGTGTTAGAAGAGCCAGTAGGGATCCCTAGGAGCTGAAGAGAGGGCAGAGACAGGTGCCGGGTATCTCTCCCTCTCTCTTTGTGGTTCTAGTATCTTCCCTCCCACTCTCCAATACCTCCCTCCTTGGGCTCAGTTCCTGCCAGAATCACTGTGATTCAAGCTTCCAGTGTTTTGTCCTGGCTCCTGCTCTGGTAGGGCCTCCGCCCCCCTTCCCTGCCATTTTCCCTCCAGCCCTCAGGATGGAAGTGGCCTCCTAGAGTTTCTAATTTCATTTTTCACCTTCCCTTTTGTTCTTTCATCTCTTCCAGCATCCTTGTAACTAATTCCCAGTATTAATGTCCCTCTATTTAATTTACTTGGCATGGTTTTTGTTCTCCTGGATGGACCCTTATTGAATCAGTAAGTTAAATTAGTTTGTCTTTGCATGGAAGAAGGCATAAATGTTTCCAAATTTTTCTGATTCTCCAGCCTTAGAAAAGATTGACTGTCTTTAACATACACTATAGCATGGGAAAACTACAGCCACACGACTATTTATCCTGCTATAAATGCGTGTAATGCAGGGGGCACGTAAATAAGTCTTTACTTTTGTCCTTTCTCCAGTGTGTTTGGAGACAATTATGAAAACAAACTTTTCAGAGGCGGCAGGGGTGGGTGGTAAGTAGTTGAAAAGGGATGTGCAGAATGTTCAATCCTGCTCGGAATTTTGGAGTATTTCTGTATATAATCAGAGTGCACCTTTAGTCCTTCTAACTAGTGAGCCCTTATCCTACAAAATTCTGCTCCGATACTGCTAGCTGTTTGCAAAACTCCATGCTCTCCTCTTCTTCATGGTCACACAACTCCTGTACATTTCTCAGCCTTCCGGGTTGGTAGGCATCGTCATGTGTCCTGGGCCTGGAATGTAATATCACTTCCTACTGACACTAGCACTTCCGGGCATGGTTCATAAAAATCTCTTGAGTTAGCTTATCTGTGTGTTTTTTCCCCTTCTGCCTGCTGACGAGCAGGGGCGAATCAACCAGCTGACCCATTCACTCACTGATACTGTTATATGAACCAACATAAACTTACTTTGGGCTATTATACAGCTGGGGTCTATTAATTATAGCACCTAGCATGTCCCTAACCAATATACTCCCTCCAGAAGTCTTTCTTTAACTTCTGCGGAAGCACTGATTTCCTATCTTTGGTGCCTTGTTTATACCCCTCTGGCAGCCCTTATCAAATTGGATGAGAATTAATTGTTCATAATGTTCTCTCCCTTTCTGTCTCTCTCTCTCCAGAACATGAGCTTTACAAGGACAGGGAGAGGGTCTCATTTACCTTTGTATCCCCAGGGCCAAGCATTAGTTGTGGAGCATACAAGGTCTTGAGAATTGTATGTTGAGTTGAATGGACTGGAACTGGAGTCTGACCTAGTCTATCTTTGCTTCTCCATCCTTCCTGGGATGAAAATCTTGTCCTGAACCTTGACCTTTTTAAATGGGTGTTCACTATTTGCTGCCAAACATACATCCCATCCATCTACCCATCTACTCAAAGTTTTAACTTGAGACTTCTGTATGCCAACCATTCCTCTTCTCCCCACTTTCCTACAAAACCGTCACAACTCTGAGCCCTATCTGTCTTCATCATGGCCCACAGACTTCAGTCTCATGGAAGTATTGCTTACAGTATCCTGGGGGATAAAAGTAAGTATGAAGTTTTTGTGAGCACATAAGATCTCCCTGAATTCATACTCTGCGTGTGTTGTTTATTTAATTGAAAGAATAATATTACAAACCTGAAAATCTCTGATTTCTAAATTTAACCATTGTTAGCTATAATCCAGGATTAAACGAACTAACAACCTTGAAAACTTGTGAGTCCTGTGGTCAGAACAAAGGTGTGAATTCAATGAAATACAGTAGGGGGGATATTTTAGCTGTGGAAGAACAGGGACAATAGAATAGCAGAATATGTCTTTATAGTCTTTATTCAACTAGAATGAGAGTAGAAGCAGAGAAAGACGGTTATCATGTGGTTTCACTTAGTTGTGGAACATAAGGAATAGCAGGGAGATCATTAGGAGAAGGAAGGGAAAAATGAAGGGGGGAATCAGAGGGGGAGATGAACCATGAGAGACTATGGACTCCGGGAAACAAAGTGGGGGGTTTAGAGGGCAGAGGGGTGGTGGGAAGGAGGGCACGTATTGCATGGAGCTCTGGGTGTTATACGCAAACAGTGAATCACGGAACACTCCGTCAAAAACTAATGACGTACTTACTGTATGGTGACTAACATAACATAATAAATAAATAAATAAATAAATAAATAAATAAATAAATAAATATAGAGTGAGAATAGAAGGTGAATTTTTAACCTCTATTTACCTCACCAGTACTTCGATATTAAGAATTGTACAGATTCCTAGTCTATTCCATTGCAAAATAACTGAATCAAAAAATGTCAAGACTGGAAGGCACCTTTCAATTCATGTAGGCTAGTGGTCCCCGCCTTGCTGAAGGATGTGAACCTTTTAAAGTACATTTTCAGAGTTGTGGGTACACACACACACACACACACACAGGCACACAACCACTTCATATATAATATCAATGACTTAAGTATTCCCCAGAGGACATGATGATCTCTCATCCATCCATGGGAGCCCATTGGTGAAATGTCATATGCACTAACAAAGAAATCTGGATATCAGCTCTGAAGTTTACTCCCTATAACGGCAAAGTGCAATCAGTGCCACACTGATAAGTTTATCAATTTCTCCAAATTAAATTGCATCTGCTTCTAGCTCCTACTCACTAGGCTGATAGAAAAGTCTATCTCAATCCTCATTAAGAAGGCTACCTCATCCATTCTCCCAGGATGATGTCCCAGGTCTTTCATAGTGCAGACCGTCCAGGGGGTTTACACTAGCTACAGCTGATGGGCTCCTGGCTCAGGGCCCCAAGCTTCTGTGGCCGAGCTTGGGTAGGCAGTCTCTCCTGGTGGCTCCAAAAGCCCTCACTCCTCCTATTCTGTCACATCAGCATGGCCAAGCTACCCCATCAGAGGTATTATCACCTGTAAAGGGAAGGGAGGATGGTGGCCATACCGGAGGTTGGGGCAGTGCTGTCGGCTAATCCTTGAGGCACCCATACTCCAGTTCCGTTCCCAGTTCTGGGGGAGAAGCTCTAAAAGCTTTCTCAAGTCCTATAGCTTTCGCCTCTTCTGCTCCACCGGCTGAGAGAATTCAGCATAAATCATGTCAACTGCTTTTTGCAGGACAGAAGGTCGTGTGCCTTTATCGTCGAGCATCTGTGCTCTGGGGCAGACAAGCTGGGTTCGAGGCCCAGCTCGGATGCTTGCTAACTCTGTGAATGCATTCGTTTCATTCTGCCATAACAAATTACCACAAGCATGGTCACTTAAAACAACAGAAATGTATTAATTCATGGTCCGGAGGCCGGAAGTCCAAAATCAAAGTGTCATCAGAATGGGTTTCTTCCAGAGGCTCTGAGGGAAAATCTGGTCCATACTTCTCTCCCAGCTTCGGAACGTGACCCACACTCCTCAGCTTCCCTTGGCTTGCAGACGTGTCACTCCAATCTCTGCCTCCTCCATCAGGTCATTTTTCTTCATTTATAAGGACACTTCCCATGCAACTTTGTCATTCAATTTAATGCAGGATGATGGCATCTCAAGATTTTTAATTCAATTACATCTACAAAAAGCGTCCTTCCAAATAAGGTCAGATTCACACGTTCTGGATGGACATATCTTTTGCAGGATTACCCTTCAACTCACTACAACAAACTAAAAGCAATTTTTTAACTCTACAATGTCCACCGTGACCCATTGTATAATGCGGATGATGACGACAATTGTAAACTCCCCCATACGTTTACTGGGGATAAATGAGTTTATCCATGTAAAGCACTTAAAGAGTTCCTGGTAAATAGCAAATATTCTTTGCTAAACAATATGTGTTGTGATGGAGAGTTAACTTCTGAATAGCAATTAATTTCTGCTCTTGGGTCGAGTCAAAGTCCCATTAACAAAACCCAAGACAGGAAACCACAAAGGCTAATAAACTTCTGCTTATGAAGTTGGGGGGCTGGATGTGCACATTGGAAAGCATTCTGCCATATTCCTGTAGCTATTTTGCCTTAATTCTAAGAGAGAGTTTTCATGGCGAAAATATCAACAACCTGGCTTGGTTGCCTTGTATTTAGCCCAAAGAACATAAAAATTTCCAGCGATAGGACATTGGGATGAAAAGAGGGTCTAGTAAGGAAATCAGGTCCACACCAGGTTTTAACACAGGGAATTTAACATAGGGAACTGATTAATCAGGGAGGACTGAAAAGCCAAAAAGGAAGCACAGAGGTAACACAGAGACAGTAATCACAGGGAATAGCTACCTCTCCCAGTTAAAGGAATAGAGGAGTCATTCTCCCCTCATCTCATCAAGCAGGCAGCCTATGACCTCACATGGTCACAAGAAGGGTCAGTACAGTTCAATAAGTTATTTCGAGATAGAGACCACAATCACATAACTTTTATTACAGTATATTATAATAAATGTTCTATTTTATTATTAGTTATTGTTGTTAGTCTCTTAGTGTGCCTAATTTATAAATTAAACTTGATGATAGGTATGTATGTATAGGAAAAAGCATAGTATATTTAGGGTTTGGTACTATCCGTGATTTCAGGACTCTGCTGGGGGTCTTGGAACATATCCCCATGGAAAGGGGGCACTACTGTATATATATATAGAAATATATATATACACACACATATATGTATATATGGTCATATATCATGTGATAATATAAACAATCTTTGATTACATTAAAACAAAACTAAACTACAGTTAGGAAAGCCGAGTTCTTCAGCATCTAATGCTAATAAGTAGCCAGGCCCATATATTAAGCAAGGTCTGTCTGATTTTAAGGCCATAGTCTTTTTAATCTGAATTATCATCTGGATATCAGAGCTAAAATCTGAAATGTTCTCAGCATTTGGAACACTGGAACACTGGAAAAAACTTAAAACGCATTTCTTATACCAAACATAAATGCAACATTCTGCACCTGAACTAAAAAAAAAAAATCACCATTGTCAGGGAAAGAATATATGCGCCTATATAGCCCCCAAAAGGATTAGTGTGTTCTAGCCTATTACAATCCTAATATTAATAAACAATGTGGTTCAGCTGTCAAAAAATAAATGTGACCATTTTCTGCAGTATCCAAAACAAGCAAAGGGATAACCCATCTTCATTCAGCAATGGTCAGGTCACAACTGGAATATTTGTTCACTCTGAAGTATTATAGCATCAGAGGAACTTTGAAAAACTGAACTTAATTAGACGAGAGTGACCATCATGATGACAAGATGATAGCATCATCCCGTCACCATCCCGCCACCGTCCTGATATCTACCCACCTCCTCTTGCTTCATAAAGTAATAGGCTCCCGACGGGCTCCTGGCCTGCCATGCAGTAACCATCGTGCGGGAGGGCGGTCTGTCTAAATGCCAGCGTCCTCACATTGAACCTGCCGCAGTTCACCCCGCAGCCTGGGGAATGATGTCCAAATCCCCTAATAAGGTTTTAAAAGTCCTCAGGTTCCTGTATGTGTTTACCTCTCCAGACACACACCATAGCTGGATCTTGCTGATTCGTACTTCCCATCCTTTGGGCATTCGACTCTTTCTACTGGATAACTTTCTACCTCTGATTTCCACTTACACACTTGCCTTCCACCCACCCCTTTCCTGCTATTCCTGCTCATTCTTCTAGGGGTTAGCTCAGGCTTCACGGTATCTTGAAAGCTCTCAGCAGCCCCTGCTCCAGATTTCAGGATTTCTTGGCCCCTCTTTTATACCTCCATACCCCTCTGAGCTTCACCGATCTTAGTGCATAGCACACTTTGCTGCAATTGCCACTTTCTTGTCTCCTCTACTGGGTAGGAAGTTCTGTAAAAACAAGAACCAAGTTTGCTTCCTCACTATTTTACCCCCACCACCAAATACAGAACTCAATGAATAATTGTGTCTTGGAAGGCTTCATTTTTGAATAAAAGAAGAAGGGATTTGAATGGAATAAGGCTATCTGCAGAGAGGATTGTGAAAGCCATCTCCTGGGTATAAAGCAATATACACTGATTTTTCCATTTAGACCAGAAAGCACAATTAGGACCAATGGGTAGATGTGAACTGAAAGTAGATTTAATACATTTAATACAAGAAAGAACATCTAACAATTAGAAGGCTCTGGAAACGCGGCATGCTGTAGTTAAACATAGAGATTCTCTACCACTGAAATGTTCGAGTTCAGAGGCAGGTTCCTGGAAGGCCAATAGGATATATTGTAAATGTCAGCTCAATAAATTGGTAGTTTTCTAGAGTTGAGTTGTGTTGAGAAAGAGTCTGAGGGACAGGGAGAAAAAAATTATGTAATCAATTATTAGTGTCTGTCAAGAGCTTTCTTAGGATTGAAAAAATTTGCACTAATACTGTCCTTCTCCATCCCTGTTTCTGTCCTCCCCACCCCCAGCACACAGAGAAATATACGATTATAAAACAAGAGTCTTAATAGGGAGACTCTCACTTTGTCAGTCAAAACTCATCCCCGTCAGTGGCTACACTGCCTGGAAACCCTTATTTTGTTGTTTCTTTTTTGAGTCAATGGGAAACTGTAATGTCCACTGTCCCTTCTCTTAACTGGAAAGTGGGAAACTTCATCCTGGCTAACACATCGTAATTCATGACTGTTTTTGTCTTGAAACAGCAAAACGGAGAATCGGGTAGATAGTTGTGGGCAGAAAAGATGCGAGGGAATCGTGGACTCGAAGAACACCCAATGGCTCGTACCTGAGAAGCAGCACCCAACGGGATTAGTAGATTTTGCTAAGCATTGGACTTGATCACGAAACAGAAAAATAAGTCCCAGCACATGGTATTTAAATCACGCAGTTCTCAGAAGAGTATCAAAGTTCACATTATCCTGGTGAAGGCTCCAGCTGTCCCTAGTATTGGGGAACCACTCTGGTTTCTGCATTTTATACATTAATTTTTTTAAAGACTTTATTTATTTGAGAGAGAGAGACAGTGAGAGACAGAGGGAGAGGGAGAAGCAGGCTCCCCGCTGAGCACGGCTGGATCCCAGGACCCTGCGATCAGGACCTGAGCCAAAGGCAGACGCTTAACCAACTGAGCCACCCAGTCGCCCCTGCATTTTGTACATTAAATAAAGATCTTGAAGTCGTTAAAGAGAAGCTTGTTTATTAGCTGTGATGTTATTCTCCTTTCAGGGCCGCCTTTTCTTACCACATTAATCTTGGGTGTGCTGCTAATGTCTTTTCTGCATTGAAGTCAGGAGGCCGGTTGACATGAGGGCAGTGAACCGTGAAATGCCTGCGTGGGTAATATATGGGTTCCAGCAGCCAGACTCTTCGGAGGCACAAATAAATAGACTCCTTTCTTGCTTGATGGGAGCATTAAATGCATGGGTGCAGGGACAGCACATACACTGGATGGATACTAAATACTTAACAAATGCCCTTTGTTATAATTTTCATACTAATATTGTTTTTATGTATTGTCAAGTGTCAAGTCAAGAGCTTTGCTCCCAAAGTTTTACTTTTAGGACAAATATCAGACTTTGGTCTGTAGTTTCAGGGCTGAATCAGTCAACGCCGGGAAAGGAAGCAGCAGGATTTTGGGACCAGGTACGGATTTTGGAACCTCGTACTTACATTTGAATCTGGATTCACCTACTTATTAACTGTGTGAACTTGAGGAAGTTATTTTCTTCTCTGACCTCAGTTCATGATCGGATTGAGACTGTGCATGTAATCAACCTAGTGCTAAGAGTAAAATAAAAATACAAAACAAAATAAAATGTTAAAAAGTTAATAATCTCTTGTTATTTTGTGCATTTGTTTATTTTTATTTTTTTAAGATTTTATTTATTTATTTTGCGGGGGGGAGTACCCGGGGGAGTTGGGGTTGGGGCAGAGGGAGGGAGCCTAAGCAGACTCCACACTGAGCCTAGAGACCACGTGGGACTCCCTCTCACGACTCTGAGATCACAACCCAAGCGAAACCAAGAGTCCAATGCCCAGCCAACTGTGCCACCCAGGTGCCCCCTCACATTTATTGAGATTCGGGTTTCCTCCCTTTGATCAGTTCACCATGCTGTACCCAATGTGACCCCATCACTGCCCTTCTTCAGGCTCCTTACTGGTTCTCCTTACACTGGGGATAATCGTAACAGCAGGCAGTATTAACGGTTCTGTGTGAGGACCAAGTACTGTTCCCCCCAATCCTTTTGGATGGCTCTCTCCCTGGCCTCAACTGTTTGGCCTCACCCACATTCAGTATTCTGCTGGGTATTCAAAGGAGATGCTCTGTAGGTGTGCGAAGTCCTCTCTGTGCAGCTTTCTTCTCTCCAGCACTTGAAAATGTAGCCACCCGGGTCTCCCCAGACTCTGTTTCTTCAACTCAAGGATTCTACCAGGCTTTGCCCATGTTTCCTCTCCTCGTCCGTACCGAAGCCTGAAAAGTTCTCTCTGGGGCAACTGTACGGTTCACCAAATCGTCTCCTACATCCTAGAAATCACCGCCCTTCGTTATCCATCTCCACTGTCTTAAAATCATTGTTTCATCTATTTCGTCCAATTTTGCATTTGTTTTAGGTGTGGGGGTAAATGGGACCCGTTATTCCATCTTGGCTGAAAGCAGAAGTCTAGGAGCTCACTTCTCACAGTGCTCTCAGCTTAGGCATTTATAACCTTCGGTCCCCAGACAGAAGGCTCAAGACCCAATCATTGCTTCATCAAATGTACGTGAGCCGAATTCCCATCAGACGGCAGCTTTCTTTACCATTTTGCCCTCTCTGCCTGGACTTCTGCCTTAGTTTCCTCCTCTTCAGCTCTACATTCCTAGTAAAACCCTCCTCTGAAGCCAGGGAGCCTGGTTCCTGCTTTTTCGAGCCAGGCCCCACACCTTGCACATAGCCTGTGGTCAGTGTTTCTCCGGGGCTGTTATTGGATGCTCAGCTGTTGCTGTGCTGAGCTCCGGGCACTCCCTACAGAACATACTAACTATTTCTGGATTAAGTGTACCTGAAAACGACTTATGTACTACTCGTTTGGATATCCATGGATGTCGATCCTTACCAAACCAAGACGAGGTGTATTATAAAGCCCTGGACCCTGGAGCCAAATCTCTACCCCCAGAGCTCTGCCTGTGATCCATTCCCCACCAACATGTGATCACAAGGGTCCAGCATACCCCGAACTCCCAACTAAGGACACCGAGAAGCTAAATAGTGACTATTGCGTGTTTTGTCCTTGGAGGAAAATATTCACGTGCAGAGAAATTCCTGTGAAAGCTTAGTGAGTTGTCTAGTGAAAACTTCTTTTCCTGTCTCAATTTACAAGTTAAAAAAAAAAAGCAAACAAACAAAAAAACAAGGCCAGCAGAGTTTAATTGAATTTCCCAACATCACAGAGCTAATTAATGTTAATGGTAGTACTCAAACTCAGGTCTTCTGTATCCTAATTAAAATTTCTTTTCTCTTGGATCACAAACACTTAGTTCTTTTGGTGAGCTATTTATTATTGATATCATTCCTGAATAAGGGGGGAAAAAACTCACACACGACAACCCAATTATTGTGGCCTTCTAATTTTTTCTAGACGTGACTCAGAGGGAGAATGTTTTTGTAAAGATTTCCAAGCCTCCCTCTCATTCCCTTCCCTCCTATAACATGGTCATCTACAAAGGAGAACAGAGAGAAGCTCTTGGCTTCTGATTTCCTAACTCCTTCTTGATTTCTGAAGAGCCATAACTCTACCATAAACGTTCAGGCATCGTGCTCTGGCACTGCAATTTTTAAGTTCCCAAGTTACCTAATTTGTACATACTGGAGAAGCAGGGTAGCTTGTGCTGTAAGTCAATGCACTCTAGACACCTGTTTTCTAAATCTGAGCAGATGACCTGGTGGGGGACCTTGATTTTCTCTTTTTCTCCCCACGGAAGTATGGTCTAATCCATGGGCACATAACCATTGCGTTCAGAGAGTGATCGGGTGTGATCTGCCGATCACATATGGAAGAAAATCCCTATGTCATTACTTCCTTGAGATGATTGAAGAAGCAGCCTCCAACCCGAGCGGACAGTCCGTAGAAGTCAGGCAGTGGAGCTCAGTGGATCCCCACCTGAACTAAAGCTGAGCAGAATTCAAAGCTGAGTAAATATTGTTGTTCTCCTCTCCCTTCTTGCCAACTCCCACCTCATTCCCTGGAGTGCTACTGATGGAGCAAAAGTGGGAATACAATCCCCAATGTCTAAATGAGATAGAGACAGGTTTGGGCTTCAAACACAAGTGCCTCCTCCCCCAGTATCTTATAGCGTCGGGCGTCACTGGGTTCCATTCCACGCAGAGCTGCTCCAACAATTCACAGAACGAACTCCTTAAGTTCTCGACGTTGCCGAACACTGCAGTAACATTAAAGATTACAGTTGGGACATACATGAGAGTCGAGAGAAGAGCTATGTTAGAGATTAGTTGGGATATGAGAAGAAAAAAAAAGCGACTATGAAATAAAGAACCGTTTAAAGTTATTTAATCTTGAGTAAATAACAGCTCAGTCTTCTCTTAGACACACACACATACCCACAAATGATTCAAAAGATTTCTAGCCTGTCAGCCTGGCTCACCTTGGAAACCTTAGTTACTAATATCCCCCCAAACACTGGCAATAGCAACAATAATTTTAATTGCATGGGTACTGAAACTATGCCAGGCACTACCTAAGTCCCTAAACACCTCTAACTTGGACAATAACCAGGTAGAAATAATTTTACCATGTTTCCAGCTAAGGAGATAGAATCTCAGAGAAGGTAAGTAACTTGCCCAAGGTCACACAGCTGGCAGGTGCTGGAGAGTCGGGACTCTGTTTGATGCCAAAGTCCTTGCTTTTGCAGTCACTAGAATTATCGCTCAGGGTAAATTGTTCCTCCCTGCTCTCTGTTCTCCCCAGTCCAAGGGTGGTCATCATTATTATAATCTTGGAGCTGCTTCAAAGGCCGGTGGCTCCGCAGATTCAACTCCAGGATAAGAAAAGCAAACAAAGTGAGTGTTCATTTGCAGCCTTTATGTGGGTCTTTTCATCTTCAAAGTCCTTTGTGAATATTAAACAATTAATCCCCCTGGAAGCCCTCAGCACTGGGGGAAGCGAATGTTTCCATTAATGTTGATGAATGTCTATTGCTATTGGTGAAGTTTTGCCTTTCAGCTTGTGCTTCTAAAGCCTGAAAGCCTTTCCATATAAATGAAGCACATTTTCATTCACACGTCTCTCCCAGGTGGATGAGGGAGTTGCTGAGATGTCTAAACACAGGGCTTTTTAAGTACCTTTGAGGAGTTAAAAAGCTTTGCTGGTTCTGCATCCTGAACACACGCACACGCGCGCACGCACACACACAGTTTTTATGATAAATCAGAAAAGTTGATGGCACGCGCACATGTGTGTGTGTGTGTGTGTGTGTGTGTGGCATACTGCTGGGTGCTTGTGTTTTATTCCAGACAAAACGGCACATAGAGGGGACTTCCCTGTTGGAGCTAAAGCCAGTAGCTCAGCTGCACGGTTGTCTCTGTGGTGCACCCGGTTAGCACATTCGGCTGCTAGCGGAAAGGTTGGTGGTTCAAACTCACCCAGGGATAATTTGGTCTTCTTTTCAGAAATAGGCGAGCAGTCCATTTCAGGACTTTATTACTCTTTTGCAAAGCACTGGTTCAGTGTTCTCTAAACCGGTCTGCTAAATCCCACCCCAGGTGCTTATTAAAACCACAAGTTCCCGAACCTTGAGATTCTGATCCCGTTGTTCTCGGGAGATGCCTGAGAATTTGCTTTTTAAAGACATAGCCTCTGCCCCCAGGAAATTATTATTATCATTCAAGTTTGAACAGAATTTGTGTGGAAGATAAAAATAATTGGCCCCAGAGCCACGCTGCCTGGGTCTGACTCTGCTTCTCCACATATCGACTGCAAAGTTTTGCGCTGCCCGTCTGAAGTGGCCGCCGGTGGCCCTGGCGCGGCATCCCACCGCCAGTGTCTACATGCTGGGATCTGATAGTTTTCTTTTTTAATTGTTGGCTTATTGTCTGTCTTTCTTAACTTACTACCACCCGAATCTCTCCCTTGCCCTTATAGGTCTGCTGTGCTGTGTCAATTTAGCAAAACCAGAGCTGGATTTCTTGGAATTCCCTTCCTTTAAAGAACCAGGTTGGGGGGGGGGGTGCATCTGGGTGGCTCAATGGGTTGAGTGTCCAACTCTTGATTTCGGCTCAGTCATGATCTCAGGGTTCTGGGATCGAGCCCCGAAATGGGCTCCGTGCTCAGCGCAGAATCTGCTTCTCCCTCTCCCTCTGCACCCCCGCCCCTGCTGATCATGCACTCTCTCTCTCAAATAAATAAATAAATAAAATCTTAAAAAAAAAAAAAGAACCAGGTGGAGATCTGAGATGTGGGAGTGAGTCTTGACCGTTCTTTGAGGGTCATCAACGGTTAGAGGTGGTAAGGGACAGAAGCGGAGGGCAGCAGGGTCCAATTTGTGTTCACTTTTCCTCGCCCCATGTCCGAGTCCCCTTGCTGACCTCCAGCCCTGCTCAGCAACCTGACCGGAGGCCCAGTGCCAGACCCTGCTCTGAGACCTCACAGAGACGGAGCCGCGAAGAGCCCGTGGCCTTCCATAGACGGCTGCGTCCCTCCGGGAGCTGGTCTTGCCCTTCAGCCGGCAATGAATCAGAGCTCAGCAAACTCCTCACGGCTTTACTTTCAAAGAATGTCAATTCTGTGAAGTCTGAGAGCTCGGCTAAATCTGCTCATCACGATTTCCTCAGTACCTAGAACACGGTTATTGGCTGAGTGGCTGATGAAATTGATGGCTTCATCCATAAATGGGGGGTTATGATGCTTCTTTCACTGAGTTGTGTGAGGACAAATGAAATAACATATAAAGAGCTCAGGACTATTCCTGGCGGATAATACGCACTGATACATGGTTGTTGCTGTTACTCATTCTGTTGTTACGGCTTTGAAAACATCAAATCCGCCACAGGGAGCCAACAACATTATACGTATGTGTGCGATAAAATCTCTCGAGTCAGTGTCTCCCAATCCGCCTGGGTTTAGTCCTGCCTTTGAATCATAATGTCATCCCAGAGAGCTATGAAGCCAGGGAGAACGCTAGAAATTCCCAGGACAGCGCCCGTGTTTGAAAGATGAAGAAACACAGACCCAAGAAGTGAACAGATTGGCCCGAAGTTATCCACTCATTAGAAAAAGATGTAAAACTAAGAACGGTTTTCATTGAAGCAGTTCAGAGTCCTTTCTGTGATCTTACGGAAAATAAAAATTTTCTAACACTTCATAATGATGCATAACACGTATGTATGTATATATACGTGTATATAGAGAGGTACACATATACACACACACGGTGATATGTATGTGTATACAGATTTTATACACATACTGGTATAGGGTCACAGGGTCCTGCCTTTCCTACGGTTTGGGGGATGATACATCCAAGTCGCCTGGGACAGTGCGGTCTATGCTTATGCCATGGTTTAATTATTAACAGTATCCCCTTCGCTCTTAGAAGTTTCCCTCGCTATAAGGGAGGCCTTTGTTTTCCACTTTCTGTGCACGCATTTAGAATGAAGTACCCTACAGAGATGGACATGTGTGTGCTGGGCATCGTCAACCAGAACGTCGCATTCACTTGGCAGTAGTGACCACTTTGGGGATGGGTTCATGGCGCGATCGGAGCAGTAAACCGGGACAGCCAAGTGAGCAGCAGGCTTTCTCTTCTCTGAGATGGGCCACCAGTGAAGATGCTAGACATTCGGAGCTGCCCCATGCTTCGCCAGGGGACCTGAGCAGGAAGCCAACATGAAACAAAACACAACCAGGAGATGAGAGAAACTGAAGCCTAATCGCTGATATCGCAAGTGCTTGATCAAGCCCTTCCTGAAGCTACCCAAACGCCAGATGTTTTTGCTAAAATTAGATAAGATGAGTTTTCTGGCCTCTGCAATTCAAAGCATCCTAACTAAAGTACTGATTGAAAAAAACACAAATGTAATAAAAGGGATGGGACAATTGTGCCATGGTCCTAGTCCTCCACCAAAACTGTTTCTGGGCCAGAGTTGTTCCTCTGATAAGTTAGCAGGGGAGGTATGTCCCTGCGTGTCCTAACCTCCCCATCCTACCCTCATGCTGTGTAACTCCATCACTCTGGACTTTGCAATCCTGATGAAGCCGTTCATTCATCAGCACACGTAAGCTGAGCCCTTTACGACCCCCGGAAGTTTACATTCTACTCAAGGAGAGGATTAAACAGTGCGATGACAACTTCTACCCATACCGTGACGTGCCAGGGCTTTATGAAAGCTGTCTGCAGGCACCATAACTGACCCAGACTTGGTAGGAAGGTGAGCAGAGAGAAGGCCTCAGAAGGGAACAGAGATGGAATTAACCCTGAGAGGTTGAGCAGGAATTTACTAGCTAGTTAAGAAATTACAGGGAATCCTGTGAAGAGAGAAGACATGCACCATTATACAGATGACAGCTGAGGAAAGGCAACCATTTGCTAGGAGCTTGGAAGAAAAGTCTAGAGAGAGAGAGAAGCGGGAGTCCTCCCACATCACATTAAAATCCCCGGATTTCTACACTGTGAGCAATGGAGAAGCACGACAGGGAGTCCCTGATCAGGTTGTCCGGCTTCTCTTGGGCCAAGGTAACAAGACTGCTTTGCTCTCCACTTGACTAGCTTTCAAGAACCTGCACACAGGCTTGCATAGCCTTCTGTACCGACGCGCCCAGCAGCACCTGCCCCCCTCCTAGGAGAAGGTGGACTGCGCGAGATTCCGAACTCTTCTTTCCCCTCTGAACCCTTTGGCTAATTGATAGACAGCTTCTGCTTTATTTTACTCCTTCCTCCTGTCCCTAATCAATTTTCTTTTGCTTCGGACTAATCCTTCCTTAAGCTCTCATGCCAGGTCCCTCTCTTTCTCTTTTTCATATCCAGTGATCAGATTTGCATTTTAGAAAGACTGTTATCCCTGCAAGAGTTTGGAGCAGGGGAAATCCGGAAGCAATGAGAGCCTGAAAGTTGTTACAGAAATGCAAGGGAGAGAGGAGGGAGTCGTGGGGAGGAAGGGGAGGGGAGGATGCTTCGCGGTGATAGCCACCACACATGTGGGATGGGATGAATGCATTTGGGGTCTGTGTATCAAAAAGCAGTTAGCATATGTTCTGAGAGAAGCCTCAGCATGTGGAGGCTTAAACTGCATTCGGAATTGAATTTCCAGGCTCAGTAAATTTACAATATGCTTCCTCAATCCATCCCACCTCCTTGCTCCTCAGCTCAGTGAAATAGCTAAATAATTAAATGCTAAAATGCTTCTTGGATATGCTTTGTTGTTGAAACACATCTGCTACATGTTGGAGGACCCCTTCCTGGCAGATGTTCCTTTCCTTTGGCTTGTTTATCTATGGAAATGAATATCTTAAACCTCCTCCCCTGCTAAGCTTAATAAAAAGGAATCCTTTCCATACTCAGCTCCTTCACTGTGCCGCTTGTGGTCCTTTATCAAACTATTAAGGACATACACTGTGCAACTAATTATTATTATTTTTTGCTGCTACTGCACTGCTTTCATCCAAGGGAAGGCCATCGTCAGCTCAGGACTTAGCGCGGGAGACCGAATCCACACACCATATTCTCTCCCAAAGAAAACAGAGTCTCTGTAGTGAAAAGACTCTGGAAGCCAGGACTCTATAAAGAGACTATGGAGTCTCTCCTTAGCTCTATTCTTTGAGCAATTACGTACTTCATGGAGTTAAGGTTGCCCACTGATAAACTAGAAGATAGAGAAAACAAAGAATAAATTGAGATGGCATAGCATACATTCATCCAATTTGGGGAAGATTGGGAGCTGTGGAGAACAAGGAGTAGACAGGATTCAATATGTTTGCCATAAAGACCATGAACATAAGGGAAGATTTAATAAACTTACTGAAGACATTCATGGCCTCCGAATTTATTGAAACCCCTTGGTGAAAGAGTCACTAGGGCACTCGTAAGGAAAGCATTTGCTTTCTGATTGTGCGTGGAGATGGTCAAGATTATACGGGCTCAATACAAAAACATAACTAAGACATCTTTGAAATACAGATAAGGGAGGAAGAAAAAGGAAATTTTAATTAAAGTCACATATGGTACAGCTTAGCAGAATGAGAGACCATAGGGGCTGTTTTAAAATTATTTGCATGTGTCATAACATTGAAATGGGAGAAAATAGATGTTTTTTCCTTTAGGGTGAGAGAAGCATTTGACTCATGAGCTCCATTTTGTGTATTATTTAATTTCACTAAGTCCCGGAACCTGAGCTTTTAATCCTGGTTGAGTTTCCTTAGCAGCATTTGGCCTCTATTTTATGGATGAGTATCTTGTTGTAGAGAAGTCTTGTATTATAAAAAGAGCTAGTCTACTTTTTGTTCCTGTGTGAGGGAAGCTTGCTTTCTCTCTAGATGTTTGTGGGATGTTTTTCTTCAAACTTGAAATTCATGTGTCTGCCAGGATGTGTCTACATACACAACTCTGATTCCACGGAGCATACATGACCTCTTTCTATCTGCATCCTTCACTGTCGGCTCAGAGATCTCCTAAATACTCAGAGATTTCCAAAATATTTTCGTTGTATTTATCAATTTCCTTTGCAGACACAGCGTTACTCTGCAAGTATGGGCAGAACATTGTCTTTCCCAGCCTTATGTAATCACCCTCTCTCTTGTCCTCTCTATTTTCCTGTCCTTGTTTTCTCAAGTTTTTCTCTACCACCCTGATTTGATTCTCCACGTTCTTATCTTGTCTGCTTCCTTCTGCTTTCATTATGGTCTGGAATTCTGCTACCAGAGTTTTGGTATTTTTGCCTTTCGTTTTTTTTACTTTTAGCTCACTCAACTGTTTTCATTCTATTCTGTTCTTTTATTTCAGACTACTTTTCTTTTGTGAATTTTTGCTCTTATTTAATAAATACTTCTCTTTTTCTTGGTTTATTCGATTGAATATTCAATTTAAAATTTTTCCTTTGGGTTGCAAAACTTCATTTTCAGAAACATGTTCTTCTTATATTTTCCTCTCCTTTTTACGATTTTAAACGCCCAATATATTTTTTTTAAGATTTTATTTATTTATTTGACAGAGACAGCCAGCGAGAGAGGGAACACAAGCAGGGGGAGTGGGAGAGGAAGAAGCAGGCTCCCAGCGGAGGAGCCTGATGTGGGGCTTGATCCCAGAACGCCGGGATCACGCCCTGAGCCGAAGGCAGACGCTTAACGACTGCACCACTCAGGCGCCCCAATACGCCCAATATTTTCTTAATATTCTCCACTCAGCCTTGAATGAAGCCAGGTATCTGCAGACCAGGTGTTTGCCAATAACGTGTGGATTTCCTTGACTCTGCTACCTGTCTGTCTAAAGTTGGATTTCCATCTCCATTTTACATCTAGAGTGATGGGCAAAGCTTTCAACCCATTTTCTGGTTTCTGTAAGATATCCGGGTAATATGCCTCTATTGTATCAAACTGGGAGCCTTTCCATCTTGGCTACATACATAACATGTTCTGTCTAATCTCCAAAATGCACTGCTTCTACGTATTTTTTTGTATTTGCTTTCACTACTTACTGTTGACAATCATACTTCCAAAATCTTCCTCCAAAAGTCCTGACACTTTCAGTTTTGCTGTGTTCTTTGTGGATGGAAGACATCGATGGATGAGGAGAGAAAGATAACTGATCACCTGGCAGGGGGGTGGGGGGGGTGTATAGAATCAGTGCTCCTGCATTAGAAGTGTACTTGTCTTGTTTTAATTTTATGGCGACCTGAATGTCTTCATCAGAAGAATAATCTAAGATGGGAGAATTTTCTTTCAATCTTCACACTTTGAACAAAAATAAAACTATTTGCTGGAGACTGGGTAGATTTTTTTTTTATTTTTTATTGCAATATATTCCGTTGAATTTTAAATTATTATGAATCCTTTCAAAATGTAAGTCTTAATTTCAGGAAGGATGCATTTTTGCCTTGTTCACTGTTGTCATGGGCAGCAGGAGAATGGACAAAGCTGAATTAGGAGCTGCTCAAATGCCAGATGCCATTTTAAACTGGAATGCACCCAGCAATTAGCATCTGCTCAGTGCTTGGAACATGGTAAATGACTTACATACAAATGAACCTTTGGGATATTATCCATTCATAATGTTGGCACCAAGTGTACTATAAATCACCGAATTTCCCTCATCTCAGTGCGCATTTTGGTTCCAAGTCAAAGGCTGCAGAATACTAATTGTTTTTTAAAAAAGATAAGATGGGGGCGCCTGGGTGGCACAGCGGTTAAGCGTCTGCCTTCGGCTCAGGGCGTGATCCCGGCGATCTGGGATCGAGCCCCATGTCAGGCTCCTCTGCTATGAGCCTGCTTCTTCCTCTCCCACTCCCCCTGCTTGTGTTCCCTCTCTCGCTGGCTGTCTCTATCTCTGTCAAATAAATAAAATCTTTAAAAAAAAAATAAAAAATAAAAAAAGATAAGATGAGGTGAAATCATTACTGTCATCACAGATTGAAAGATAAGAAACAGATAAAGCAGGGGAAAAAACCCTCTATTCTGCACATATAATCCTCACAATCACCTACAGCTTGTGACGATGATCCCATTTCTTAGATAAGGAAAACAAAGTACAGCGGCAAGTAACACGTTCTAGGTGACACAGCCACAAAGTGAGAACGAGGAGCTTTAATTCAGAACCAGATCTGGCTGGCTGAGTTCAGAGGTCAATTTCTACTGTTATGTACATCCCCTACCCACAAGCTCAAGCTGTACTGGAAGGGTTTCTCTCAAATGTATTTCCGGTGACTTCATGCATCTGGTACAAAGAAGTCCCGCCTTTGGGTCCTTCATGTCTAATGGAGACACTTAATCTTGCTTGTTACAATCTCTTCTTCCCTGGCCTCACATAAACCCAAGAGGGAAAGAGAGGCTGGAGGCTAAACAGTAAAACCGTCCACTGCACTTGACCCTTCTCCTCTCCTCTATTGTCTAGTCTTGATCTTTGGACCAAGCATGGGCTAATGTCATTAAATACTTGAAAAGAAAGACTGTTCTTCATACATAAAAATAAATTCTCCTAAATTTCATGAATATTGTGGATTTCCTTGCTGTGGATACAATGTTTTCTGCACTGCCTCTGCCATTCTACACACCCTTAGCCTTTGGGGATCGGTATTGTTTAACTGATACTTGGGCACGGAGAAAGGGTGGATGTAGAAATGTCTGGGGGATACAATCTTTTGTTAAGGAAAAGAGCAAATGTAGCTGACTTACAACTCTGCAGAGGAAAGGAAAGTAAATGTTCCTTAGAACGCAGTGATCAGAGTCTTCACCCAACACATCAAGTCTGGACCAGAGCTGATCTACCTTCTCTCTTTAGAATAGACTGGAAGGTAAGAAAGTGAGGCGTGCTCTCATGTACGTTGACCTGGCAAATTACCACCAGATATTATATAGGCCGTCCTCTAAAATCTAAAGAGAGATGAGATACCTTCATGAGCATTTTTTATGATTAGTATTCTTATATCGATCTTAACACCAGTGGGTTGTAAAGAATCTGCTGTCATCATCTCTTGGTGGTATGGGAGCAGTTAATAGGCATAGACCATGAGATATCTCTGGCCATACTAACATGAACAATTAAAATTCCTTCTCCTACTTCCTGCACCTTCTTCTTTCCTCTCCTCCCCATCTTGCTGCTCTTCAATCATTCCTGCTGTGCTTGGAGGTTCCTATAAAAGGGCTTCACCTGTATTCTCAAAGCTCATTAGAGCAGGGACAAATAAAGATTGAAACCATTTCCGGAGAACAATCACTAATTCTTCTTGAACAATCATGGGAGATCCTTTAGGAGTAAGAAGGAGCTGCTTCTTGTGTTTTTTAAATAGCTAGTATGTCATCCATTCTCCTTAGGCATTGTCCTAGAAAAGATGTTTCCAAGAATGACATCTTTACTAGCCACGTCTACATAGCCTCAAGGAGTTAGATGGAAGAAAAGAAAAACAAATAAACAACAAGTAAAACAAAACAAAACAGAAATCAATCGTCTGCTACAGGTTCCATGTACACTAAGCAAATGGATGTTTAATTTTTTTTATTTTTTAATCTGGATGTTAGATGCCCACATCTGATTTATTGTTTTACATCCCAAAGCACCTAGCACTCTGTCTTGCACCTGGCATGTATACCCAATAAATATTTATTGAATGAATAAATGCATGAATGAAGATAATGCATGGATGTGGGTAACTGATGACATTATTTGGAAAGGACTTGAAGATATAAAGCCTTGAGACTCTCTTTTTCATGGACAGTGATAGAATTTAAAGAAAATGGAACTTCTCTGGGTTTTTTTTTAAATTAGGATTTTATGAATGCCCTAATGCCATATTCTTGATCATTGCATGCTAGACAAAGGTAGCAGATGAGGGACAGTCTTTTAGCTCAGATGACACTCAAATTAGAGTTGCAGAGCCTACACCAGAGTCTGTGAATAGTTCATCCCTATGTCTAAAATTACAACTGGTTCCATAAAAACAAGGAGTCAAAAGGAGACCATACCCAGCATTATTCTGTGTGGGGGATGGCAGGACAAATGTTAAGAGGGTAGAAAGAATGAGGAAACATTTTATCCAAATGTAAGAAATGCTTGTCCTGCAACATGAGCTTTCACCTAAAAATGAAAGAGCAGATTCACAAAGTAGTTATTTCCTCCAACACTGGGGATATTCAGCACATTTATATGTATAAAGTACCTAGAGTAGAGCTTTGACATATAAAGATATTATATAAGCATTTCTTCAACAAAACAAAAGCTATAATACCTGAAATACTGAGTAGATGAGTCTTGTGTTTTCTAAAAGTTTCGACTTACAGCTTATATGATGGTTGGGCTATTTTGGATGAAAGTCACAAATGGGCTCTAGGATTTTGGGGCCAGAGGAAAATTTTACTGAAAGGGTAATTCAGGAAAGTGGATGCATAAGAGTGAAGATAGTCCAAAGAGTCTGTTTGGAATGGGATTCAAGAAGATCCAGAGGCTCCAGTTACTATCTCTGGAATGAATGAGAACTCTAGTTATTTTCAGTCTTTTCACTATGTTAACTCATAGTCAAATTCCAGAAAGGGAGCATCGGTTGGACTTCATCTCTTGGGCCATGTACCCAGCCTTTTACTAGATTACTTAATTGGAAAATCAAACTGTGACTACTCAAGAGATAATTCCTCAAGGGTAAATAAAGGTATAATTTCCAAAAGGAAGTGTAATGGATACTGGGTAAGCTAAAAAACCCAATGCCCACTGTTTCCTCTAAGCCTCTTCCAGCTCTATGGTTCTGTGGAGCTCTCATAATGTAACATTACGAACTCTCGTTAGATGGGGTTCATGACCCCCTGACTCACTCCACAAGCATTTTGTCCACAGACAGACCATTGCCTAATAATCCTTTCTGGTGATGACAAGAAAGAACGAATGCATAACTGGATATGTGTACCTTCTCTTCCCAAAGTGCATGTAGTCACTCTGGGTAGAACAAAGTGATGGGCTTGGGAAGCAGTGAGTAAGGGAGAGGAGAGCCTAGGGAGGGAGAGAGAGGTAGGGGGTGATGTGACTAAAGTCATGCCAGGAGCTATGTATAACCAGGCTCACAAAAATCCCAAAGGTGGAGAAATAGACATAATATTTACAAGAACACCTTGTTTGTGCTCATGATAGTTACAAGTCCACCCCCGTTCTTTCTAAATATAGATGTGATATTAACAAACCCACCATGATATTGACAAGAATTTTACCAAGTTCTACGGTCAGTTTCCTCCAAAAGACCAGCCATAAGAGCCGTCAGTGACAACCCATTAGGGACCCCTCTCACTCTAGAGAGCTCTTTTTCTTTCCTTTCTGGTCTTTCACTTAATAAACTTTCACTTCACATCACCCTTTTGGCCCGAGATTCATTCTTCAACTCCATGAGACAAGAACAACCCCGCAGCAGGGCTCTGGCCAGACATCTTTTTTTTTTTTTTTTAATTTTTTATTATGTTATGTTAGTCACCATATAGTACATCATTAGTTTTTGATGTAGTGTTCCGTGATTCATTATTTGTGTATAACACCCATGCAATACGTGCCCTCCTTAATACCCATCACTGGCCTGTCCCAATCCCCCACCCCCTCCCCTTTGAAGCCCTCAGTTTGTTTCCTGGAGCCCATAGTCTCTCGTGGCTCATTCCGCCTTCTGTTTACCCCCCCCCCTTCATTCTTCCTTTCCTTCTCCAACCGATCTCCCTGCTATTTCTTATGTTCCATAAATGAATGAAACCATATGATAATTGTTTTTCTCTGCTTGACTTATTTCACTTAGCATAATCTCCTCCAGTCCTGTCCATGTTGCTGCAAATGTTGGGTAATTGTTCCTTCTAATGGCTGAGTGATATTCCATTGTATATATGGACCACATCTTCTTTATCCATTTGTCTGTTGAAGGGCAGCTCGGCTCCTTCCACAGTTTAGCTATTGTGGACATTGCTGCTATGAACATTGGGGTACATATGGTCTGGCCAGACATCCCAACTGAATCTTGTGTCAGCTACACACTTGTCACTTTATGCAAATTACTGAACCCATGTACATGTCTCAGTTTATTTCATTGTACCTACCTCGTAGGTTTATCATATGTATGGGTGAAATTAGGTAACACATGTAATCAGACTGGCACCTATTCAGCCCTCGGAGCGGAGGACTGTACATGACATTTTAATTATTATTAATATTACAACTACAAATAATGTCACCATGTTACCTTATTGAGTAAGATCCATGTCAGACACCCACAGCTAGTCCAAGGCACATTTGCAAAGATGGCCAACCTGTTCTACCAGACATTTTTCTTCAGGAAGAGAGGAAACGTACCTAAGATATAAGCAAAACACTGTAAGAGAAGTGTTGGGAGAGAGCCCAAAGCCTGCCATTCTTTATGCTCAGAACACCTTGGAAATGGCTCTACTGCCTGTGCAAAACAGAAACTCTTAGGCTTTCAAGAATAATCACACTTAAAGCAAAACAGAACAAATAAAAAACAAATAATAAAAACAAAAGCCCAACTTTCTCTTTCTATCCAGGACATAGCTTTTTAAAATACTTTTCTTTTAAAAAATAAAATAAGATGAAATCAGAGAGGGAGATGAATCATAAGAAACTCTTAAATATAGGAAACAGACTGAGGGCTGCTGGAGGGGAGGTTGGTGGGGGGATGGGATAACTGGGTGATGGGCATTAAGGAGGGCACTTGATGGAATGAGCACTGGGTGTGATATGCAACTGATGAATCCCTAAACTCTACCTCTGAAACTAACAAAAAATAAAATAAAATAAGGCTTCTAATCTATTAAAAAAAAGGTTTTTTTTATTATTATAAAAATACTATCCATAATCTATCCAAACAGAGAAAACATTACTGGATTGTGCCAGCTAACTGCTACATTAGCCAATTGTTGGCATTTCCAGTAGCATTTTCTATGTACATAAATCTGTACAGAAACAGATTTGAACGGAATGTAACTGAAATGCTTTTGGAAATGAAGGGGGTACTGGGTATAATTTTGAGTGGGCCAGCTCTGGATACCCCATTAAGTAGAAAACCACCTAGGACATAGATCCCCTTTCAGGCTACAAAGTAGTTAAGAGGAAACCCAAGCCCTCAGGACCATCGCGGTTGAAGTGAGCCACAACAATCCTTCACCCTATAAAACCTAAGGCATTTCCGCTGACTTGATTGACAGAATGCTGTTTTCCAGGGGCATCACTTCTGCATCCTTCCTTCAGTGACCCATTTCTAAATGGGGCATTAATAAGATCTCAAAGTGTTTCAGTTTTATAGGAGTTATTAGAAATCGGTTCCAATGCTACTGACATAACAGTGTGCATTACATGTGGCCATTCTTCCGTTCAGCACTCTCAGAAACACTGTGGGGGAGGAAGTAGCAAACCCATTTCACAGATGAAGAAACTGGAGACCAGAGAGATGACAAGATTTGCCCCAGTTCACACAACCTCTAAGGAGCACAGAACAAAATCCTACATTTTGACATTACGATCTTTACTCCTTACAGTTCCTGTTTCCTTGTTTTAAGACTGAGGGTGCCATTTGCCTCTTTATAACAAATGCTTTGGGTCCTGAAATTGGGTTTCCAGGTTGTCGATCTCAATGACGGCTGCTTGAAATGTCTTTTTAGGAAACCAAACAGCTAAGGTGGACAAAGCTCAAAGAGAAAACAAAAACAGCACATTTATCTGGGCTTCTTGCCCATTCTCTGAATCATTCAGAGGGGATCATGAGGAAGAGTAAAGGCACATTTCACTGTTAATGGATTTTAACTCACTTTTAATTCAATAGCAAATGGAAGCATCTATTGTTTTTGCAGATCTAACATCCCATTATTCCTCTCAAGTACCATTGGCTGACTGTTTTTATCAATGTTGGCATGGATACAAGTCTAGTAAAATGCAGAATATTTGAACACAATTTACATTTTTTCCCCAATTACCATTTAATTCACCTGATATTGGCCACATGGCAAACTGGTTCACATTCCAGACATCAGTTCTCTGGTATTTTTTTATTTTAGCAATAACATTTAATATAATTTACTTAATTGAAAAATAATACATGTACACTGAAGTGCGTTTGGAAAATATGGTAATTTATAAATTAATAAAATAAAGATCGCTGTAGTCCAACTACCCAGAAACAAAGACAATTTACAATGTATGATGTATGATTATTTTACTATGCATATGCGCATATTTTTTTAACAAAGCTGAGATATTTTCTCTTTAAATTTATAATCTGCTTTTTCAAACTTAATAATACATTATAAATACTTATTTACTCATTAGTGTCTCCTAAGACTTTGTTTTTAAAAGCTGATTATTTGGCTTCATAATTTCAAAAACTAGTTTTTTCTTGTTGGATGTTAGTTTTTTTTCTCACTTCTTAACTTTTATAATAACACTCAACATATCATTGTACACAAATTTTTGTACACAGCTGTTTGTGAGGCATGTTTTTGGCAGAAAATTCAGAAACCCTAACTACTAGTTTCTTAAATGGTATAGACATTTCCCCAAGATAACAAGACATCTGGAGGTAGAAAACCACGGCTGGGACACAAGCTAAATGACATCAAAGAACGCCCCAAGCTCTTTCTATCTTTTTCTGCCCCTGGTCTGAGTATTTGCTTTTTATTTCTATGCTTTCGGAGCTCATTGCTGCAATATGGCTACCATAGCTCCAAGCATCTGTACTCAAGGAAGTAGAGGGAGGGAATGATGTTGGCCACACTCCAACAGTGTGATATCCATGTAACCACTCTAGATGCAAAGAAGTCTGGGAAAGCAAGTATTTAGTTCTTCTAACCTCCATATAAACTGAGGTCAAGAGAGAAAGGAGTTGGCAGTAGGTGTTAAGTTGGTCAACCCACGATGTCTGCCATAATCTACGATATAAAATAAGAAATTTCTCCCTATAGGAAAAACCCCTAGAAGGGATACCTTAGAATTTCATTTCTTCTCTGATATAAAAGAAATATATGTTCATTGCAGAAAATTAGAAAAAAAGCTCAGAAAATAATAGAAAATAAAATAAAATATTTTATAACCTCACCAAGCAGACATAACCAGCCAATAACTAGACTGTGCATCTAGTCTTTATCCTATACTAGCCCAGACAACTCTAGGTGGAAGCAGGAATTACAGGTTACTGTAATAGACATGATTACTAGTCCTAAGAATCCAGATGAATGGCTCTCAAGTTTAGTCCAAGCAACCGTTTCTAGTTTTGTACTTGATAAAACTCTAAAAACCCTAACAAGTTCACTGACTTTCATGGAGGACAAGCACTAAAACAAATAGATATATATTACACTATATTTAACAATACAGTCATACACAAAGTATTAAAATAGTACTGAGCAGTAGTAGTTCTTTTGGGGGGCAAGGGATGGTTCAAGAGCTGCTCAGAAAAGATGATTCCAGAATAAATTTTAAAGTTTAATTGAATTTTCCATGGGGACAATGGCAGGTTGCCGTGATAGAAATGAGTATTCAAGATTCAGAAAACAG
Organism: Ursus maritimus; assembly: GCF_017311325.1. NCBI lineage: Eukaryota > Metazoa > Chordata > Mammalia > Carnivora > Ursidae > Ursus > Ursus maritimus. The sequence goes on from NW_024427107.1 coordinate 66,276,044, forward strand.
CATGCAGAAAGCATTGAGGAGTGAGAACAAAGAATGCATATTTGAAATTACGTATAAATGAGGGCTTAACAGATTATAAAGTTTGAGAGATGTCTATTTAGTAAAAGTAGATAATTCTGGTAAGAGAAACAAGACTCTAAAAGCTTAGCAGTTCACGCAACAGAAGAGCCGCTCTGCTGTGCCCAGGTGTTAATAGAAAGTCCTGGGGCAGGGGCTGAAGCAAGGTGTCTTGATCACATTACCTGTGAGAAAGATCATCTTATCAGCCAAGTTTCCTCTAGGTACACAAAGGCAGGCGATCAGCTGAGTCCATTGCAACGATGGTTTCTACCTCCTCCAGAAACCTCTCCTCCTGAGAACGCAGCCCCGAGGAACTTCTGGTATGTTCTAAAGGAAACGTCCATGACCTGGGAGTCCCAAGGATAATCACCATCAACATCATCATCCTCCTCCTATCAGTTACTGTAATATCTCAAACAACTTCCATGTTCCTGTCACCAGAGCTAGGCGCTTTACATATGATATATCAAGAATTCCAAGCATCTTCTTTTAAAACGATATTCTTGGATGCCAGTGCTCTGGATAATTTCAGTCATGACATGGGAGCTGAACATGTCAGGCTCAGTTCCTGCTCCGCCCCCACCTGCAACTTTAAAGGTACAGTTGTACATGTATTTATTTTACATCATCGCAGGGTAAGGAGTTTCTCTATCTCTACCTCCTACATGGGTCCTAAAACCTTCCCACTTTCTTTGTTGGCCAGGCATACAGTAAATTAGGGAAAAAAGCAGGAGGCCTTTTATACTATAATTCAAAGCAGAGAAAAGAAACAGAAACTGTTTTAGTTTAATAATGCCAAAGAGCATGGGGGGGGGGGAAGCTGGAATGGATTAAGAGTCCGGACTGCCTTATGGATGGTTTGACTTTGCAAAGGAATATTCTCTTCACCTGTCTTCTCCACCTATATACAACTCAAGCCCTCTCAGGGAAAGACTCCTGAGTCTAAGAGGACAGGTAGTATGGCGGAGCATCTGGGAGAAGGATAGAAGAGAGTTTTAGGAGTCAGGGGCATGGCAAGGGAGGTGTTGAAAGGAAGGGGACCCAGAGAGGGGAGCAGTCGGTTCAAGCTAAAGGCTTTAGCATGCCAATTAAAGCTAAAGGTTCCCCACGCTCTCCTAGGAGCTGGCAGTCTGTTTAGAATAGAATAGAGCACAATTTCCAATTCTCCATGAATTCCTTGACTCGGTGTGGATTATTATAATGGGGAAAATAAGCCCGAAGAACAGGCAGGGCTACATGGGTGCTGGCTGCAGACTCTCGGAGACTAATGAACTCTTCTGTTTCTCAGTTTTCCCATCTATAAGATGAAGACAAAAATACTACATACTTCTTACCTTGATGAAAGGAAGAGAGAAGATAAAATATTTTAGGAAATTAGATTGGTGCTTTGGGGCCAGCAGACTCTCTGTAAAGAGCCAGATAGTACATAGTCTTTGCAGACCCTACTGTCTCTGTCACAGCTACTGAACCTTGTTCTTACAGTGAGGGAGGCAGCCACAGACACATGTAAACAAATGTGTGTAGCTGTGTTCCAATAAAACTTTATTTACAAAAACAGATGGTGGGCCAGATTTGGCCTGCAGTTGTAGTCTATGGGCCCAGAGCTTAGAACATTCCTGGACATACTATAAATGATTCATAAATATTAACTATTATTGTCATTATTAATTGATCACCATGTCTTTCCAGATTCTTTCTGTTTGACAATCAGCCAATGGTAAAAACTTCCATGATAATGTCCTATAGCAATTTTCCAAAGTCAAGGAAATAATAAAGAAATTATTTTATATTGGACTTCACTATAAAGTGTATTTTTATAAACAAGTTTTGCTTTATTTTTTTTTTAAGATTTTATTTATTCATTCGACAGAGATAGAGACAGCCAGTGAGAGAGGGAACATAAGCAGGGGGAGTGGGAGAGGAAGAAGCAGGCTCCCAGCGGAGGAGCCTGATGTGGGGCTCGATCCCATAACGCTGGGATCACGCCCTGAGCCGAAGGCAGACGCTTAACCGCTGTGCCACCCAGGCGCCCCAAACAAGTCTTGCTTTAAAAAATAGATGTGTGTTAAAACTAATAGACTAGATTTGACCAAACTTCCTTCGACTGCTTATAATCCCAAATGCTCACAACTTCTCTCCATGACGATTTAGATTTCAAGACTTCTTTGTAGGATGCAGGCTTTTGCACAGCTTGTCCATGGGCGAGAGCCAATTTTTAACAAGACTGGTCCTCCTCACCAACATCCTTACTGCCATCACTGTTACTATCATCCAGAAAATTCTCATTTCTCAAGGAGAGCACCCAAGTTCCAGGAGATGGTTCTGCCAGTGTCTCGGCATCTTTCCAGTGGGCCCATCTGTCTGCACTGCTCAGCCAAGGCCTAACAGCTCAGAACATATGGCTGGGACTTCTCATCTTGGAGAGCTGAAGCTGACAAATACTTGAGAACATTCATTTGGTGTGGGAGGTATGGTGGCTCAAAGAAACCTGGTCTATTTGCAAGCCTGAGGCTCCTGGGGAAATTACCTGAAGTCCTTGCAGGGGAAGAAGAGCCTTTCCACTTTCACAGGAATAACTGGAAATGATTAAATATTAGTATTATATTATTCCATCTGTACAAATACATAGAGTTAGTCTCAGAAAGTTTGAAGGACATGCCCCAGTTGAAACTGGGATAATGTGGCAAGCACTGAACTAGTTTGCAAGTATTCTGTGCAATGGGGTTCTTTATATTTACTTAATCAGAATATCCCTTTTTCCAACCACTCCAAATAAGTAGAATTTTACTATACATTGGAATATCAAATGGCCTGGGAATCGATGTTGTGAGAACAAATCAGGGTATAAATACAGCTGGACAAAATATGTTGGAAAAACCCAGGAGATGGGTGCAGAGTAGGCAAATGGTTTATATCTGAACATGAATATTTAAACAAGAGGACACATTTTTATCCACTTGTCAGGCTCAGTGCACCTGCAGTCCTTTCAAGAACTAGTTACCCTTGAGAATGAATCAATAAACAAGGCAGCCATGGTCCCTGCTCTCATGCAGCTTACAGTCTAGTGGGAGGTTATTAATTAAGACCAGGATGAAGGCAACAGCACTGTCGAAGGGTTTACTGAAGAGAGTTTAATGAAGGGTCTATTGAGTTATGAGCAAACTTAAAGGAAAAGGATGGAACAGGGAAGCACCTCAGGACTTACAGTTTGGGGAGCTGGTACCACCGCTAGGACTGAAGAGGCAAGAGGAGGGAACAGTGTGATCCCAGCCTGGCAAGAAAATGAAAGCTTAGAAGAGGACCACCTTGCAGGACCCATGGTTGCAGGGGTGCATAGCCAGAGACAGGAGAACCCAGCAAGGCAGAGAGGGAGTAGTTGTGGGAAAGAGATTTTCCTGCTCTCTCCAAACTCCCCCCCGTGGACCCTCAGTACCCAGAGAGCAACAAAACCTGTAGCCTGAAAGTCAGCTTCCTGAGGCACAGAGTGCGGTTGAAAAGAGTGGCAAATATGTTTTTTGGGGGTGGGGATATTGAAAATTAAGAATAACCGGCTTACTTGTGGCAAAGTTCTAGTACTCATGAAGGACATATAGTAGTTCTTCAACTCATACTTACTTAAAAGAAATGGCATAATGGAAATACACGGGCTTAGCGTCAGCTCAACTTGGACTAGAACCCCATCTCTGTCACTTTAGAGCTGTGGGATATTGGGCAATTTCCTTAATCTCTTCGTTTTGATTCTATACCTGTAAGATGGAAATAATAATGCCTTCTTTACAGGGGCTTCATAAAAAATAATAGAAAGAGGTTTTTTTTTAAACACTTGGTACGTAGGAAACTTTCAAACCATATTATATTCTTCCCTTCTTGTTTTTTACCATTGCATCCTTATTACTGTAATAATTCCAGGAATTTATAGCCCAGCAAGCATAAAATTCAATGTTGGACATAACTGGCAAATATTTTAACAAACTTAAAAGTATTAAAAACAATCTTTCAAAATGATAGCAAAAGTAAAATAATGCTGGTCTTAAAAGAGATTAAGGAAACCAACCTAAAGATTACAGTCATCTAAAATTCCACTCCTTCAAATAGCTTTTTGATTTTTTACATCAGAGCGTTTTGGACAATCGCTTAAAAATGTTGTGAAAGTTGTCATCCCTGCGGTGACGAATGTGCTTCTAATCCCTCCTTACCCTACTCTTCTCCTGCAGAGTTATTTGTCCAAAACCAGAATTGATTATATCACTTTCCTCTCTTAAACATATTTCCCATGTGCCTATAGCACAAAGTTTAAATTCCTTAGCGGGACATCCAAAGGGTTTCCTAATCCAACTCCAAAGTAGAACTCTAATCCAAGCCCCGAGCCCCGCACACTACGGATCAGCTTCGCTGAGCTACTCGCACTTGGCAATACATTTTTGTACCTCTGTTCCTTATTGTTCCCTCTGCCCGTATCTCCCTTCTTGGCCAAGTGAAAACTTACTCATCCTTTGAATCTTGGTCTCAGTGTTGGTTCCTTGGAAAATAGGTCATTATTTTTCCTCTGTTCCCATAGTGCTTTATTATAATTCTTAATTCTGCTTTGTGTTATGATTTCTTGTATCTCTCCGTGTCCCTAGGCAATTCAACTTAGATGAGTAAGTGCAGAGCCTGTATGTACCACATAGAGTAAATACCACTTAATTAAATAATTATAGTTAGAGTAAGGGGTAAGGAGGAATTCATTATGGTGAGCTTCCAAAAGAAGGCTAATGTGAAGTGACTGTTAAATTTGTAAGTGAGGAATAGGAGTCCTTTAATAAAGGAAGTGGCAAGGCCATTGCTTTGGGAGTGAGACAGAGCAGCAATGTTTTCATGGAAGGACATATGAGTAGGATGAAATCTAGGGAGAGGCAGTGGACGTTAAAGGAATTAAGAACAACGGGTCCTTAATGCCTCAGTTTCCTCATACAGCCTTCCCTAGCCACTTCAACCTTAGGAAACGGTCCTCCTTTGGCTCAGTTCTGTCACTCCCACAAACTTTAGCATTTCTAGCCCATCCAGAGCTGTTGTTATGAACTTTGCCTTTCCTCCTCACTAAATTACAAGCTTCCTAAAAGCTGAAACTGCATCTCATATCCTTAACCCGTGCATACACGTTAGTGAATTGTTGAAAGATGTGACGAAAGACTTTGAGTCCCTAACCCAGAGCTTGATTGTGTTGGAATGGACAATGGAGAGGCAGTACCCATCATGGCCTCCTCTTCCTCACCCTCCCCCCACCAAAAGAAAAATGCTTACTTATTTGTTTACCTTGTCAAACACCTGCTGCGGGCCAGTCCCTATTGAGGGGGTGGAGATGTAACAGAGAACAGGACAGACAAAATTCTTGACTTGATAGAGCGTCTCCTTCACTGAAGGAGACAAACAAGGAGTAAATAAATACAACGTAATATATTTCAAAAAGTGGTAAGTCCTGTGAAGACAAATAAAGTTGGATGAGGGTCTTAGAGTGATGGGGTAGCAATGTGAGAAGTAATTTTCAATACAGTGGTCAGGGAGACATCTCTGTGCAGGTGCTTTATGGTCTGAGATGCACGTAATGTGAGGAATGAAGTCACATGGAGATGGTCCAATTAGATTATACCAAGACTTTCTCAACCAATTACCGAAACTGTCCAAAAGCTCATTTAACAAGTCCTTCAAAGGGAGATCAGATTCATGGAGCATATTTTTTTCTTCATAGTCCCTCAGCATCCATTACCAATTATTTCATTAGTTTCTGAACATTTTCTTTTATTACTTATTCAATTACTTGCTAATTTCTGAAATGAGATTTGGTTTTTGTTAACTTCCAGGTTATTTTTTCCGTAAAAACATTGAAAATTAGAAATTCCTTGCTTAATCATCTCTGTTCTCCCTTTCTTATAAAGTCTTATTGTAACATTTATGGGCCATCTACGAGTTTGATGGATGTCATTGAAAGGCAGAAGAGCGAAGAAGGTCACATATTGGCTCCAGGACACACGGCATTCAAAGTGCATTCCCCTCCAATCTATTCAGGAAACCTCTGTTAAATGTCTTCAATGGGCCAACCATTGTTCTACCTGATACATCAGTGAAACAAATACTCAAGTTTCCCCGTCTCATGGAGCTTACATTCTTAGAGGAGGAGACAGATAATAAATATAGGACATATATAAATTACATGGAATGCATAAAAAGTCATGAGCGCTATTAAAAAAAAAAGAATGTTGAGCCATGTGTGAGGAACTGGCTGGGCTTGCTGGTGCTATGGAGCCCTTTAGGCTTTACAGAGAGAAAAAGAAAAGAACACTGCATGATGAGACATGCCTGTGTGTTCAAGGAAATCAGTGTGGGTGGAGTGGAGAGAGCTGAAAGAAGAGATGTAGAAGACAAGGAGAGATGGGCAACAGGAACCAGATCCCATAAGACCACGGGCTTGTGTTCAGAGCTAGGGTTAGTTTCCTATCAATCAGTTGTCTGTCAATACTAGCCTGAAAATGCAATTCTGAAGTAAACAGGGCTACTGAGCTCCATGATTGAGATTACATTCCACTTTGGAGTTGGCAATGTGTTTTTACATACATTCATTCATTTAATTCCCCAAATCCTCAAGTTACTATTATTCCACTTTTATTCTTTTTTTTTTTTTTTTTGAGAGAGAGAAAGAATGCATATGCATTAGGAGGGGGGAGGGAGAGAGAGAATCCCAAGCAGGCTCCATGCTCAGCACGGAGCCCAATGCCAGGCTCAATTTCACGACCCTGAGATCATGACTCGAGCCAAAATCAAGGATCAGATGCTTAACTGACTGAGCCACCCAAGTGTCCCAATATTATTCCAGTTTTAAAATGAAGAAACTAAGTCTTGGAGATATAACTATCTTGGTATCTCCGTGAAGGTATGGAAGATCAAGATGTAATTCATATCCAGGAACATCTTATTGGAACAATTTCTACTACCTCCACCATTAGCTTCCTGTAACCACTACACTCCTGTCTTCCTGGGACTGCCTCATTTGCCACTGAACTGATGGACTTTCATTCACTCTTGTCTTACTGCAGCAGTAGCCAACCTGACCAGGTAGCATCCTTATTTCAATGAGTTCCCAACTATTGGTGTGGTCTGCAGGACACTGAATGGATGGGTTGTGTGTGTGTGTCTCTCTCCACCGAGGCACACCCCCATCTCTCCTTTCTGGGCTATAGCACATTCACTCACTTTTATCCTTGGTCCTGCTGTAGGTCCACTGTACGTGGTGTTCTCTCTACATGGAAAAAAATCCTTTTTATGCCCCTAATTATTTCTACTTTTCATATCTCAGCTCAATCATTTCTTCATATTACCCCTTCCTTGCTTTCCTGGGATCTCAAAAACATTTGTTCAACAAAAGACACTCTGGAGTCTCAATAAGTATTTGTTAGATGAATGGATATACAAATGAGTACAAGCCACTATTCTCACATGCAAGTATTTTATACAAGCCTGTGATTCATACGGAAGACTAAGCCAGAAGAAACCTTTGCTAAACAGCTAACTGTGCACAGTTAGTTAATACATCCTTTATTTTTATGACAAATATGCTAATTCAGGTACTCAACACATATTTGCTGATTTGTTCATTAAGGTAAAGTTGCAATTATGTTCTATTTAACCATGAAAACTACACTTGAATAGGCAATCTACAGCTAGCATTGTACTTTTACTTACTGTAGCTCATTGAACCCTTGGAAAGGCCCTATGATGTCGTTGTTAACGCAACATAGCCCTGACTGTCATTGGTTTAACTAAGTGTTTTATCAAGGCACCAGTGGCTTAGACAATACAGAATTTAAAGTTATTCATAATTTTGCTGAGACAAGATCTTGAAACCTGTCTTTCAGTTGTTTAACTAGTCAGGAAGCCTAATTAGCCATTTAACATACTCACGATATCATGGCTTTGTTTTTCTTTGGAAAAAGGAAATTTAAGCAAAATGCTGGTGAAGAGAAAATAGAAGTATTTAAGAAAGTGGTTCTTGGCTGGGTGCAAATGATTGGCTGTAGTGACATTGCCTAATGTAATGCTGAAAAAGTTGATTTACCTGCCTTGTCACCATCCCAGGAAAGTGCCAGGCTCATAAAATCATATTCAAGAACAAATTAAGTAAGTCAATATTTTTCCTAAATTTTGTGAACAGGATATAAACTGCTCATTTCTCTTTTTCTTCCATTCAGTTCTATTACATGTCACAGCTACTCCTGCACCTCATACTTTGGCCCCCTCTAATTAGACATCTACTCAGCCAGGTGGCTTTGCCATGGGCTTCCTCCCTTCCCATTTTGTCTGGGTTCTGCATTCAGTGCTCGGAGTTTGAGACTGTGAAGTTGTCCCGCACTTGGCAACTTGGAAAGCAGGAGAGGGTAAATATTTTATGAGCTCATCCAGAATTCTCCCTTAATGGATAGAGAGAGGGATAAGCCGGGACATTTTCACAAAAATTCTGTTTTATTACCAATGAATTTTGAGCTATAGAAAAGTGAGTACTTTATTGGTGAATGCTAAGTGTTTACAAAGAATAGTCCCCATGTAGAGAGGAAGAAACTGATGCTCAGGAAAGGTGTGTAAATTTGACACTGTTTTCCTATAGTGTCAATGTCAATTTTGTTACCTTTTCATAACACGGTAGAAAGAAAATTACCTCAACTAACTTGTCCTTGGCTCCTACTTGCTTTTGACCTTGAACTTGCTCAAGATCCAAGCTCTGTTTCTATATGTTGTCCCCCATTTTGCACACAAGTGCTCTCTCTCAATGGACCCAAGCCCAGACTGGTTTTCATCTTTGCTGCTACTGGATCAGTAATGTCAGCTCATCCATGGATGCCCCAGCTCCGTGACCAAGAAGGGGCAGCACTACCATGTCCAAGATTCAGAGCTAGGAGAGTGCAAAACTGGAGCTTGAACTTGGTCCCAAACACTTGTCAGAACAGCCTGGGAAGCTATTTCATGAGTTCTTAGACAAAACAAAAATGTGGGGTGAGTCAATTTGACCTTTGATTTTTTTTTTAAATTTTTTCTTTCCCTTTCATCATACACTTGGGCACCTTATTCTTGTCTCCCTTACTCTCTCGATGTTAACTTAATACCTCCAGCCATTTGCACAGCATAACCTCTCTTATTCTGTCCTAAACTATGCCACCCGCTAAGAGACTTGACTCTTCCACTCAAAGTTCTTCTACGTTCTTCTCACACAGGTGTGGGAAGGCAGCATGGAGTGTGGATTTTGGAGTTAGGTAGCCCACGGTTTGATTTCCAGCTCCACTGTATGCTGGCAGTTGAGGAATAAGCCCAACTCGATGTTCAGGTCCATCAGGTAATAGATGTCTGGTTCACTACCACTCCAACCCTGTGATTTTACAGCAATTTCACATGCCGATCTCCACCAGGTGTTAATTTATTTCCATGACTTAACACAGTTTACCTCTGAATTGAAAGTCTCTAGAAAGCTCCAACACAGAGGACTCCACGTTAGTCAGAGTTATCCAACAGACCTTTCTCAGATGACAGAAATGCTCTCTATCTCCATGTCCAGTACAGTAGCCACTGGCCACATGTGGCTATTGAGCCCTTGACATGAGGCTGGTACAAGTGAGAAACTGAATTTTTCCTTTTATGTTAACATTAGCTATTTTAAATTTAAATATAAATAGCCACATATGGATTGGGCTACAGTACTGAATAGCAGAGTCTTAGATGATAAAATTTCAGACATTAAGACAGGTTATACGATAAATATTTATGTGAAAAGGCAACTTCCCAGCACCCCTCAATGACTAGAAGTTGTACCCACTCGGTCTATTCCTCAGTTCATCCGTACGTACGACCACAAAACTCCAAAGTTGTGTATGTTTAAGTATACACAAGGTTATTATTGCTACCAACTTTTAAAAATACATCTTTATTATTTTCCAATTATCCAGATTGCTTTTTTATTTTCCTTTGTTCAAGACAGATGCTAAAATAAATTCGGGAGAGAAGCCAGTTTAGAGTCATTAATTTCATTTAGTAGATTGTCTCCTCAGCCCCTACTGCTGCTTCTTTTTCTTATAAATGTATTTTCATTCCTTTAACTCTCTTGGGGTAGGTTTAACTCACTATTGATGGTCTGATCTCAGGCCTTTATTAAGTCAGAATCCTGCAGTTTGGAAGTTTTCCCTGGTGGAACATTTGCTTTGAACAAGGGACGTATTCCCTATATTTCTTCTGCTTGGATGGGGCATCATTTAATAAATTACTGTTGCGATTTTATATAGAGAAGCCTAAATAAAAAGTGGAATGAAATAACTCCACTTTTATTAAATTTTCTGTATACGCATTTTATCAGGGTCACACATGATTTGCCTTCTAAGGCAGTGAGTTCCTTATCACTGGAATTATCTAAGCAAAGGTGCGAGGTCAAGTTTCAGGTATTCTAAAGGCATGCATCTTGACTCTAAGGTCTTGGCCCTTAAATGGGTTTGACATTGTGATGACAGACTATCTGGAACCTTGCCTCCATTTCTTAGACTTTGTCCAGATACAAGAATCTCTCATATTGTGATGTTTCTGATTTCACTTCCGGGTTGTCTGTTTGTTCTTTTACTAACCCTCTGCTGCATTTTCCCCTGGATTTCTTTCAGACGCTGTCTTCCTCTCCCAGTTGCATGAATGGTTGGTTCCCCCAAATCCTCTCCTTAGCCTTCTCACCATATCTCTCCCTATATGTTCTTTGTCATCATGGTTCACCCTGCCCCACAGGCACTGGTGACTGCTAGATATGTTCTCATGCACACATAAAATTGCTTCCTTCGAGGTCTCCTCTTGGCTCTCCCACAAGCACTTCACACACAATGTATCAACAGTTTAACTCAGTGTCATCCTCAAACCACCCAAAATATCTGTTCCTCCTACATTTCCAATTTAGGTGGTACTATCATGCGACCAGTTACCTAAGTTCAGAACCCGGGGATCATCTTTGACTTTCCTCCTTTGGATCCCTCTCCCATCGAAAAGGTCACCAAATCCTGTCCATTCCACTGCCATTCATTCATGTATTCATTCAGCAAATATTTATTATGTGCATGCTCTGTGCCATATATCCTGCCGGATGTTATGAGTGGAGAAGTAAATAAGACAGACACAGTCAGTGCCCAAATGCAGCTTAGAGTACATTACTGAGAGATACAATTAAAATGAAACAAAAAACACATAAACAAAAGTAATTTGCAATCCACACCCCATAGTGCATGGGCTAGAACTGCCCCAGACTCTTATGCATCCTTGTTCCCTGAAAAATTCCCCAAAATGGCCTTGAATTCTTATTTGCACATAAGAAGAACATAGACACCAATACTCTGGAATTCTTTCCAAACAGATGACCGCCTGTCTATGCAAATTGCTTGGAGTCTGCATCGTTTATGCACTGAAGAGGCTCTTCCTCGAAGACTCATATTACTTGTACAGTTCATTTAGTCTAACCTCTAACTTCACACAAGATTCATTTTTACAATGGCATGACCTGCTTTTGACCCATCAAGCACAGGGCAAGCTCACACCCTCACAAGGCAGCTCACTGAATATTTAATAATTTTGCGTGTTAGAAAGTTCTCCCTGAAACTCCTCTCCACTGCCATTGTTCTGGAGTTACATAACACACCCAACATTTCTTCTTGTGATTGCCTCTCAAATACTAGAAGATAATTATCTGAAACTTATATTCTACACACCAGTTTTTCTCACTTCTTTCACCTGTTCCTCATGGAAATGATACAGTCCCCAGATTTTGCAGTGGCCAAATCCTAATGGCACTCTGGTTTGCAAATGTCCAGATTAAAATGTGGTATTCAGAACTGAACACAAAGCTCCAGATGTGATAGGACTCCTTGTGATTACCATGTTGATGATTACAAAAATCATAAATACCACTACATATTATAGGCCTCCTATGTGCCAGACGTGGAAAGAACTTAATTATCTCATTGATACTCACAGTAATTTTGTAGGCCGCATATGCTTACTATCTCCACTTTTGTTGACATGGAAAGTGACATGACCTAATTGGTAGCAAATGGCTTATAAGTGGCAGAGGCCAATGCTACGTGTATCTTTAAAGCCCACATTCATAAGCGCTTTTTGTTCTCTTTCCTCTGTACAAATAAAGCAGGGAAAGCAACGTTTATCTCTTTGTGCCTCTGTAATTTCAACTTGCATTTTCTGATGAATCTTAATCTATTATCTTAGAATAATGATAATAGCTGCCTCATAGAGTTGTCATAAGGATAAAATGAGGTAATATATGTTAGATACAATATGACTAACGTGAATTTAAAAACGTGAAACTTTTTTTTAAAAGAGAGAGAGCAAGCAGGGGGAAGGGCAGAAGGAGTGAGAATGCCAAGAAGACCCCATGCTCAGGGTGGAGCCTGACACGGGGCTCAATCTCACGACCCTGAGATCATGACCTGAGCTGAAACCAAGAGTCAGATACCCAACTGACTGAGCCACCCAGGCCCCTAAAAATGTGAACTTTTATTATTATTGTCATTATCGTGCCGCATGATACTTGATAGTCATTAATAAGTGATTTATAACTGAGACAATCCTAAGGAAATCAGAGATTTGTAGCTAACGACAACTTGTAATAGTCAGGATAAGATAGGCTAGGTGGCCCAAACAAATCCCAATTATTAATGTCTTAACACACAACGACAAAATGCTTATTTCTCATTCATCGTACATTTCCAGCAGGGCTTTATGGGGGCTCTGCTTGTCTACTCAAGGTCCGAGAATGTTGGGGACTCCAGCACCTTATAGGTTGTTGCCACCCCATCTCCCCATCTAGAACGTGTTGCCACTTTAATGGCTGCAGTGGGTAATGAGAAAAACCTGAGGGTCAGTTTTCATGAGGTTCCTTGAGCCCTGGAGGAGAGGAAAAGTGGCTACAAATAAAATTAGATTTGTTAGGTGACCATACAGAATGGTTTTCTCTGGGCAGTCCCAGTCTGCATGCCCTGTCCTGGCATTTATTTCTCTCAAAAGTGCCCTGGTTTGGATGATAATCTCAAGTTACCCTGAGTAATGTCAACCCCCTCTTCCTACCTTTTTTATTAGAAGTCATTTTGTGAGAGAGGCCTTCCTCTCCACCTACCCAGAAGTAGACTCCCCTCCTGTGTCTAGCCCATCACCCTCCCTACAGGCATCACAGCACATGTTACTACTTCTCTGTTCGCTTGTTTGCTTCTTGTCTACGGACCTCATAAAAATGTCAGCTCCATCAGAACAGGGGTCTTTTCTCTCTTGTTCAGTGCTCTCCTCCCAGATAGTCCTGGTCACATGGCTATAAGAGTTGTCTGATTTAGTCGTCCTGGGATTGCATCCTCCCAGTTTCTAGCTCAGTAAATGTTTATTGAGTACATGAAAGAATGTGCCGTTTTTCTCACTGTAGCATTCATAATTGGGAAATGAACATTAAAGGTACATTAAAACATTAAAACTACTCCTACCTGAAAGGAAAACTAAAAATATTTAGTAAGAGCAAGTATTGATGAGAATGTGGAGAAACGGACACTCTCATCCACTGCTGTTGAGAATATAATTTGGTAAAACTACTTGGAAAATAGCTGCATATTCCCTAGTAGAGCTGGTCATGATGTGCTCTCTCTAAAACCCAGCAACTCCGTTCACAAGTGTATAACCAAGGGAGTGTGCCCACGGCACCGGAAGACACGTCTGCAAACATTCTTAGCAGGAAAGAAGAAACGTTAATCTAAATGTTCATCTATAGGAAAATATATGAATAAACTAGATATTCATAAAATAGAACATTAGATAGCAGTGAAAATGAAGGAACTACAGGTACATACAGCAATAAGAATGAATCTAAAACATCTCATGTTGAGAGAAGAAAAGTCCCAAACACTAGACCTTGTCTCTCTAATGTCTCTAGATACCAAAAAGGTGTGGTGGGGGGGAGAAAAACAAGAACTAGATTCCTTTGGAAAAGCTGTCTATTAAACTTCCTTCTTGGAGAGCCACATACATAGTAGCTGTTCAAAGATAGAAGAAATCCTGCCATGTAAATTCAACTTTTTGAAATTACATATTCATGCTATGTGTTGAGAGCAACCAACAACAACCTGTGGCACACATTTTGGAAAAACGTAATCAGATTTAGGATTTCCCATCTGGAAAATTTTTACAGCCTAAATATCATCTCAGAATTATATTAAGGTTTTGAGTAATCTGATTACGCACCAGATCTCACTGTTGACCACAGTGAAGTTAAGTGCTCAGCCAGAGCTCCCTGGTTTAGGAAATTGTTGCATGGGTATTTATAATATATACACTTATGTCATGTCTTTACCTGGCCCTCAATATCTACAAGAAAAAGTCCAGAATCATTAACTGGAGGCCAGTAACAATAAGAATTCAGTGACCTAAACATTTAAACAGAGGCAAGTTGTTTACAGAAACATTGGAAAGGCTGGAGGAGCAAGTTCTAGGGTAGAACTGTAATAACTTCCAGAAAAATACCGGAGATTAGGCCTAGTAAGGAAACCAACAGGGACTCAGGACATATCTATGTTAATCACTGGCCGTCATTGGGAAGCAGTCACTCCAGCAGCTGCTGCAGAACCCACACCTTACCCTTCCGGGAGCTGCCAATGCTGCCAGAACTGGTAACTCCAAAGCCACCCCTTGTCCAAAGGATCCGCACTTTGTGGACATCCTCACAGAGCTGGGTTTGGACCTGGGACATTCGGTGAGAGTCTACACATGAGCCCAAAGTCTCCCTGTTCATATTGCTGGTGGACCCTTCAGAAGGAGCCGTAGTGTTCCCACCTCACGTCGGCTTTCTTCATCGTTCACAGATCCACCAGATTGGCTGAATCTAGATCACACCCAAACCCTTGCTACAAAAGGATGTAGAAAATATAGGTTTTGGTTTTTCAGTATCCATTTCTGAACACACCAGAAGGACTGAGGAAAGGGTGGTGAGCACCACAGTACCATGCCCACCATAAGGACTTTCCTTAAGACTCAGGGCCAAAGAGGCAACAGGTAGCGAGGCAAAGGGGAAAAGATTTTGTTTCCTAAAGCAGCTTAGAATGCCTTGGAGATCTGTTCAGTTATGAGACTTCTGATTTATTGGTTTAAAAACATTTTCTGCAGTGATGTTTCTTTTAACTTTTCCTGTATGGTAGCCACTCCACACGACTTTGATTTTGGTCTATTGCTTTTTGCTTTCTTGGTAGGTCTCTACAGCTATCAGAATCCCAATCCAATAGGAATACTCTAGTCAGCACGTCTAAAAGAAGATTTTTCCCCCCACATTTGTTTGTTTGTTTGTTTGTTTGTTTGTTTTCGCCTTGGGAAATTCTTATCTACTCCAAAGTCTCAAGATAGAGAATTGCTCACAGGGTCCAAGAAGAAAGAGAAAGGGGGCTAAAAATCAAATAGACACATTGTGAAGAGAATCAAGAAATGAAGAGGAAAGGCAAAAAAAAAGAAAGAAAAAAAGAAAGAAAGAAAAAAAGAAAACAGAATTTAGTATTATTTCTGCAAAGTTATTTAAGTTCTCAAGATTAATTTTACTGGGATGGCTGCCTTGAAGTGTGAAATGAATCCGTGTGGTTTGTGGCAACAATGCCTGACACACGAAATCAAAACAGAACTAACCTGAAAATGTTTCTTTTAAAATTCCTACATTAGGGGTGCCTGGGTGGCACAGCGGTTAAGCGTCTGCCTTCGGCTCAGGGTGTGATCCCAGCGTTATGGGATCGAGCCCCACGTCAGGCTCTTCTGCTATGAGCCTGCTTCTTCCTCTCCCGCTCCCCCTGCTTGTGTTCCCTCTCTCGCTGGCTGTCTCTATCTCTGTTGAATAAATGAATAAAATCTTAAAAAAAAAAATTCCTACATTAAAAAAAAAATTCCTGGATGTAAAGCCGAGTGGGGAAAAAAATCAGCTGGGTTCCAATGAAGATTCTAAGGCTCAACATCCGAGTCTATCTGAGTTAGTAGGTCTGTTGTGGGGCCCGGAATACGCAACTTTAGGAAGGACCTTCCATATCAGAGACCTTCTGTACATAAGGGACAAATGTAGGTGGTCCTTTCCCCACCTTTTGAGAAATGTTGTTTTGGTTGTAAGAGAGAGAAAGTAATAGTCATTTTCTCCAACTGGAGAAAGGGCTTTTACAGAGACTGGGAACCAAGAAGAGCCTGTCATCGCCTTGTCAACAAAGATCACAGACTGGGTCTCACAGTGGGGTTCAAAGGGTGATGTGCTCTTTACAAGGCAGGTACCTGGACTCTGTCTCAGAGCTGCTGAATCAGAATTTCTGAAGTCGGGATGGGAAATAGGCTGTGATTCAAGCTCCCTGAATGATTAGAATGCAGAGTAACATCTGAAAATCACTACCACATTTATGTAAAAGGCACTGTAGCAGTATTTTCCCCAGAACTCTAAATTCATTGCAGGAGGTTCATGAGCAATGATATATTTTAGTATGTGGTGTCCAGCAATAGCCTCCTAATAATTTATTTCTAAATAAACTGGCAATCATTGAATTAAAAAAAATCAGCCTTTCTTTCCGTTTCTATGGATAAACTTGGGAATAGTACAACCAATGCACAAACTGCAATCTAAAACAATACTTTACCCTGTTGGTAATCTCAAATCCAATCTCTGGAGAATTGTTAGAAGACAGAGCGAGAATCTCTGTAGAGTTGAACTTGTCAAATTACTGCAGTGATGAAAGTTGGAAGTGACAATCTATTCCCACAGTTTTTGCAAATGAATCCGTTCCTCTACCATGTACTGACCTTATGAAGATATCCAGTAGAGCAGATTGTCATCATCAGGGAAAATTTTCATGCCTAAAAACAAAATGTAGCGTCTTTTACTTACTGGTGTACCAGAGAAAAAGATCATTACAGCAAACACTCGCTGCTCTAAAACAAATTGAAAGGAATACAGTTGTGTTTCAACATTGTGTTGTTTACTATGCCTTATTAAAAACCCCAGATGAAATTCTGAACTTTTATTCTAGTCTTTTTGTTAAGATTATTTCGTTCTCCATCAAAACCATAAGTGTGTTACAAAATCCATCTGCCTTCACTGAGCCTAAATGTAACTACATTAATCCAAGCTGATAGCTGAATGTGAATACAAAGCTGATGTCATTTATGAACAAGCATCTTAGCATACTGTTTTAACAACTTCTCAGCTTGACAAATACAAACATTTATATTACAAGGTAATTTACATTTAAAATCCCATGCCCACAGCTGATAAGAGAAGATAGAACATTGAATTTTGGCACATAAATAAGCTTTTCCAAAACAACAAAGAAGATTCTAGTAATGGCTTTCATTTAGACAGCATACTTTATCCATTGGGAATTCTAACTAGCACACTTCACAAAAACATATTGGGGAAGTTTGTACTTTTTATAAATAAAAAATGATGAATGTGTCTCATATCCATACTGATTTTGTGTGATAGGTCATTTGAACCCAGAATTTTAATTGGCTTATGCTCCAATGCCTCATTTTTAGGAATTTAGGCATAGACGTTCACAGCAACTTATACTAGGGCTTAGGAGGATATAAAGTAGTCGGAATTTAAAATCAGAACGATAAAAATATACATATCTACAGTTACAGGACCACACCGGAGTATGGCTCTTTTGTAAAATGCCAAACTGCCTTCTCCAAGTCTAGAAAACTACTAATGTTCCTTTTTTTAAGAAATGTGATGTGAGCATTTGGGTCTCAGTGAATGGGGGTATGTGGTTGTCGGATTCTTAATAAAACCAACTATCAGAACTGTGAAATCCATACATTAGAAGAATTGTGTTAGGAAAATATTTAACAAATGGCATCTAGGTTTTTTTTTCCCCCAAAAAGCATTTTTTTGGCAAGCAGTGAAGCCTAGTATAAAGTGTTAAAGGTTTTGAAATGAATCAAAACTGGCTTCCAATCCAGTTTTGCCACTGGCACCGTAATTACAAACTCTATGTTGTGTGCCAATGACCTTGTGTGGCCTTAGGAAAGTGTTTTATATCTTTAAGCTACTGTTTTTTAAATCTATGAAGTAGGAATCATAATAGTAAATATAATAGCATCTACTTTGAAGGGCTATGTTGTATTAATAATTAAATAAAATAATAAATGCACGCATGATGCTTAGAACACTGTCTAGTACAGAGTAAAATTTCAATAAAAGGGAGACAAAAATATAACCAATTTTTTTTAGGTCTAACCTGGAACCTATTCTTAAAATGTAATAGTTTAGAGGAAATATAAAGATAGAGAAATTACTGCAAAACAAGATAGTAACAATAGGAGGCAGAAGTTAGTGAAAGAAGAAATTTCAAAAAAAGAGAGACCCATTAATTGGAAAGTAGAAATGTCTTATTCTAACAAGTGTTGATAAGGGTGGGGAAAAAACAAAAATTTATATACACTGTTGGTGGAAGTGTAAATTGGCAAAACTAGTTTGGACAATAATTTGACATTATCTCAACAAGTAAAAAAATGTATGTACCCCTAGAATCAGTAATTTTACTTCTAGGTATATACTCTAGAGATCCTTTTATATTTGTATACCTGGGACAGGACAAGGTTGTTCATAGTAGCCATATTCATTAAAACAAAACAAAACAAAACAAAACTGAAGACAAAAAAATTTCCATAAAAAATAGGACAAACAATAAATTATGAAAATCCGAAGTAGGGAGCATTATAAAGGAGTGAATTTACGTTGTTGAAGTTTTGATTTTGTTGTCTTGCTCTGAAGATTGTTGGGCTTTCTAATAGCTGGTTATTAAATAACTTAGAGATGAATTTGATCCCCTTGAGATCTGTTTTGCCAGGGTGGGTTTAAACTGACTTTTACTTTAGGGGTAGTTCAGCAGCAGAAGATACATTCTCCTCAAGCTTAAATGTAGCATTCATCAAGACAGGCCACATTTAGGACCACAAAACATACCTTAACAATTTTTTTAAAAATTTAATCAATAATCAATAGCTTTCCCAAACACAAAGAATCATGCTCACAGTTTCATTGGCGAAGTCCACCAAATATTTAAGGTAGAAATTATACCAATTCATTATGATCTTTTCCAGATAATAGAATCAAAGGGAATATTTCCTAACTCATCTAAGATGCCAGCAAACTTATACCAAACTCAGATAAAGATATTAAAAGCAAGAAAAACTACAGACAATATATTTTATGAATATAGATGCAAAAATCCCCAACAAAATATTAGCAAGTCAAACACAACAGTGTGTAAAAAGAATCCTACATCCTGACCAAATGGGATTTGTTCCAGGTATGCAAGGCTGGTTCGGTTTTTGAAATCAATTACTGTAATCTGTCATATCAACAGGCTATGGAAGAAAAGGCATAAGATCACATGAACAGATGGAGAAAAAGCATTTGACCAAATCTAACACCTACAATGATTAAAAAAAAAAAGGTTTTAGCAAACCAGGAATAGAGGGGAACCTTCTCAACTTGATAACGAACCTTTACACAAAGCCTATAGCTAACATCATACTTAATGGTGAGAAACTAGATGCTTTCCCCATAAAATAAGGAACAAAGCAAGAATGTCCCCTTACCACTTGTATTCAACATTGATTAAAAATCCTACCAATGTAATTTGGCAAGAAAAGATAATGAAAGGGAAATGAATTGGAAAAGAATAAATAAAACTGTCTTTGTCTATACACACTTGCTATAACCATCTATATAGAAAATCTGAAAGAATTGACCAAAAAATCTGATGGAACTAATAAGTGACAATAGCAAGTTTGCAGGATGCATAATTCACAAAAGCCAATTTCTTTTCTACATACTAGCAATGAATAATTGGAATTTTGAATTAAAAACATGACATCATCTACACTAGCAACCCCCAAAATGAAATGTTTTGTTATAAAACTGACAAAATATGTACAAGATTTATATAAAGAACACTACAAAATTCTAATGAAAATTATCAAAAAGATCTAAATAAATTGAGAAATATTCCATGTTTGTGGATAGGAAGATTCATTATCATGGAGATTCAATTCTTCCCAGCTTGATTGAATGAAATCCCAATCAAAATTACATCAAGTTACTTTCTGGGTATTGACAAAATAATTCTAAAGTTTAAATGGAAAGTATAAACCTCGATAACCAACACAATATTGGAGAAGAAGAACAAGGTTGGAGGACTGACACTACCTAATATAAATCCTTACCATAAAGCTATAGGAATCAGAACAGTGTGATATTGATGAAAGAATAGGTAAATAGATAAAGGGAAGCAA
This sequence comes from Ursus maritimus, assembly GCF_017311325.1. Taxonomy (NCBI): domain Eukaryota; kingdom Metazoa; phylum Chordata; class Mammalia; order Carnivora; family Ursidae; genus Ursus; species Ursus maritimus. The sequence goes on from NW_024427107.1 coordinate 66,296,453, forward strand.
ATAGAGAACCCAGAAATACACCCACACAAATATAGGCAACTGGTCTTTGACAAAAGACCAAAGGTATTTCAATGGAGAAACAATAGTCCTTTCATCAAATAGTGCTGGAACAATTGTAAATCCATATGCAAAAAAAAAAAAAAAAAAAAAAGAATCTAGACACTGATCTTACATTTTCACAAAAATTAACTCAAAATGAATCATAGGCCTACATGTAAAATTCAAAGACATAAAACCTCAAAAAATATATAAAACTTCTACAAGATAGAGCATAGGGGAAAATCTGGACTGCCTTGTGTTTAATGATGAGTTTTTAATACATTAAAGTCCATGGTTAGTAAGTGAGAACTTCAGCCTAAAGTAGACTTTGCCACCTCACTGGGGAGCTTTGGAGCAAAATCTGCCTTTTGGAGGCACCCCATGTTGGGCAAAAATGGCCTGGACCAAATTTCCCTGTCATACTCAGTCCTTGGCTGGAAACCGCCCAAGAATAGCCAGTCCTTGACTTGAAAGCTGAGGCAGATGTCAAAGGCACCAACAGCTAGAGGCTGTCAAATAACTGTACTTCCTGTAACGAAATGGCAAGGTCTTCTTGGATGAAGATCCAAGCATGCTCTTTTGTAACTGCCCTGGGTATGTTGCAAGTGTCAAGAACTGGCCATCAGAATGAGTAATATGCTTGAAAATGTCATCCAGATCTCCTAATTCACAGCCTAGTTCTTTAGTTCCTAATTTCTTTTACATCCTAAGCACATATCTGCCAGCCCATATGGGAATCTTTGTCAACATATATTTGTCTTGGCAAATATTAGACTTTCTATCCTGAAGCTAATTATCAGAAGAGCAATCTTTGGCTGGGTATCCCAATGGCTAATCATCTCACCAGTATCGTTCATATTATCCACACATTGGCTAGTCTTCTCTCTAATTACATTTTAAACGAGTGCAATTTGGAACAAACCCTGAGGAATATTCATTTCAATTTTATGTGCAAATAGGTATTTTTCATGCAATTTATTTCTGTTTTGAGTTTCATGCCCCCATATCCAAAGATAGGCTCTGGGTTTTTTTTTTTTTTTGCTAACTAGATTGCAATTTAACTCTTTTTTAAAGATATAAGGATAATAATCTTAAAACATCTATGCATTATTTTTCTCTCATAGTTTCTATTCATGATGCTTTTTATTGGTTGTAATTACAGCAAAGATGGAATCAGATGGACCTTCATTTTTTTAAGCTCCCTCTTCTCTTCTGCCTTCACCAAGTCCTTCTTTCAAAAATTCTATTTGTTGTTTAAACATAATTACATTTTCTTTTTTTTCAAAATGCAAATGGACGAGAACACACCAGTCATTGCCTAAAACTTTCCTCTCCCATTACAACCAAATATTACACATGAGCTAGAGAAAAGGTGGGTAGAAACAACAACGGTTAAAGTCTAGAGAAGACAAAGGAAGTCTATACTTTTGTTGGTTTAGGATAAGGGACTCTTCTTATGACATCATGTAACTATGCGTAAGAGCTTTAGGAATATTTACTCCATCAGGTCCAATTGACTTTTATTAAGGATAGCTTTGAGAAGAGAGTGGTCAAAATGGGTGGAACAAAGATGAAGCCCAAGCCCATGGTTTCAGGATGGAAGGACCCTTCTGAACAGGATATTTGTTCTTCTGTCCCTATTCAGGCTGGAACTATAAGATATGAGAAGTCCCATGTGCCCAAGACTAAGGATCTCTTTTCTCATAATACTTTGGGAATGTGATATTTACCTTCAGTGCTGCTTGCTTTCTAACTGATAGAACAGGAAGAATTGTGCATTTGTTACTGTAGATAAAATGATGATCACAGAAATTACTGATTTTATTAATCTGTTTCTTCTTCACACTATTTAATCTCCACTTGCTATGCCTGACCTTGTTCTCATCCATATTCCTAAATTTGAATCTCTAGTTCTAGGTCCTGAAAACTCTAGGATTAGGAAGCCAATCCTAAACGTTTTTTCTAGATTTCCAGTATTGCTGTGACCCTTTGTTAGGCTAAAAGTTGGAAATTACTGTAACTGGGTCCCTTTCTGCCTTAAATTCTACCCTGTTCCTGTCTCATTCAATTAGAAAATGAAAGCTTTAATCTTAAATGTCCCTTAAGGGTCAGCTCAAACCACGTATTTTCCAGAAAGCCTTTCCTGGCTAATTTAAGCACATAGGGTCTTTTCTTTTTAGACCTCATGCTAGAGAATCTAACACTAGCATGTGTATCAAGTCATCATTTGTCATTGATTGTTTCGTGAACTTAAGTCCTACCTCAAACATTTGACCCAGGGATCAATTTTTTTCACGCACAAAACTTGTTAGTTTGAGTTAACGAAAGTAAAATGCATTTGGAGGGATTTCTTGAAATGCCCCTGAGATGGTGATTCTTAACAAGGCCACATGAGATTCTGCTTAAAGAACTGCCTTAAAAGACCTAAGGTGCCTATGGCCTCTCTTCTGAGATTTTGTTTCAATAGATCTGAGGTAGAGCTCCTTTGGAGTCTGTACCTTAAAAAATTCTCCGCACACAGTAAATGTGTACACCCTAAATAAAAGCTACCACTTTAAAGCTGTTGGAAAACACTGATATGGTGTCAGTTTCCTGAGTGAATTCTGACTAGGGTTGCCATATTCAATGAAAATGGTAAATTAAATACAAATACAGAACACCCAGTTGAATTTTAAAGTAAACAACAATTATTTTTTAGTATGAGTGTGTCCAAAATATAGCATGACTTATACAGTACCCCTAATCCTGAGTGTTACACAGGCCCATACATATATGAAAGTTTACATATGATACAAGTATAACAGTGAATCCCTGGACACAGGAGGGACAACTTAATAATTGTGCCAAGGAAAAAGATTTTTCTTAGGCAAATAAAATAAAATTGGAGCACTACCTCACACTATAAACAAAACTTAATCCCAGATTGATTCAATTTGGAAACTTTAAAATTTTAGGAAAAAATATAAAAGGATATTTTATGTCTTCAGGATGGGTGTAGGCTCCTTTACAAAAGACATGAAAGGGGTCATCCAAAAAATATTGATAAATGTGACTAAATGAAAATTAAGAATTTCTGTTCAACAAAGGACAGTACAAAGAATGTGAAAATACAAGGATAAGAAATTAAATCTCAGACTATGGACTATGAGAAACAAACTGAGGACTTCAGAGGGGAGGGGGGTGGGGGAATGGGATAGACCGGTGATGGGTAGTAAGGAGGGCACGTATTGCATGGTGCACTGGGTGTTATACACAACTAATGAATCATCGAGCCTTACATCGGAAACCAGGGATGTACTGTATGGTGACTAACGTAATATAATAAAAAAATCATTAAAAAAAAAAAAGAAATTAAATCTCATATGTTCAACAAATGATGAGTAACCATGATGTATACAAAAATTCTCAAAGCACTAGGAAACAACCCAGTAGGAAAATGCAGGCATAACAATGCAATTCAGAAAATACAAGTCCACAGAAAATAAATATGTGAAAAGGTTATTATTATCTATTATCTTATACTAATGATAGAAATGGAAATTCACAATAATAGTTAATAATAATTGACAATAATATCATTTTATATTCAGTAGATTGGCAAAAAATTAACAAGTCTGACAAGAGGAAATGATGTGGAACAATTGAGGTATTAGTGAGAGTGTATATTGACAAAAAAATCTTTCAGAAAAATAAGTTCATGTTACATTGTAAAGGTGAAAATTATATTTTATGATCCCCAAATTCCAATTCCAGGGATAGAGCATAGAGAAATTCCTGCTATAGAGCTCAGAGAAACTCTTCTATGTTCACGAGGAGACATTTTCAAAAACGTTTGCAATAAAGAAAATACCATAGCGGATAAAGCCACCACCGCTACACGAACCAACATAGATGGATTGGAGAAACAGAATATTAAGTAAAGAAACCTAAAAACCAAAAAAAACCCCAATCTCAGAAGACTATATTTAGTATGATACTTTTTTAATGTGCAAAATAAACAAAACTAATAGGAATATTTCCATATTTGATAAAAAAATATTGCAGAAAAGAGACAAAGGGAGACTTCAGGATGGTGGTCGCCTTTTACAGAGAGGCCAAAAATGGAACAGAAGGGTAGGAGGTGCTCTTAGATAGATAAAGTGGTATAGGTACTGTTCTCAATTGTATGCTAGAATCATGGGCATTCATTTTTTTTTGTTATGCTTAATAACATACTTGTACGTTAAATATATTGTGTTCTATTGATCTACTCTCCCAATAAAGTTACAATGAATAAACCGACATCCTTTGTTCCAATTTTTCAAGTTTGTTAAGAAAGAGTGCGCAGAGGGGAGGGGGGTGGGGGATCGGGATAGGCTGGTGATGGGTATTAAGGAGGGCACGTGTTGCATGGTGCACTGGGTGTTATACGCAAGTAATGAATCATGGAACATTGCATCAAAAACTAGGGATGTACTATAACTATAAAAATTAAAAAAAAAACTAGGGATGTACTGTACGGTGACTAACATAATATAATAAAATATTATTATAAAAAAAAAAAGAAAGAGCGTGCTAAAAAGAGTTTTCAACTCACGGTAAGAAACACATCTTTCATTGTTGCCGAACACACACACACACACATGCACACATTCCTAAAACAAAGTGCAAGTCACATTTTAGTATGGAACAATACATACTTGGCAATGCATTCTGAAATTGTTTCTTCTCTTCTCTTCTTGAATGCTGACACAGCCCAAACAAGTAGAATTCGTGAACCACTTTCGGATCATGACCCACGGTTGGAAAAACACGGCACTAGAATTGACCAGTTTTGCTGTCTGTTAATAAATATTATTTAAGGAAAGTAACCTGCTGTCTAATAAGTTTAAGAAATTACAGGTGAAGTCAATTTATTGTGAGATCCTCCCCTTTACTCTTAAATGACTCCTATGTTAACATGCAACATGTGATTATCTATACAAGGGCCTAATTGATCACGGAGTAATCTGTGGGACTAGCGACGTACAGAACATACTTAAGAACTAGTTTCTCAAGATAATATCTCCTCTGTCACTCTCCTTCCATTTCCCTATCTCCAAATTCCTTGTTTCACTTGTGATTTCCCCAAACACAACACGAGTAGTGATTAGGATGCATGAAGCATAGCATTAAAAACACACTTAATTGAAACTGGTGAAAAGCAATACTGTGACCACCCACCCATAAAACTATTGGTGTCAAGAATTCTCGCATCTTCACAGAACATCCAGTGACACTCCTAATCTCTCATTAAACCGAACTTACCTGTAGAAACAAAAACGGAAAAGAAATCATTTCAAAATATCTCATTCAATTGGGTTGTCTATCCAATGTATTGATTTTTACAATAGTTATCATTTTCTGCCTTTTAGTGGAAATCTGTAAGGGTTCATTGATCTTAGTAAAATAGACTTTTGTGTAAGGACTGTTTATATCGTAATTTATATGGGATAATGTGCACTAAGTTCCAAACAACTGACTTACAAATGACTTACAAATGCGTTTTGGAGAGAGTCATCAATAAACTTGGGTCTGCCTAATACTCTGGAATCGTAATAGATTAAGCCATTACCAATGATTAAATTCCTTCGTAACTATTTCATTTGGGGGAGGAGGGGAAAGGCTCAGGCACGCTGTCACAGCTGGAGAAGGAGACATTTCAGGAGTATACTTCTTGGTGGAGACTCCAAAGAAAGTGAGAGGAAATCAAAGACAAATTGTATATTTCATTTTATCTATTTGTTTGTTTCCTATTTTATTTTATACGGGGAAATAGCCTGCTTCAAACAGAATATGAGATGATTCTCACTTTCTGCTATATGGGGAGGCAAACTGTGTACCATTTTTGAGTCTCAGGGCTAGTTGCTTTAGGGTCATTGAAATTTCACAAATATGTCTTTTCTCATAAGTTTTGACTTCAGAACTTTGACTTTCTGAGCAACCATTGTTCGCTCCCCCCAACTTAGTGGTGAGCTAGAGCTGGCATTACTGGCTCAGGAGAGCTGACGACGTGCCTCTCTCCCCAGGCTGGCTTAAGGTCGGCTATGTTGGGAGTACTTACACCACAGAAGGTATTAAATGCTACAAACTGACTTCTTCTTCTTCTTCCTCCTCCTCTTCCTCTTCCTCCTCCCCTCTTCTTCTTCCTCTTCCTCTTCAACTTCTCCTTCCCCCTTCCCCCTTCCCCCTTTCCCCCTTCCCCCTTNCTCCTCCTCCTCCTCCTCCTCCTCCTCCTTCTTTTTTGGTGAGTTGGTTTGCCAGCACATAACTGTCTGACATTGACTCCCTACCTGCATTACCACAACTGTGCAACATTGTGTAAGTTACTTATTTTCTCTAAACCTCGCTTTAATAGGAGAAAAGTAATTCCTTCTCTTCTTTTCCTGGTCACAGAGGCAACCTGAGGCTCCAACAAATGTCTGTGCTTATGTTTTGTAGAGGGCAAAGAACCAGGCCAATAAACCTTGTTTTTTATTTTAATCCATTCTGCCTTTTTTATACCTGGTCCTGAGCTTCACCCTGTAAGTCCATCCTTTTATTTAGTTCTCATTGGGACAGACTGTTACTTTTGTTGTTCCCGGTGGGACGTGTCTCAAGCTATTTAAGCCCCTGTGTCATCCCCTGTCATTGGTTCTACGCTAATCTGTGTGACAGACCTTGACCAATGGAATGAGACAGAAGGGTTGCTATGCCAAGTCTTGCTCTAGGGCCTGGAAGCTTCTTTCATTTTGAGTCAGGCAAAATGTTAGACACTGCCATGCTGTGAAGTGAACTCAGCTAGTCCTGTGGAAGGATTAAGTGAAGAAAAACAGAGATGGGGGCGCCTGGGTGGCACAGCGGTTAAGCGTCTGCCTTCAGCTCAGGGCATGATCCCGGCGTTATGGGATCGAGCCCCACATCAGGCTCTTCCGCTTTGAGCCTGCTTCTTCCTCTCCCACTCCCCCTGCTTGTGTTCCCTCTCTCGCTGGCTGTCTCTATCTCTGTCGAATAAATAAATAAAATCTTAAAAAAAAAAAAAAAGAAAAGAAAAACAGAGATGCTTCACCGACTATCCCGGCAGCCAGCATGGGAGTGAAGAAGCCATCTTGGGGGTTTAAGCCTAAGATGTTCCGTGTGGAGCAGAAAAAAGCCATCTGCACCAATCCTTGCCTAAATTGCAGAATTGTGAGCAAACAAATGATTTGGGGGGGGGTTCATTTTAAGGCACTAGGTTTTGGAGTGGTTTGTTGTCCAGTGATAGATCATGAAAATACGCATCAACCTTCAAGCTGGAAACGTCATCTCCAGAGATGGCGAGTAGTGTGCTCAAGGTCACAGAGCAAGTGAGTGTTGGATTTAGGCTAAAATCCCAGTGTCCGTACTCTGGTCCTGTGCTTTCCATGTTACTCCATTCACTAGTGAGCATGATTTCAGAGAACACCTAAAACCTTGATTGCACAATGAACTTCATTTCAAAGTTATCTTTCTCCACTGTGACCAGTCGAAGATTACACACTGTTGCTGCCTAACAGTGGACTTGGGAGGCTACATGAAAGAGAGAGACACTGAAAGAGCTGTATTGTAATCCTAGACTAGTTACACTCATCAGGATTTTCCAGAGAAATAGAACTAATAGAATTTATACATATATATGAGAGGAGTTTATTTTAAGGAATTGGTTCACGCAATTTGAAGGTTGGTGAGTCCAAAATGTGTGGAGTGGACCTGCAGGCTGAAGACCCAGGGAAGAGCTGATGTTGGACTTCAAGTCTGAAAGCCTTCTGCTGGCAGAATTCCCTTTTGCTCAGGAGATGCCAGTCTTTTTTCTATTCAAATCTTCAACTGATTAGATGAGGCCCACCCACAGGACAGAGGCTAATTTACTTTACTTAATATCCACCAATTAAAATGTTAATTTCGCCCAAAAACACCCTTGCAAAAGCAGCCAGGGTAATGCTTGACCAAATACCGAGGCACCATGGCCCAACCAGGTTGACTCATTAAATCAACTATACCATTAGTCATTCTCCAGCAGTGAAGCCTGGCACCAGTCATTTAATTTTTCTGAATCTCAGTTCTTCCGTAATATGACAGGCATTTTCATACTTTCCTCACAGACTAACACAGATGACAAAATGGGGTCAAGTATGGAAGGCTCTCAGTACCACACAGGCACACTGGTTAGTTTCTGTGGTGATGGACATTGCAGGACATGTGACCACTGGCTTGTGCATAAGCTTTTAAGACATTGTTCTAGAAAGGAAATAGCACTGAAGCACCTTCTTGCTTTGTTTCACAGGGCTCTTCTGTCAGAGAAAGGCAGTGTGAACGCATCAGGAAATCCCCCTAAATACACAGGTTGCATTACAAATGCAATGTCCTGATGGCCCCTTTTCATGAAGTGGGCTCAATAGCACAGGGTTGGGTTTTTTTCCCTCAACCATCTTTCTTTAAAGAAGAAGAAGAAAAAAAAAAAAAACCCAAAAACTCATTCATTCAAATTGCTTCCACTTCAAAGTGTGTGTGACTACAAATCTGGTTCCAACCTCCCAAAACACCCTGTTTCATGCTATTAAAATTAGCATTTCATTCTAACTGCCTCCCCGTGGGACCGTACATGGACTCCTTCCACTCAGACCCTCACCTGCCACCTCTCATCAGGGTCCCTCCTGGCTTGGGCCCTCTTGTGCCCCAGTGATGTCCTCCATTTACAAACTGAGACTTGGAATTCCTGGGACTTAATCTATAGGGATTAAAGCTTTGATCCTTGCAAAAATGAAAATCCCCAGGAGCTCTGGGAGGATGAAAGGCCCAGAGAAGTTTAATTTAACACTATTGGGGTGTGCATGTGTTTGTGTGCGTGCGTGTGTGTCTGTGTGTGTGTGAGAGAGAGAGAATGCAGTAGGAATGACGTGGAGCCCTTGCATCTGAAAAAGGGAGGAAAGGATGCAAAATATAAAGACAAACTTCCATCACTTGAAAATCTCACTTAAAACTGGCCCTTCACTGAGCCTGGAGACCTAACTGAGGGCTCTTTGTTTCAGCGCCTTGGGAAGTCCTGGGAGGCAGGCACTGTCACGTGGGAACCAAAGACTGTACACATTCTTTTTATGGGAGGGGCAGACCCAAAGGTGCGGGAGGAGGGTTCATTATTGGAGGAGTAAATTCCTTATTGAATAGGCTTCCTGCTGGCTTTATCCACGGCGTGTAGCTGAACCATTCACTGGCTAAGAAAAGAAAGTCATAGGGCAAGATTAGCTTGCTTTCCACCCTGAACTCTACAAGCAGTTGCATGTGCTCGCTCTGGGTGCCTTTAGCTGCAGGGAGGAAGGCTCTCCTGGGGGAGCCTCAGTGGTCAGCAGAAGAGATTTAATAATAGCGTAGATTCCTTCGACAATTATCTCAATTGATTCTCAGTTGATTCTCATACCAATCTTGCAAGGGAGGGAGGGCAGAGTTAATCTCACTTTCTGAGAAGCTAAGTGCCTAGCCCAAGCCAAGGACTGCTAGACTGAGAATTTGAAAGTACCTAGCGCTTGTCAATTTTTCCCATTATAACTTAGGCAAAGGACAGAGACTGCAAATAAAAATTCAACTAAAAGTGAGGAGTAAGCATTTCATTAAAAGTCCTGGCTCTGGGTAGAGAAAGAAAAAAAATTTCAGCCCCTCAGATACCACTGTGGTAATGCTATAAATCTTTGCACTGTGTACTAGAGAATTGAGGGTGATTTCTTAGCTTCAGTAGTTATCGTGGAAGCACATATTTAAAATAATAATGATGTATCATTTCATTCGCGCACACGCACACCATTCGGTAGGCAAATTTTAAAATTCCGTAATACAACATGTTGACAAGAATAAGAATCTATAGGGTCTGTTACACAAGTGGGAGTATAAATAGATACCAAATGCGACTATGTTGAAGAAAAATTTGACAATATCCAACAGAGTTGAAGACGTACGTACCCCATGACCTAGCAATTTCATTCCTAAGTGCTTTCTCCAGAAAAATGTCTACATATGTACATAAGGTAGCATTTACAGAACTGTTCGTGACAGCACTGTTTACAGTGGTTGAAATCAGATTTTGAAATTGAAACAAACCTATGACCTTTCATTTATTGTTTTATCCATTGGTCCATTCATCCGTCCATCGTTCGTGTGTGCGTGTGTGCGTGTGTGTGTGTGTGTGTCTGCGTGTGTGTGTCTGCGTGTGTGTGTGTATAAGGTGTTAGATGAGATTCTAGGTTTTAGGTACACAGCAGTGAACAAGACAAGAAAAAAACCTTGTCCTCATTTATATTTTGGTGGAAATGAGCAATAAGCTAGGGAAGAAATATATAATTTTAGCAAGGGAAAGTGCCACGAAGCAAATCAAAAAGAGTCAGGATCTAGAAGGCACCTTGGTTGGAGAGGAACACATTTTAGATGTATTGGTCAGTCTGGCAGTCCTGTTTGTTAGGACAACATTTAAGTGGGTGTTTGGCTGAACGTGGAAAGGAAGTGCATGAGTAAAACACAGCCACCCGAGCGCCTGGGGAGCAATATGTATTAGGAAATGAAACCCACAGCGACCCAGGCTCCGAGGTGGCAGTGTGTTTGGTAGTTTCCGAAGCTCAGATGTGTAGAAGAGAGCCAGAGATTCAGGAGCAGCGGAGGGTAAAAATAATTAGAGAGAAATTCCATTTACTAATGGATTTTTTCAATATGATGTTCAGCTCATCTCAATAAGCAATGCAAGATGACAGAAAAGGAAGATCGTCACCTATATCGAGGTTATTATGGAAATGGACCAAGAATATCCGTGCCAACTGACATTTAATAACTACTGAAACTGTGTTATACACTGTGCTAACCTTTTTGCACCTATCAATTCCTTTACTTGTTTATAACAAATGTAATTGTTTGTGAGAATCTTTAATGTGGGTATTAGTACTCTTGCTTACCAAAGAAGAACTTACGGTTTGAAACGTTTAAGAAGCCTGCTTTGTGTAAACTAGTTAGCAAGCAGCAAAGGCAAGATTCGAACCCAGCTCCGCCTTTATTACAGGCTCATAGCCACTCCATCAAAAATCCAGGATGTTGGTGCTTGAAGACCTGTTTGAAGAGCAAAGGAACTTGACTCTCCTTTCTCCAGAGGTCAGGTATGCAGCCCATCTCCTTAAGCTGACCGTCTGCTATTCCTGGTCCAAGAAAGGCCAAATCACAGAGCTGAAAGGTAGATTCTCTTGGGAGTCTGAAGAAATGTTCACAGGGCCATCGCTTTGAGAATGGCTGAGATGCTGCCCCATCTTCCCTTCAATCTATTTTCCCACAAATTAAGAGACGGTCTATAATAAGCAGTCCCCAACCACTGAGAAGGGAGGACAAGAATGACCATCAGTTTTATATCACATGTTCACTACAATCACTTGGAGAACAGAGTTGAGAACGATTCTGAGAACTATACAGAATTCTGTCCGCAGACGGAACAGCTGGGACAGCCTGGCTTAATGAGCTTGATCTACTGGCACTGTCGATGACCACTCCAGCAGGAAAAAAGCTTGGGCTGTCTCATATTAGATATCCTTGAACATGCGATGCAGTGTTATCCTGTAAATCAACTTCAATTTTGCTCCAGTTGTGATCTCATCTTTTGCAGCACAAACCCTTCCAAATACCTCCTCGAACCTTCTTCACAGGTGGATTTTATCCAAACCACAACCCTTGTCCCCTTGATTATTGTTTTCTTCATTTGTCCATGACTTTTCTTGTTATAATGTAACAGCAAAGGGATCTGTTACCTAGGCAACCAGGCATAATGTCTGTCCTGGTTCATCTTTGTTGGGACTTGTCTATGTTTGGAGGGGACTTTTGAAGTGCTCTTGATTTACCCTACTCCTAAGGCTACAAGACGTGGCAACCTTGAAGTGTCCTTCCTCTCTATCAGAAGGACAAGGGCTCTATCACCAATCAGGCCACATTCTCCATAAGTTCCAGTAGTGTATCTTTTTATTTTCAATATCTTGATATAAAGTAAAAGTTTTACAAGCCCTCATATCATTCTTCAGATCTCTTACCTTATCCAACTGTGGATTATAATTTTATAACTTTACATATTGTAATGCACTTTATTACTACTTCCTATATCTGATACAAGTCTTTCCTCTGATACAGAAGTTCTCATTCTGACTAAGGTTTCCAGACACACCACACTAAAAACTTCACAGGTTCCATCTTCATTCGAATGCCACATTTGGAAAGATCCTTGGGATCAACCCCAATTACACCTTTGCTTTATAGATGAGGAAAGTAAGGGGCAAAAGGAGAGGACTGGGGTCTGGAGGCTATGTTAGAGCCATGCTCATACATCGCAATACTAGTCATTCATTGATTTGTGTATTCTTCTAGTCATTCAGAATATATATTCACTATGTGCCAATCCCTGTTCTAGGTATTAAGAAGTGAGCAATAAAAAAAAATAAATAAATAAACAAAAGGTCTTATCCTCAAGAAACACTTTAACAAAAACAATCCAGAAGCATAATCAGGAAGCAAACCCTAAAAGGCTTAGAGCTGTTCAGACCAAACTCTAGGTTTGAATATCCATGCTTGCATTCAGAAACCAAAATTAAGGTCACAAGACGTGAAGTAAGGAGTTATGGTTTTAGTCTCATTTGAGTCAACGGCTAGCTAGATTAGACAATTTTCTTGATCCCACTGATCTTACCTATAAAGCAGCAGTTAAGGACTAAATCATCTTAAAAGTATCTGTTATAAATTCAGAGAATAAGGATTTCCATCAGAATCATATGGGAAACCTTAAAATAACAGAGATATCCAGGCTCCACCCTGGTCTGATTGAATCATAACTCAAACGGACGAAGCCTCAGTAGTGGGAAGGGCTTCTGATGAGCCTTCGACTCCAGGTTTCGATCATCATGAGAGCCCCTTGACTGGCTGCTTCTTATACTAACTGCCTGTTATTTATAATTGTCCCCTAACATTCATTAACTGTTGTGAAAATTAAGAAATAATAATAATTTGAACAATTTTGGGAAAAGCCTGAATGTTCAGTAGCCATGGTAAAAAGTAGTCATCAACAGATTTTATACTTGCTTAATTAATCAAATACAGTCCTACAGCCATGGTAAAAGCAATCACGACAACTGGTTTTACACTCATTTAATTAATCAATGATTCACTTCGCTGAACAAGTTTCCTAAAACCAACTAGTTAGGAATAGCTTTTTGCTTTTGAAAGTCAGTCAAGTGGGCACACAAACTTCCTATGTATATGGTTCGACAGCAATCTCATCTAAGTAATCATGTTTTTAGAACCGATTTTAATCTTCTCAATCCTGTTGAAAGTCCACCGATGCCTGAACATCGTTCTTCCCCAAACACCACGTCAGGCCAGAAATCTGCTTTGCTTGGAGAGACCGTATTTGATGAGCATAGCTCTCCCCTGCTTAAATAACCAATAAATTGAGCTTTGTTTCAGGTATTGAGTGGTGATATTGTCTTTAGGCAATTTGGAGGTACCATTAAGATTACTGTAAGCTTTTCACAGAACCACTGGATTAATAGGAATATTCTTCAGTTTTCCTGTGCAAATCCCATTAGCACCTCAACGGTACTTTGAACTGTACATTGTTACACTGGGCTCTCCCTAATGGCTTAATTTTGTTATCCTGGGATTTTCAGCAGACAGGGAATGTTTTATATAATACATTTTGAATTTAATTTGGAGACCTTTTGATTTGAAAGGACACCATTTGGTAAATGGTTTTATTTTGTCCATTAATGTGCTTATTTTTCACCAGTTACTTTGCATTATATATATATGGTGTGTGTGTGTGAGTGTGCGTGTGCGTGTGTGTGTGTGCGTGTGTTTTGTGAACATATGGACATATCGCTGGGGTTCTTTCGTCCTGGATTGTCTTCCTTCTGTTGCACGTACAAGCGTGTGCTCTGTAAGTAACAGACGAAGGCACAGGCTTCACCAGTCTCCAGTCCGTCTTGCAAATTCATGAAAATAGGTCATTTTGTGTATTTTTGTTTATTTACTCTTCCAAGGTACACACTTGTGTTTTGATCACACAGTCCATTCCTAGCCTCTGCATGGTTAGGAAACCCAGAATTATTCGTAAATACACATTCTTGACCAACCGCAGTGGCCTTTTGCTTGTCTGCCATGAGTTGATGTGTAGCAAAGCCTTGACCTGCTGCTGGCAGAACAGCAGCTCCCTTATAACTTCTCGCAACGCTAATTTTTGGGCTTATCTTGGTGAATGGCAAAATTATTTTTACTTTGAATAACAATAGCTATTATGTGGAACTTTTTATATGTCAAAATGTAGAGGCGCTTCAGAAAAAAATAGGAAGCAAGAAAATCAATCATTCAGTAGTGCGCTTTTTCAGCTTGAATGCTGACTTCAAAATAAACAAAATGCTGACTTTAAGAAAACCTCTTACAAAGGCTCCCTTGCTCACTCCTGTTCAACCTTCTGAAATCTATACTTCTCCTTATCTGTCATACCTTACCCTCCACTGCCTTCTGTTCCTTCTTCTGGCCTTCTATCTCTGTTCCTTGTTGGGGCGGTGATGTTCTCGGGAAAAGAACAGTCACATGGCACACAATCTCTTTTAACCCCTACATCAGAAGGCAACATAGAAAAGCTGCATTTAAACAGGGTCTAGAGAAAAGTTGAGGGCTACAATTAAAATTTCTCCTAAGCCTAGAGGTTTGACCAGAATCTGCAATAGAATTCAGGATTTTATTGGATAGTTGTTGTCCTGGATGGTCATAGTTGTCCTTGTTTCTTCATTAAATTGTTCATTTTTTAGACAGGGAAGATTGCTAAAAGTACGAAGGAGGGAAAGACCAGGAAGGAATTTAAATAGCCCTGTTATGCTTATTTTCAAAATATTTATACTAACTGCCTGTTTTTTTATAATTGTTCCCTAACATTCATTAACTGTTATGAAAATTAAAAAAAGATAATAATAATTTTAACAATTTTGGGAAAAGCCTGAATGTTCAGTAGCCATGGTAAAAAGTAGTCATCAACAGATTTTACACTTGCTTAATTTATCAAATACAGTTCTACAGCCGTGGTAAAAGCAATCACGACAATCGGTTTTACACTCATTTAATCAATCAACGATTCACTTCAATGACAAGGTATACATACATACATACATACATACATACATACATACAGAAGAAAGAAAGAAAGAAAGAAAGAAAGAAAGAAAGAAAGAAAGAAAGAAAGAGAAAGAAAGAAAGAAAAAGAAAGAAAGAGAAAGAAAGAAAGAAAGAAAGAAAGAAAGAAAGAAAGAAAGAAAGAAAGAAAGAAAGACAGGCTACATAAAAGCAATTTCAGAAGGCTTTCTCTTAGAATTAGATTGCATAAAAAATAAAAACTATAAGCCAAACAAAGGCGAATGAATAGCAGTCTTCAGAAAAATAGTCTTTAAAACTACCAAACAGAATTCTGGGGAGACACAACAGTTTAAGAAAAGAGAAGCTTGGTTTCCTTTTTCATAAAGAAGCTCAGACCTGAATTAGGGGACTTTATCAGAAAAAAATAAAATAAAATGGGTAATTCCTAATTCGGAGTATCTTCAACATTTCCAAAGACTCTTAGAGAGTAAACAAGCTAGAAATCTAAACGAACTTCAGTTTAATAGGTAGAATTTACCTTACAAACAGAACTTCTATATAAAATGTATTACAGAATAATTACCATTAGAAGTCTTAGGAAAATGTCCAGGGTATGATTAATATTTCAATATTACATGTGACTGAAGAAATAAATAATTAGCTTTACTTCCAGAATTCTTATGGGGAAAAAATCCTCATGTACTGAGATAGAATAATTAGCACAGAGAGCATAAGAACCCTAATCAATTTTTCTCTGATTATCATAAAATTCTTTTTTGTATTTATTAATAAGGCAGGCCATATTCTACAGCTATTAACTCAATCACATGTTATACTTCAAAGACCCACTGTTATGCCTTGATCCAGGAGCCAAGGCTCCTCTTTGCCTCAACAATTGCAGACTCAGCTAAACTATTCAAAGTATCTTTAGATACTTTGTACCAATATCACCTTTAAATCTGATGGTATCACACACAACATAATCCCTATTCCTAACTGATAACCACCGACAGTTTTTTTGGTAGGCAACTACCTAATTATGAAATACTATTACTGTCTCTCAATCTAAAAACTCTCCTACATTTACCTAATGAAAGAAAAATGTCTTGATTGTGTTTCCATGGTTCAAGAAGTATCTATGGCCAGAACAGGTCCTTAAGTCTTGACTTAACATATTTTTGTTACTAGGTCTTATCTTAAAAATGAAAAAGGATAATAACAAGTTAGATATGCAGTAACTATGAAGAATCTAATCCCTTACTGGAAACCAAATTGATTCAAATAACTGAAAAATGGTCCTTTCTAGAACACATCAAATTTTTGAAAGTATAAATATATTCTCTGAGAGCCGATATAATTTTGAAGTAGTTTGACTAGCTTAAGATGATGTTTATACTGAGAAGTTTCCTTCTCTCCCAAAAATTGCGATTCTCAAGGTGAAGGCTCATAGTAAAAGACAGAACATTGAAAGTTACATAAAATGGAAAATTGCTATCCTAAAGGTGGAGGGTCATACTAAAAGAGACACGATGAAAGTTCCATAAAATGCTTTAGCATATCAGCATGCTAGTATGGTTCCCTAAATACAGTCCTTACCTGTGAACCTCGTATAATACAAAGACAATTCCATGCTAAAGTTAAAGGATTCTACTAGAGACAAAAATTTGGAACCAAATTCTAAAAGACATACTGGAAGCAAATGGGTTTTAAGATCCATAAGAATTATATCTAGCAAAGCCATGCTGGCTGCTTTCTAACACTAAATGAAACCTCAAATGGACACTTGCCAAAATCTACCAGGGAATATGTCACAACAGAGGAAAATTGTCCACAATATAAAACACCGATGGGGAAAATTTTCTAGAAGATGTGGCCAATCCATGCTATACCTGTAACTAAGAAATGTAAGATTAGATGTGGAATGGAACTGATCTGAAAGATTTTATACAATTGCCCCCTGGTACATTCATACCATCATGAGTATATGTTTCTTTTTTTTTTTAAGATTTTTTATTTATTTATTTGACAGAGATAGAGACAGCCAGCGAGAGAGGGAACACAAGCAGGGGGAGTGGGAGAGGAAGAAGCAGGCTCATTAGAGGAAGAGCCTGATGTGGGGCTCGATCCCACAACGCCGGGATCACGCCCTGAGCCGAAGGCAGACGCTTAACTGCTGTGCCACCCAGGCGCCCCATGACTATATATTTCATACCAATGTTTTTCTGAATGGGATAAAGCACTCTATTGTCAAAAGTCATATCACTCACTGTGGCTAAAAAAACATACAAACAAACTGAGGGCTTCAGAGGGGAGGGGGGAGGGGATTGGGCTAGCCCTGTGATGGGTATTAAGGAGGCACATATTCCGTGGAGCACTGGGTGTTATACACAAACAATGAATCATAGAACACTACATCAAAAATTAAGAATATACTGTATGGTGACTAACATAACATAATAAAAAATTAAAAAGTTTAAAAAAATACAAACAACGACAACAACAACAAACTGTTAAACTTTGCGTTCTTACATGTGGCCTGACAACTTATATAGACAGGGATGAAGCACACTTTAGTGACAGATACTTGTGAATTACACATGGCTTTGCCCCTTGCTCTGAAATATCGTGGTTGTTATCAGCCCCTAGTCTCTGAAAACATGGGCAGGATCTTCTCAGAATTGCAAAATTTGCAACAATTAGAGACTTTAAACTAAGTGTCTCTGGAGAACCACCAGAAGCAATTGGTCCAGGGAAGTCCAAGAGCTAAAGACAGGTTCATTGGGACAAACTGATAACATAAACAATCAATAGGAAAGAATATCCCGGGTAGCTGAAATGACTGATTACCTTTTTCCATTATACTTTTGGCCATATTTACCTATTCACTAGCTTCAGTTTATATGCTTCTGACTTAGAACTACCAAAGATAGAGTCAAGAAGTTGAAGAAAATTATTTTCTTAATAAAGCCTATAAATTGTGGTTCCAGAGTGCCTTTTAGTCCCTTCTCATAAATGTTGAGTTAAATTTGCTTTTCTTACAGTTTTTTGATGTCCATTTCCTCAAGTCTTAAGTTCTTCTGTGTAGTCTCTGTCCAAATAAGTGACTCCGCAACTAATTAAAAGACAAAAACAAGATGAAATGATACTGATCACATCTGAACTAAAAATAATGCTTTTGTATATATACTGTATATATTATATATTATATACTATACTACACATCTTTTACAGCCCACAGTTCATAGCACGGTGCCTAAAATCTATTTTTTCCTTTTTTAAAATTTAAAATCAAATTTAGTTAACATATAGTGTATTATTAGTTCCAGGGGTAGAATTTAGTGATTCATCAGTTGCATATAATGCACAATATGCTCCTTAACGCCCATCATCCAATTACCCATCTCCCTATAGTTAAGAGTCTCTTATGGTTTGTCTCCCTCCCTGTTTTTATCTTATTTTATTTTTCCTCCCCTTCCCTTATGTTCATCTGTTTTATATCTTAAATTCCATGTATGAGTGAAATCATATGGTATTTGTCTTTCTCTGATTGACTTATTTCACTTAGCATAATACACACTAGTTCCATCCACATCATTGCACATGGCAAGATTTCATTCTTTTTGATGGCTGAGTAATAGTCCATTGTATATATATACCACATCTCCTTTATCCATTCATCCGTGGTTGGACATTTGGGCTCTTTCCATAGTTTGGCTATTATGGACATTGGTGCTATAAACATCGGGGGCATGTGCTCCTTCAAATCACTATTTTTGTATTCTTTTGGATAAATACCTATTAGTGCAATTGCTGGGTCATACAGTAGTTCTATTTTTAACTTCTTGAGGAACCTCCATACTGTTTTCCAGAGTGGCTGCACCAGCTTGCATTCCCACCAACAGTATAAGAGGGCTCCCCTTTCTCCACATCCTCACCAATATCTGTTGTTTCCTGACTTCTTAATTTTTAGCCATTCTGACCATTGTGGTTTTGAGTTGTATTTCCCTGATGCTGAGTGATGTTGAGCATTTTTTCATGTGTCTGTTGGCCATTTGTATGTCTTCTTTGGAGAAACGTCTGTGTGTGTCTTCTGACCATTTTTTGACGGGATTATTTGTTTTTTGCATGTTGAGTTTGATAAGTTTTTCTATAGATCTTGGATACCAGCCTTTTATCTGATATGTCATTTGCAAATATCTTCTCTCACTCCGTAGGTTGCATTTTAGTTTTGTTGACTGTTCCCTTTGCTGTGCAAAAGCTTTTTACCCTGATGAAATTCCAATAGTTCATTTTTACTTTTGTTTCCTTTGCCTCTAGGGATGTGTCAAGCAATAAGTTGCTGCGGCTGAGGTCACAGAGGTTGCTGCCTGTGTTATTCTCTAGGATTTTGATGGATCTCTATCTCACATTTAGGTCTTTCACACATTTTGAATTTATTTTTGTATATGGTGTAAGACGGTGGTCAGGTTTCATTCTTCTGCATGTGGCTGTCCTTTTTCCATTGGATATTCTTTCCTGCTCTGTCAAAGATTAGTTGACTGTAGAGTTGAGGGTCCATTTCTGAGTTTTCTATTCTGTTCCATAGATCTATGTGTCTGTTTTGTGCCCGTACCATACCGTCTTGATGATTACATCTTTGAAATACAGCTTGAAGTCCAGAATTGTGATGTCTCCAGCTTTGGTTTTCTTTTTCAACTTTCCTTTGGCTATTTGGGGTCTTTTCTGGTTCCATACAAATTTTAGAATTGTTTGTTCCAGCTCTGTGAAAAATGATGGTGTTATTTTGATAGGGATTGCATTGAATGTGTAGATTCCTTGGGATAGTATAGACATTTTAACAATATTTGTTCTTCCAATCCATGAGCATGGAAAGTTTTTCATTTCTTTGTTTCTTCCTCAATTTCTTTCATAATAGTTTTCAGAGTACATATATTTTACCTCTGGTTAGGTTTATTCATAGGTATCTTATTGTTTTTGGTACAGTTGTAAACAGTATTGATTCCTTGATTTCTCTTCCTGTTGCTTCATTGTTGGTGTATACACAACAGACTTCTGTGCATTGATTATATATCCTGTGACTTTGCTGAATTCCTGTATCAGTTCTAGCAATTCTTTGGTGGCATCTTTCAGGTTTTCTACATAGAGTATCAGGTTGTCTGCAAAGAGTGAAAGCTTGACTTCTTTGCTGATTTGATGCCTTTTACTTCTTTTTGTTGCTTAACTGCTATGGCTAGGACTTCCAGTACTATGTTGAACAACAGTGGCAAGAGTGGACATCCCTGTCGTGTTCCTGACCTTAGGGGGAAAAAGCTCTCTGTTTTTCCACATTGAGGGCAATTATTAGCTGTGACTCTTTTGTATATGGCCTTTATGATGTTGAGGTAGGTTCCCTCTATCCTTACCTTGTTGAGGGTTTTTATCAGGAAAGGATGCTGTATTTTGTCAAATGCTTTTTCTGCACCTATTGAGAGGATCATATGGTTCTCATCCTTTCTTTCATTGACGCGGTGTATCATGTTGATTGATTTGTGGCTGTTGAACCACCCCTGCAGCCCAGGAATAAATCCCACTTGGTTGTGGTGAATAATCCTTTTAATATACTGTTGGATCCTATTCGCTAGTATCTTGGTGAGAATTTCTGCATCCATGGTCATCAAGGATATTGGTCAGTAATTCTCTGTTTTTAGTGGGGTCTCTGTCTGGTTTAGGGATCAAGGTAGTGCTGGCCTCATAGAATGAGTTTGGAAGTTTTCCTTCCATTTCTATTTTTTGGAACAGTTTCAGAAGAATAGTACTAATTCTTCTTTAAATGTTTGGTAAAATTCCCCTGGGAAGCCATCTGGCCCTGGACTCTTATTGCTTGGAAGACTTCTTACTGATATAATTTCTTTGCTGATTATAGGTCTGTTCAGATTTTCTATTTCTTCCTGTTTCAGTCTTGGTAACTTATATGTTTCTAGGAATTTACCCATTTATTCCAGATTGCTTAATTTGTTGGCATATAGTTGCTCATAATATTCTCTTATAATTGTTTGTACTTGTGTGGTGCTGGTTGTGATCGCTCCTCTTGCATTCATGATTTTATTTATTTGGGTCCTTTCTCCTTTATTTTATTTTTTTAATTTTTAAAATATTTGTTTGTTTGTTTGTTTGTTTGTTTGTTTGTTTGTTTTAGAGAGCGAGCAAGAGAGGCAGAGGGAGAGGGAGAAAGAGAATCTCAAGCAGACTCTGTATTGAGTGTGGAGCCTGTAATGGGGTTCGATCCCAGGACCCTGATAGCACAACCTGAGCTGAAACCAAGAGTCAGATGCTTAACTGACTGTGCCACCCAGGTTACCCAAGGGTCTTTCCTCTTTTCTTTTTTATAAGTCTGGCTAGGGGTTTATCAATCTTGTTAATTCTTTCAAAGAACCAGCTCCTAGTTTTGTTGATCTGTGCTATTTTTTTTTTAAATTTCTGTGTCATTGATTTCTGCTCTAATCTTTATTATTCCCCTTTTCCTGCTGGATTTAGGTTTTATTTATTGTTCTTTTTCCAGTTCCTTTAGGTGTAAGGTTAGGTTGTATATTCGAGACTTTTCTTGTTTCTTGAGGAAGGCCTTTACTGCTATATACTTCCCTCTTAGGACTGCCTTTGCTGTATTCCAAAGGTTTTGAAGTGTTGGGTTTCATTTTCAATTGCTTCCATGTATCTTTTAAATTCTTCTTTGATTTCCTGGTTGATCCATTCATTCTTTAGTAGGATGTTCTTTAACCTGAGGTCCTTATTTGTGGTCCTTCCAAATTTTTTCTTGTGGTTGACTTCAAGTTTCATAACATTGTGGTCTGAAAATATGCATGGTGTGATCTCAATCTTTTTGTACCAGTTGAGGCCTAATTTGTGACCCAGTATGTGATTTATTCTGGAGAATGTTCCACGTGCACTTGAAAAGAATGTGTATTCTGCTGCTTTAGGATGCAATGCTCTGTATAAATCTGTTAAGTACATCTGGTCCAATGAGTCATTTAAAGCTTTTGTTTCCTTGTTGATCTTCTGCTTAGATGATCTGTCCATTGCTGCTAGTGGGGTGTTATTGTACTATTTATTATTGTATTATTATCAAGTTTAAGTCTGTTATTAATTGACTTATATATTTCACTGCTCCCAGGTAAGGGCATAAATATTTACAATTGTTAGATCTTTTTGTTGGATAGATCCTTTTATTATGACATAGTGTCCTTTTTATTTCTTATTACAGTCTGGTTTAAAATCTAGTTTGTCTGATATAAGTGTGGCTACTCCAGCTTTCTTTTGATATCCATTAGCGTGATAAATGGTTCTCTACCCCCTCACTTTCAATCTGGAGGTGTCTTTGGGTCTAAAATGAGTCTCTTGTAAGCAGCATGTTGATGGGTCTTTTTTTTAAAATCCACACCAATACCATACATCTTTTGATTAGAACATTTAGTCCAGTTACATCCAGAGTAATTATTGAGAGATATGAATTCAGTGCCAAAGTATTACCTGTAAAGTTGCTGTTCCTACAGATTATCTCTGTTCTTTTCTAGTCTTTGTTGCTTTTGGTCTCTCTTTCCCACTCAAAGGGTCCGCTTTAATATTTCTTGCAGAGCTGGTTTAATGTTCATGAAATCCTTTAGTTTTTGTTTGTCTTGGAAACTCTTTATCTCTCCTATTCTGAATGACAGCCTTGCTGGATAAAGTATTCTTGGCTGCATATTTTTCCCATTTAACAAGTTGAACATATCATGCCACTCCTTTCTGGCCTGCCAGATCTCGGTGAACAGGTCTGCTGCCAGCCTTACGTGTCTACCCTTGTAGGTTAAGGACTTTCTTTCCTAGCTGCTGTCAGAATCCTCTCTTTATTTTTGTGTTTCGCAAGTTTCACTATATCGTGGTGTTGACCTATTTTTGTTGATTTTGAGGGGAGTTCTCTGTGCCTCTTGGAATTGAACGCCTATTTCCTTCCCCAGATTAGGGAAGTTCTCAGCTGTAATTTGTTCAAATAAACCTTCAGTCCTTTTCTCCCCCATTCTTCCTCTGGGATGCCTATCATATGGATATCATTTGATTTATGGAATCACTGAGTTCCCTAAGTGTACCTTCATGATCTAATAGTTTTCTTTCCCTCTTCTTTTCATATTCATTATTTTCCATAATTTTATCTTCTATATCACCTATCCTCTCCTCTGCTTCTTCAATCCTCATAGTGACTATATCCAGTCTGTTTTGCATCTCAGTTATAGCATTTTTATTTCAGCCTGACTAGTATTTATGTCTTTTACCTCTATAGCAAGGGTTTCTCTACTGTCTTCTATGCTTTTTTCAAGTCCAGCTTGTAGTCTTAGGACAGTTGATCTAAATTCTTGTTCAGATATATTGCTTATATCTGTTTTCAGTAAGTCCCTGGCTGCGATATCTTCCTGACCTTTTCTGGGGAAAGAATTCCTCCATCTTGTCATTTCGGCTAAGTTTCTACCTTTTGTGTGTTATGAAAGCTTTCTTATGTTTCCCGTACCTTAGAGTAATGCTGTATTAAAAAGAGGCCATACACTGTCCGGGGCCTGGAACTTCAGGAAGTGTTTCTGGTGTGTGCTGTGTGTGCTCTGCTGTTGGATTTTGGCTGCTCTTTCTCACTGGCCAGTCCTCTGCAGAGTTCCTCTTTGCTTGTAGTGGAGAGGCTTGGATCTTTATCCAGATGTGCTTTGATTTGTTTGTTGAAAAAGGCCTGGGAAAAAAGGAAAGAAAAGAAAAAAGAAAAAAAAAAAAAGAACTTTCTCCAAAAAGAAAAAAAAAAAAAAAGAACAACAAAAAATCCTCTCTTCCTCTCTCTCCCTCTTTCTCTCTCTCAAATAAGTAAGTCTTTTTAAAAAACTTGTGTGTGTGGGGGGGTGCCTGGGTGACACATTCTGTTAAGTGTCTGACTCTTGGTTTCGACTCAGGTTGTGACCTCAGGGTCAAGCCCCAGGCTCAACTTGAAGTCGGCTTGAGATTATCTCTCCCTCTCCTTTTGACCCTCCCACTTATGCTTGCTCTCTCTTTCTCTAGAATAAATAAATAAATCTTAAAAAACAAAACAAAACTATAAGACTGATTCCAAAGAAAAATAAAGGAGAAAAAATAAAGAAAAAGAAAAGGAAAAAGAAGCCTGATCCCAGAAAAAGAAAGCAAGAAAAGAAAATGACAAAGGAAACTAAAGAAACACACAAAAATATTATAAGCCTGATTGCCAAGGAAAAAGAAAAAAGAAAAAAAATTTTAAAAAATAAAAAAAAGGAGTCTGGTCCCATTTTCACCAGAACTGAGGGGATACTTTGAAGCACTGTGTGACCAGTAGACTTGGTGCATGCCTGAGGCCGCCTGTGCTGCTCTTCTGGAGGAGAGACCGCTGTGCTGGCTCAGTCACTCCGGCCCCAGTAAAAAAGCACTTGCCAAGCACGGGGGTGGGGGTGGGGTGGGGGTGGGGTGGGGTGGGGTGGGGGGGTTGATGTCAGCGGCTCCCACCTCCACTGGGGGCTGCTGTGCTGCTCTCTGATGTCCCACCATGTTGCTAGCAGGGATAAAATGGCGACAGGCCTCTCTCTTGTCCCAGGACAGGGGATCTCACACCGCCTGCTGTTCAAAAGCTGTCACAGAAAAGCGAGGGCTATCAGCGTGCCCAGTGCCCAGCTCTCCTGTGTTTTATCTTTGGTGGGGGCTGGGATTCAAAGCTCCAAAGCTTAAAGGAGGTGACACGGCTCAGATCCGCTCCCTCCACCAGATAAGAGACTCCCTGTGCTCTGACTCGTGCCCTTTGTCCCAGAAGAACAGTCCCCCACCTGCACAGGGTGCGGATTCTACGCTCGGCACCACGAAGCAGGCGTAACCAGGTGATCCTGCTTCTGCACCTACGCTTGTTTGCTGCCAACTAAAGGCTATTTGCGGGGCCCTGCAGGGTCTTTTGTCCTTGGAGAGGCAATATACCCTCTTCCAAATGTACTCCAGCAAGGGGAACAGTCTTTCCCAGTACAACCCCAGGGATCCCTACACCACTCTGAGTGTGTACCCCCTCCCCCCACCAGCCTCCTTCTCTCCAGGAGCACATGCTACAGCTCCTCTCCAGTGAAAGTTGAGCACTTCAAAATCTCTGGGCTTGAGCTCCACTCACTGTTTGCAAAAGCCTACACCATTCAGTTCCCCCAGCTCTCCAGTCTGTGATGCAAGAGGTTTTCTCAACTCCTCTCTCCCTCTCTCCCTTTTCTCTCCCCATGGCAAGGGTTCCTCCCCCTCCATAGCAGAGCAAATTTTCTCTCCCCCAATTCACTTCCATGTCCCTCACACCTGCCACTCTGTCTCTCTCCAACTGTGGAAATCCTTCTTCCAATCCTCAGATTAATTTCCTGGGTGTTCAAATGATCTGACCTCAATGCGGCTGTGTTCTGGAGATCAGGAAAGCCCAGGGTCCCCCTACCTCTCTGCCATCTTAATTCCTCCCCCTAGAATCTATTTATTGACATGGTTCAAGTCAGTAAAATACAATATCCTCCCTAGATCCTGAATATATAACGTCCTAAATGGAGAACTAATGAGTTCAGTTTAGGCTACTTTATTGCTAGAAATAAAGATTAATGGAAGCATCTATAAAACAGAGTTAAAAAATAGAATTGGCTGAGGAGAATAAGAAAAAACAAATATGTCTCAGTTAACAGGTTATTAGTGAGAAATTTAAGTAAGGGGAATATGGTGGTATTTATAATATTCCTAGAAAAGAAAAAAATTTAGTATTTTTTGAAAAGAAAAGAAAATCAGAAAAATATGATCACAGAAATATCACGGGGAAAATATATACGAAAAGGCAAAGAAGCTAGAATAGCTAAAACAATTTTGGAAAAATATGGGAGGAGTCTGTTTCTCTGTCTACCATCAAGACCGTGGTATTGGTAGAGAGATAGACATAGAGATCAGCAGAGCAGAATAGACCCAGACAGAACTGGAAATAGACCCACACAGACAAATCCAACTGATTTTTGATAGAGGTGCAAAAGAAATTCAATGTAGGAAAAGCTGTGGAATCTAAAGCTAGGCAAAGAGTTCTTAGACTTGAAAACAAAAACATAATGCATATAATGAAAAAATTAATAAATTGGATTTCAAGAAAATTAAAACTTTTGCTCTGCAAAAGATATTAAGAGGATAAAAAGGTAAGCTCTGGAGTGGGAGAAAATATTAGCAAACCACATATCTGACAAAGGACTAATATCAATAATATATCAAAATTCAAAAGAAAAAAAAGCAGTCATCCAATTAAAATATGGGCAAAAGACATATAGAGACATTTTAATGAATAAGATATACAGTACAGATGGAAAATAAGCACATGAAAACATGTTCAATATCATTAGTCATTAAGAAAATTCAAATTAAAACCACAATAAGCCATTACCACATATCTACCAAAATGACTAAATTAAAAAAAAAAAAATAGTGACAGCCCTAAATGCTGGCGAGGATGCAGAAAAACTGAACCACTTATACATTGCAAGTGGGAATGTAAAATGGTATAGCCATTCTAGAAAACAGTTTGACAGTTTCTTAAAAACTAAATATGAACCTACCATGTGATCCAGCAATTGCATTTATCCCAAAGAAAACACACATATACAAAAAAAAAAAAAATCCCTGAAAAACCTGTACATAAATGTTCACAGCAGCTTTATTCAAAACAGCCAAAAATTAGAAACAACCCAGATGTCCATCGATGTATGAATCGATGTATGAACCATCTGTAGTATACCCATACCATGGAATACCATTCAGCAATAAAAAGCCACAAACTATTGATATATGCAAAAACCTGGGTGAATCTCCAGAGAATTATGCTGAGTGTAAAAAAGCCAATCCACTAAGTTTACATAGTGTGTGATTCCATTTATACAACCCTCTTGAAATGACAAAATTATAGAAATAGAGAACAGATTAGTGGTTGCTAGTTGTTAAGTTGGGGGTGGTGGCTGGAGAGGAGTGAATGCGACTGTAAAAGGGAAATGTTAGGAATGCTTACGATGACAAAAATATTCTGCATCTTGGCTGCATCAGTGTCAATATCCTGGTTTGATATTTTATTATACAGTTGACTCGTGAACAACAACACATGCGTTTGAGCTGCTCAGGTCCACTTGTATGCGATTTTTTTTTTTTTTTTTGATTGCCACAATCCAGGACTGTCACTATATTTTCTCTTCCTTGTGATTACTTTTAAATCACATTTTCTTTTCTTTAGCTTACTTTATTGTAAGAATACAGTATATAATACATGTAACATACAAATGGGTGTTAATCAACCGACTGTGTCATCGTAAGGTTTTTGGTCAACAGTAGGCCATTAGTAGTTTAGTTTTGGAAGTGTCAAAAGTTGTAGGTGGATTTTCGACTGTGCTGGGGGTCGGCACCCCCAACCCCTGTGTTGTTCAAAGGTCAACTGTAATTTGGAAAGCTGTTACCATTAAGGGAAAATGGGGAAAGAGTAAACCCTATCTCGGCATTATTTCTTACAATTGCATATGAATCTGTTATTACCTCAAAGTAGAGGTTAATTATTTTTAATCCAGAAAGCATTCATTAACTACCAAACAACTATGTCTTTTTAGAAATACTATTATCAAGAATGGTATAAACCATAGGGGCGCCTGGGTAGCTCAGTTGGTTAAGTATCCAGCTCTTGATTTCAGCTCAGGTCATGATCTCAGGGTCATGAGATCAAGCCCCACAACGGACTCCATGCTGCGTTGGGGGTACCCTGCTTAAGATTCTCTCTCTCCCTCTGCCCCACCCCTCTACATGCCCGTGCTCGCTCTCTCTCTTTCTAAGAAAAAGAAAAAAAAAGAATGGTTTATAATCAAAATATTTGTCTGGTTCTTTCAATACGCAAACAATGAATCATGGATCACAACATCAAAAGCTAATGATAAACGGTATGGTGACTAACAGATCATAATAAAAAAATTTTTACATTTAAAAAATTTTTTTTAAAAATTAAAAAAAAAAAGAAAGTTTAAGGAGCCAGAATCCAGAATCCAGAATCCTCCATTACTCTCAAATGACATAAAAAAAGGGCGTTTGTGTCAAGGCACACTTAGTTTCAAGCCCTACATCTATTTTGGACCTCTGAGAATGGGATATCTTATTCTTAAAATAGGGATAATAATATCTATTGCACTGAGTTGTTATAAGAACTACATGAGGTAAAATACGTAAGCACACACCTGTATGCTATTGTAATAAACCTGCTAATTCCGAAGTGCTCACACACACACACACACACACACACACAGAATCCTACTGTAGCTCATGAAGCTATGTGCATTTTTATATAACTGTGTCTCTGTGTCTCTGCGTGTGATTAATAATATCATATCACTGTCATATAGGTATAGAAATGGATATTTCAGTAGTGGAGATTGTCAGAATAAATGACTTTCTTTTAAAAAAAAATGCAAGCGCAGATTACATTGCCTAGTAAGTTATGAGGGCTCAACAAATATGAGTTCCTATCTCTTTCCCATTCTGAGTAATGGGAACTCTTACTTTATTTTGTACATAAAACCAGATACAAGAAGGAGAGAAATGGCAGGCTATGTCTGAAGAACAAATTGCCTTGCAGGGAAAAAAAAAATTAAGATGAGTTACCAGCATGAAAAATAATCTTCCCAACAGAGTTCAAAGAGACTCGGAAATGGTCTCTATGGGGAAAGCTTCCACTAACCAGGGGAAGGTGAAAGAGAGACAGCAGCGGTGCCCTGGGAGGGTAATGGCCAATGTGACCTATTATGTGTTTACCACATCAAGTTTATTTGTTGTTCTTATCACAAGCCACTAAGGAGGCACCGGGGGTGAAGAAAATCTGTCCACTTCACAGCCATTTCTTCTAAGGTTCTTTCTTTTGCCAACTGGCCCTGATAAAATGTTTCCAGCCCTGAGAGACAAGCTCCTTCGCCCTACAGCCTTCCCCAGAATGGGACGCTATTGAATGAAATATATGTTTGGAATCGGGGCTGGTGAGGGAAAATATCAGACAAACGCAGGTGCAATAAAAGAAGGTTGAAGTAGGAACATCAGAAAATTAATTTCCTGGCTCCAAGTGTTGTTGGATGGTAGCTCAGCAATCCGCCTGGGACAGGTTAGGAGCTCATCATGGGAAATGGGGGAGCCGAGCGGATGGAAATAGCAAATGATGAATCACAGAAAGATGTCTGAACATCTTAGTAACTCCGAGAAGCCTTGCTAGCCTGTTTCCACAGTGCAGAAGATGTTGTTGCCTGCTGACAAACAGCCTCACACAAATCAGCTTCTCTAGAAAGCTTATTTGCATTTTAAAGGGCGAGGCGAGCATTGGCCTCGGACACCGGTGGACACCGAGTACCTCCCCCAGCCTCCTTGAGGCTGTCTGAAAAGCGGCCTGCCGATGATGGCTTTCCTAGATCCTGCCTTGGGGCGCCTGGGTGGCACAGCGGTTAAGCGTCTGCCTTCGGCTCAGGGCGTGATCCCGGCGTTATGGGATCGAGCCCCACATCAGGCTCCTCTGCTATGAGCCTGCTTCTTCCTCTCCCACTCCCCCTGCTTGTGTTCCCTCTCTCGCTGGCTGTCTCTCTCTCTGTCAAATAAATAAAATCTTAAAAAAAAAAAAAAAAGAAAGAAAGAAACCTAGATCCTGCCTTTCCAGTCCATTCATTAGAACAAACTGGGCAATAGCAGATTTCAAACTAGATGAAGCCTTCAAAAAAATGTTGCTTACAAATTTCTCTTCTCGAATCAGAAAGAAATGCCTACAGATCCAAGATACTTTATCATTGTCAAAAATCAACTCCATCTACTTGCGTAGCACAGTACACTTTACAAAGCGCGGCCCCATAAGTGATCGCTTTAGATCCGCATAAAGTCCTTTAAACAGGTGGTGCGTGTGGCATCACACAGATCATCACCCACAGAGGAGGAAACCAGGGCTTGAAGAGAATGATTGTCTAACGTCACCAAAGAACCAAGTCAAAGCTGGATAATTCTGACCCTCTAAATACCATTGATACTGAATCAATAGCCAAAAATACACAGACATTTCGAAGCTGTGGATTTTCTTCATTATTTGTTTGCATTTTCCTTCCCTGTGGGAAAGGAGGGTTCAGATGCTTTTGGGTGTGATAGCATCGTACCTTAGCAGGCCCTTGGGAAAGTACAGACCCCAGGCCTGCAAAAACTTTATGTGGGTTGGGAATAGGTGTACAATTGCGGAATCGTTTATGACCCTCAGAGGGGATATCTGAATAGACGTTGAAACGTCGACAGAGACATTAACTGCCAGTGGAATTCTAACTAATTACATGTCATTAGGAGCTAGAGTAGAAGCAGAAGGTGATGTGGCGAAGGCCAGTAGAAGCAAAGACTTACAGAATGAATAGGACTTACAGATAAAGGAGGAAAGGAAAGGGGTGGGATATTTCAACAAAGAAATAGTTGGAGCAAAATAGTAGACCATATGTTCTGGAGCCATAATCATTGGTATTAGAGGCTGGAAAGAATACTGTGGTATATATTTAAGATAGGGAGCTCTGAAATCCGATTTTTAGAGTTCAAATCTCCATCACTTACTAAACGAGTTATATGTTGGTTTCTCTATCCGTAAATGGAGACAGTATTAGTGCCAACTTCATAGAGTTTTGGGAGAATTACATAAGATAGTACATAAAACCTCCTTCATTAGAATAGTACCCCTACTTAGTTGACATTAAAACAATAACTGTTACAGGGAGTGGTTGGACTTGGAGTAGAGACAGAGGGAGCATATAAGTTATCATTTATATCATTCAGCCTTTGACATAAAAGAGGATGCTATTAATGATTATGCCACGGCACTGAGAATAAAGGAGAAATATTTGAGACAAACCACAAGGTATCATGACCCGACATACAGGAGACCCTGCTCTAAGTTTTTCCTTGTTCAATTCAAACTTCCCAGATGTGTCATAGACAAAATTCCATAATCAAATAGCATTATGCAGACCAGATATTATAAGTTATTTCTGTAATAAAATCCCCAGTGTTGAGCTTTGGACCAAGAATGTCAAAGGTAGACAAGACGTTAGAGGTCACCTAAAATTCCTTTTCAGTTGTAGAGGGGACCTCACCGAGAGCAGGTGCTGATGGAGTGCCTATGATTTCCTTGGGCATCCCGGACACAAAGCACCCACAGCTGGACAGAACTGCTGCAGACACTTTACAGATTTCTAATTATTGTGAGAGTCCAAGGCTTATTACAGATGAGGGAACTGCTTTGCAATGGCTGAGAGCCTTGTTCAAGATTTCCTAACATTCAGTTCAGGAGTTTTTTCAACAAATCAGCATCACCCAAAGAATGTTCCAGTTCACAGGAGTCCTGCAAGATGCTCGAGCAGCAAGGCTAAGTAAGCTTAGTTAATGCTGTTTGCTGGGTTACAGCATACTCTTAGAAACTCACAATATACGTGAAATGCTCTGAGAAGTCCTTGAGTAAAAAACCGATCCAATTTTGTTCAAAACAGTATTTCCTAAATGTGTGTTACCACAAAACCCTTTTATCATGCAATATTAATTAACATTCTCAGAATTAGCATTCTAGTGCTACAAGCTTTGGAAAAGACAATACTGCACAATTTAGTGACTTGGGAAGAACTTCCAAACCAGTAAAAACGAGAAATAAATAGATCATTAGAACATTTTCTCATTTTGTATGGATTTACACGCAGTCATAAAATCAACACGTCTCTCATTATATGCATTCTTTTAGTTGTTTTAAGTAACATATTCAGTCAGGCTTAAGACAACTGGATATGCCCAATTGATCATTTCTTTATTAATGAAAAGTTAGTTTTAGCTTTGCCCAAAACAGCAACATTGATATGATAAAATGATTTTCACTTAATATTTTATAATCTCAAAATCAAAAGGGAAAAATACTTCACTGTCTATTCTAACCTATAGAGTGTGGGGCAGAGGGAACTTTTAAATTGTAAAAGCAAAGGAAGAAATGCATAAGAACAGAGATTAATTTTTAAATATTTTATAACCTCAAATATTTTATAATCTCAAAATCAAAAGGGAAAATACTTCAGTGTCTATTCTAACCTATAGAGTGTGGGGGAGAGGGAACTTTTAAATTTAAGAGCAAAGGAAGAAATGCATAAGACAGAGATTAATTTTTTAAATGGTATACTTCAATATGTCCCAAAATAAAGCCAATTATAGAAATAGTAAATAGGATTTATAGTTAAATATGACGACGAAGGATACCTATCTTAAGTACATAAATGGCTTACACAAATTTTAAAACATACAAGCAAACAACAAAACCCATTAAGAGAACAATAGAAAAAAGGACCAAGAATCTGGAAGTAGAAAGGAAGTAGACAGGAAGTAGACAGGAAGTAGAAAGGGAATGAATAAAAGAAGGTACTTTGACTTCCCACAACCAACTTGCTAGAGGCTACGGTTTTTCCACAAGCACTGACTCCTACTAAATGATCTTTCACAGTCTGTTTCTGCCTTCCATACCCCCCCCCATAATAGTCCTGTGTCATCTGCAACCTGGGGCGACAGCACCCACAGGAGTCGTCATTAGCTGTTTCATAGTTTTTGTTCTGAGAGAACGTCCTTTTATACCTAAAAGTTGTTGTTGAACTTGAGACATTTAGTTTAGGACACACACAAAAGAAGGGAACTTCCCGAGACATGGTGACCTTGGGGTACACTTGCTTCTAAGCACAGCCTCCAAGATTCCCAGGACATCCCTGCAGGAGCTGATTCAAGCAAGAAGCCAGCTAACACTTTCATCTCAAACTGTCGTCTCCATTCCCCACTGGCAGTATCTGACTAGCTTGGTTTCCCATTTCTGGTTATTTGTTCAGTGTTCATCTTCTAAAATGCCACAAGCCCCCTGGTAAGTTTGGAGTCTGGTCTCCTCTCCATGTGAGGCATACGTATCAATCAGTCGCCTATGTTTCCCAGAAAGAAGGGGGATTTCATTACTTTTCCTGGCCACCTCAGTTATCATAATGAGCCCCATGCTACAGGAGAAGCCATCTCCAAATTTAGTGGCTTCCAACATTTATTATGATGTTTCGTGGTCCTGTGGGTTGACGGGGGCTCAGCCGGTGGTCCCTACTCGGATGTCTGTGTCACTGCCACGGATAGTGGCTGAGAGTAGAGCTTTGCACTTAGGTCTCTCAGCCTCTGGAGAGTGATGTTATTGGCTAGGAATGCCTGGGGACTCACCTGGACCCAACCACTTGTGGTGAGCATCACAGACGTTTCCCTGATCAGAGCCAGTGTTGTGCCTGGACCAGCCCATGCGGTTCTTATTATGATCACAGGACACACCTCAGCTCAACCATCAGGGAATTTTTGGGGAAAAAAATAGGGTTTATTACTCACAAGTCCTGAAGGGCACACAGCAAGCCCAGGCCACACAGTGAGGTCGAAGGTAGAGACAGAAAGAGCACAGACCTGAATTCTGCCTTTATTGGGGTTGTGAATAGGGTGACTAGAGTTTTACAGGTTCACTCTCTCCCGGTGAGTTTAAAACAGAAGAGCAGGAATTCAAGCACGGGAGGGGAAATTGGCTCACTCAAGCGATCAGTTGTCTAGGTCATGCAGGGCTTTCTAAAGTGGGGAACTTCATGGGTGGGGCAGCCTGGCTCTTCATCGAGTTGTGTAGCTGGTAATGTGTTTATTGGAGACGCACATCTTTGAAACGGATGCATCAGCAAGCAAAAACTTAATGTTAGGTGCTTACATTATAATTGAAAAAAGAACCTAATTATCAGGGACTTACATTACCTGGGTACGCGGGAGTGGACTGGATGTGTAAGAGGGCTCACTCACAGGTCTGGTCCCTCAGTGTCTTCCGTGAGGCCCCTCTCCCAATAGAGTGGTCAAGTCTTCCTATGTACGGTGTCAGCTACCCGAGAGAGAGAGTGTCCCAGGAGCTAATGCTCTGAGAGATCCAGGCAGAAGCTGCAAAGGTCTTATGATCTAGCCTCAAAAAGGTGAATACATCACTTCTGCTGAGTTCTATTGCCCAACAAGTCCTGAAGACCAATCCGGATTTAAGGGGAGGGGAATCAGACTCCACCTTTTGATACACTTGAACAGGGAAGAGGAGGAATTGCTTGGGGTCATTTTCGGAGACCCTTTCCCACCCTGCCATTCACCACCTTGTTTTTCTTCTTCTCTGCTTTGCTTTGACTTGTATGATCTGGGTACTTGTGTTTCAACCCAGCTCTTCATCACTCCACTCCTTTCCCCCATGTTTCACGGGAATAACATATTCAAATAGAAGAACATTGTTCCGAAGTGATAGGATCTGACTTCTCTGGGGGCTTCAGATTCTTTCTTGCTGTACCCATCGAGCTGATGATGTGAACTAAGTTGCCTGATATCAAAGTAGCTAGCAGCTCAGTGCCACAGGCACCCCACACTGCGTAAAGCATGACACACGTCCCATGATCAAGATCGCTTGACTATCTAACTGACAGAACAAGGCTGCGTCCCAAGACAGAAGCTGTCCTCGATTTGGTATTGGGGTGCCTGAAATGCAGAGGTCAAAGGAAACTGAAAAGAGAAATTAGCATACTGCATTTTGAATTACAAATGGAAACTATGGAGAAGAAAAAAATTTTAGGAAAAGATCCAGAGAATTTATGTGTCACTCTGCAAACCCAGAAATTTTCCCACTTAGATAGTGAATTAGTGTTTCAGATGGCACTTTCCAAGAGAGATAGTGTTCTGTACCTAACCTATGAGATGCAGAGTGCCATAATTAACGTCTCAAGGGGAGAATTCTCCTGATTGAGCTTTAAATTTGCTAGTCAATTGGCTAGGATTGACGATAGCTGTAGTGAAGTTAAATCCAAGGGGATTTTCTCCTTTTCCTGATTTCTACACCAGGAGCCAGTAAACTATAGCCCATTAGCCAAAATTCCATCCACCACCTGTTTTTGTAAATAAAGATTTATTGTAACACAGGCACACTTGTTTGCTTACACATTATCTGTAGCTGTTTTCATGTTACAATCTGAGTTGGGTAAACCGAAGCTGTTTACTATCTGGCCCTTCACAGAAATGTTTGTCGACGCTTGAACTACCACAGTCCTCAGAAAACATTATTTTTTTGCCATAGTTTATGACTAGTAACTCTAATGTGACCCTGGATTATAATTTGCTGGGCTTTAGGACACTGTATATTTTACTTGAAAATTATATTGAATAAGGAATTTATTATTTTACCATAAGTTGTGGCAGTGGTAATATTTGATTCTGTGATTTGATTATTCACTTTGAATATTGTGTCTGCTGTGGTTTGAAGTGGGCGCTTACCCTGTTTTTGCTTTTATCTTTGTTCTGTGTGCTCCAACCAAGACCTCCCCACCCCCTGTATTATAAAAGCAAATAACAGTGAAGGTGTGTCTCGGGGAGGTTGAGGTGTAAGTGGAAGCCAGTTCATCTAGTTTCTCATCTAGGCAAAGTGTATTGTTGCAGTCATGGGGGATCTTCCCAGATTCACCAGAATGAGGGGTCCCCTTAGGGATTTGGATCCCAAGCACCTGCTAGTCTGAGTAGCTACTATAATTTCCATTCACTCTACACTCACCACATTTGGCTCTTGGAGCGACTCACTTTTCATATGGTATTTCATTAACTCTTAGACTATGTTATTGTTGGAGGAAGTCATTGAGAGGATGTGACTGCCAATTGACCCCCAAGCTGGGTCTGGGCAACTGGCAGCTCCTCACCCCATCTCTTGTCCTTGGAATGTACATTCTGCACACTGTTCCCACAGTGGGAACCATTTTGAAGGATGCAAGCCTGAGAGAGCAATGTGTTGTTGAGACCGTCCTGCCCGTACACATGGCTGGACCAGCTCAGGCCGCCATATAACCGTTCAGATTCTGTCCAGGCAGATGCAGAGATCTCCTTGTCTGGCAGCCGCCCAAGACCAGCCTTATACGTACATGTTCCTCGCTTATTAAACCTGTCACCTACCACTCTGGAGTGGCCTGCCTCTTTCTTCTGTCTCCCCTTGCTCCCCCCCCCACCCTAATGGGCCAGTTTGAGAACCAACTATTATGAGGTTGATTTTGTGACAGACGTGTCACAAAACACAGAGAGACTACAAAATGTTCAGTAATTTGCCTAAAGTTACATAGCCAGTAAATTACAAAGCCACAGTTTGACCCCAGTGCTATGTGATTTCAAAACCTGTGTTTTTAATAGCTATGTAATTGTTAATAGGGCTCTTACCTTTTGGGGCATATATGCCCCAATAATCTGGTAGCCACGACAGACTTGAGACCCAAGGAGGACCTAGACATTGTAATTCTGGCTATATATGGACACCACTGACACCTTGAAAATGAAAAAAATATATATTGGAATTACACTTACACACTATGTACAGATGTGTCCCACTGAAGGGGATGTTTTCAAGCTTATACTCAAAATACACTTAGTATAGTTAACATATAAAAATAAAATCGAGAAATAGAAGTGTGAATGGTTGTTACAGGGTCCCTGGCAGGATACACGTGAATCGACAGTTCTTTCCTTCTTATTGCCAAATATCTTCCATTGCATGGAGGTACTGGAATTTTTATCCATATTTTAACCATTCACCTGTTGAAGAACATGTTGGTTGATTCTAGTTCCTATTGATAATAAATAAAGCTCTATGAACCTTTGTTTACAGGATACCACAACGCGCATGGGCATAAGTTTTCAATTCACTCGAGTAAATACCTAAAAGTGAGATTATTGGATCACGGGATACGTCCACGATAAATGCATGACAAACGGTTTTCTCACGTCTGCACATTTTTCCTTTTACTCTCCCTTCTCTCCAGCATCTGACATTGTCACTTCTTTCCCTCCAACCGTTCTAATAGGTATGTAGGGGTGGTGGTATCTCATTGTGGTTTTGATTTCCATTCTCTAATGACTACCGATACCGTCTCTTCATTTGCTTTTTTGCTATCCAGTACCTTCTTTGGAGAACTGTGTCTTTGCCCTTTTTTACTCAGTCGACTGTCTTCTTATTTTTGAGTTTTAAGATTTCTCTACATATTCTAGAGCCATGTCCTTTGTCAGTCATGTGATTTGAAAATATTTTCTCCCAGTCTGTGATTTGTCTTTTCATTCTCTGAACAGCGTCTTCCACAGAGCAAAAGTTTTAAATTTTTACCGTCTAATTTATCCGTTTTCGTTTTTTATTTATGACTTGCGCATTTGGCGTCTCATCTAAAATCTCATTAACAAACCAAAGGTTACAGATTTTCCTCCAACATTTTCAATATCTGTGTGTATATCTAATTCTACACACATCTGTTGGTTCGTTTGTTTCTTTAAAAAAGATGTTTATTTCTTCTTTTGTTTCCTTGTGTGTTGCAATTTGTGGTTGGAAACAGAACATTTTATGTAGTACAGTAGTGAGTGAGACAAATAATTTTATGCCTGGAAATAGGTAAACTGTTTGCTAGGCTTTAGTGTGGGAATACTGAGTCAATCTAGCCAAAATGTGAGTCGGATTTGGATTTTGGTCTTGCTCTCATTATATTGAGTATCTGCTTCACATTCCTCTAGTAATACTTTGTGCTTAGGATGGGGGCTGGTTTATCAGAGGATTCTTCTCAGTAATTGCTCTACCTTTAGCTTTATGCCTTTCCTTTCCTCCTACACCTCAAGACACCCCTTCTGGGGCTCTTGACCTTCTCTAATACTAGCCCAATATGTGTGTGGTGTATGTGTGTGGCGGGGGAGGATAGGGGTTGTAAGTGTGTTTCACTGTGGTTCAGCCTCATTCTTAGGCAGGTGTTCTGATCCTGGGTCTCAGGGGTCTTCTCTGTATCCTTATCTGTCACTAGGGGAAGAATAGTTAGTGACTATATCCCTCCCGCAGAGGTAGGGGGTCAGAACATACTCCTGTCTCTTCCAAAGGAGATTTATTTTGGTTTTGTTTGGTTTTGTGTTCTTCTCTCCCCTTACCTTAGTTGCAATGGATCTTGACCGGTGTCCTCAGGGCAACAGGGGTTGATCCCCTTGCCTCAATACCTGAAGCTTTTTGTTCCACAGAGGAAACAGAGGAGAATAATCCAGGCAGGACTCTGTGCCTTTCCCTCAACAGCTGCTGTTCCCCTCTTCTAAGGCTGTATCACAAAGGTGGTTTATCTCCACTCTCATCCTGACCTTAGACTTCCTTGTGAGGACTGGATGGAGATCTGTAGAGAGGAGCCCGCAAATGGATGCATATTCTCTTTGTTTCAGTGGCTCCCGGGGCCACTCTGCATTATGGTGGTCTACACTCAGCCTTCAGCAATTTGTTAAAATTTGTAACTGAATTATTTCTGGCTTGCATGGCAGATGGCATCTGTGGTGAGTACTTACATTACATTTCTCCTTGGAGAGATTTATCTTTCCTGAGATTTCAAATTACTAGTTGGTTGTCCTGAAACCTCATCTTTTTGGTAGATTGCAAAAAGTTGTGATTTTACAAATTATTCAGATTTTTTTCGCTGTAACAGTGAGATCTATGCTCTTTCTCACTTTCCATATTCTCAACGGAACCTGGAAATGTTCTATTTTATTTTGAAAAATAGAAAAAAATTAGCCATGAAAGATGTTTGAACTGGGGAGTGAAAAGTTCAGATCCATTTCGGCGGTGGGGGGGGAGGGGGGGATTACTCTGGCTGCATGATGCAGAATGGGTTGGAGAAAACGAGAGTCCAGAGGTAAGTGAGGAGGTTGTTGGAGTAATCTGGGCAAAAGATGAGCAAACCCCAAACACAGCATGGCATGGGGACTAAAGCTGAAGATATATTTGAGAAGTTTAGGATTTAACAGGATTTCCTGACAGATTGCGGACGTGGGTGCCTAGATGCATATTCACGCACTTCAATGTACTGGATTATGGTGTGAAAAAGAGGGAAGATTTAAAAAAAAAAGTGCCCATGTTTCTAACCTAGGCAACCAGGAGAATGATGATAAAGGAGTCAAGATAATACTAAGGTTATAAGCTAAACAGAGGTGCAGAGAGCCTACATAGGTGTTGACCTTGCAGAACAGGTGGTCAGTTCCCTGCAAGGACTGTGAACAAGCATGACAAAGGACCTTAGCCAATCAGTAAATGATTGATCAATAAATGAATGAGTGAGTGAATTAATTTATCAGAGCTTTAGTTGGGAACTCTATCTATTTAATAAGACTGATTTGTTCCTTTTTATTCCAGCAAGGGTAATAGGTTTTATGACATTTAAAAGAATTCAGTAGGGATAACTTGTGTAACTTGAAATGCCCCAGAAAACATGAACTGAGCTACTCTAGCCCTTCCCTGGCTCAGATGCTTCAAGAGTTTTCCCATCTCTCCCCCATCACTGGGCTTCCCAAATACTGTGTGCTAACTGCATGGGTCAATTAGCATGAAATTCAATTTGTTATAATCTGTCTGAGGCCACTTAATAAGCCTGACACATAAGCCTCAGGTTTGGGGACAATTAAGAGAAATTCATAGTGTGAAGGCATTTAAGTACCTATTAGGAATGAAGAGAAATATTTAATGCCCAATTCCTTATTCCATCTTTCAGAAACAGGAAGAGACCATTATGTCACAAACAAGTTAATGTAATAGTGCTTGTTACAGGAAACATAATTAAAGCACATTGTCTATATCACGATATCATGGATTTCCCTCTTCCTTCCTCCCTCAAGCAAGCATTGATACAGACTTTCCCTCCTTCCGCTTACTGCATCTCATCATGCACTTGGTGTTTTGGATGAAAGATGAGAATTCCTCCTCTCGGAGGAGCTGCAGCCTACTGGGAAAATGCCCACTACAAACATTTGCTCCTGTAAAATGATGGGTGCTCAACTCGGGGTGGGGGAGGGGGCAAGAAGGGGAGGAAAGGAGTGCCATTAACTTGGACTGGAATCATAGAACTTACGCATTCAAATGAACATTGTTCTCCAAAAAATCACTATGAAAAAAAGAATACATATCTCAATTATGTTCTAGTCACTTAAAATATTTTAGACTTTCCTCTTGGAGTTATCTTCAGAGAATATTTGCAAGTTATACAAAAAATTTGATTGCCTTTTATTTTTATCAAATTATACTAACTAGCTCAGTTCTTTCCAAAATGTTTTTCCTTGTTTAGTTGTCTGTATAGATGGCCCACGAAACATCCTTCCATGGTCAAATAAATTTAAGAAAAATCTACCTACGTTCACCCCTTATTTAATGAGCATTAGCAGATCCAATCTCTGAAAAGCCCTGCAATAAACTTATTTAATTTAGTAGCCCAATGCTTCTCCAAGTTAATTTCATCAAATCTAAGACACCATCTATTGTAAGATGCACAAGGAATTTATGTAGAAGTTATGGAGAAAACAATTTGCCAGTTAAGCTGGGACTGGTACTTTCTTAACACGTAGAAGAATTTTTATGTTATACTTACTGAAATAATTCTTTTAGCATTATTTTGACAATTACTTTATTATATATTATTCTTGGATATATATCTATATATGAAACAAGTCATTCAAGGAACTTCTAAAACTTCTAAACCAGATCCTAACTCTTCTGAGTCACTTTTTATCTCAGAATAATTGATACCTGTTTTCCACACTATATCATTATCTGTTCTACCAAGAATATGCTCCTGTTTCAAGCATGCTTCATTATTTTCTCCATGATTTTTATCCAAACCACAGACACCTATTCTGCAAGTGTTTATATATTTGTGCAAGAAAAACAAGCACATCAAAACTGCTACCTAGATGACAGTGATAGCAAGGTGCATTTTAATCTTAGAGATGTTAAAATTTGAAAGAAAAAAAAAAGTGTGCTATGGAATCAGTGAAAAACATCATATGCCCATAAGGCCCCCTGTTTGTGGATCCCATGGAGGTAGAGTTTTTGGGGAACCTTTGAGAAAGCTGATCTAGCCTGTTTGATCAAAGTTGGATTGAAGCTAACGATAGCCGATCTTCTATAAAATAAATATAGAACCACTCTACATACGTCATAGCAGCATTGAACATGGGGAGCTCAGAAGGAAATCCTTGGAAGGCGGTACACACAGCCATTCTAAGTGCAGGACCTGGAGGCAGCTGGCCTCAGTGCTACATGCGTGTTTGACCACTCTTAGCTCCGATTGTGGCCAGGCTGCTTACTCTCTCTAAGAGTCAGTCACCTCATTTTTGCGGTGGGGATAATATGGGTGCACCTCCCATGTAGACTTACTCTGAGGCTTAGACTTAACAACAAATTGTAGGGGTGCCTGGGTGACTCTGTCAGTTGAGCCTCCAACTCTTGATTTCAGCTCAGGTCACCATCTCAGGGTCCTGAGATCAAGCCCAGTGTCAGGCTCCATGCCAAGTGTGGACCCTGCTTGGGATTCTCTCTCTCCCCCTCCCTCTGTCCCCCACTCCGACCTTGTGCTCTCACTCTCTCTCAAAAAAAACAAAAAAATGTAAAGCCCTGACCACTATCAGCAGTCAACACATTTTAGCTATTATTACTTTCCCAGACATTCATGACAAATAGCCACCTTCCTTGCTTTAGCTCTGAAAGAAGCTCGGCTATTTCTGAGAATTAAAATGACTCTTACAGTATGAATGATTTCTCACGTGAAGAGGCTCCTGGCGATGTGCTGCAGGGGCTGATGATGATTACTGAGTGAAGCATTTTAAAAAGTACTTTTGGCAATGGCAGCATTATCAAAATAAGTGCACGACCTCCCACGTGCCTATTATGAAAGCAGCTAGACTCATTTGCAAAAAGCAGTTCTAGTGTGATTACTACCATATCCCTCTGCATGGATAAAAATTGGATAGAAACTAGTTTTCTGTTTTCTGCATTCCACCCCTCTTACCTCCCAGGTCCAATCCATTTGAAAGTCTATGGCAAAATGTTGCGGTGGTGGTGGGGAGTGTTGGCTTTTTTTAAACATGAATTTCACTTACTAAGTATGTAACTTGGGCAAGTCAGTTGATCTTTCTGAACCCTGATTTCATCTCTAAAATAAGGATGAAAAGTGCCAACCTCACAGAGTCATTTGGGCATTCCATTATAGACCAACACGTGTAAAGCTCTGTAACCCATTTCCAGGCACATAGTAAGTATTGACTAAATGTTGATGTTA
Source organism: Ursus maritimus (assembly GCF_017311325.1). Lineage (NCBI taxonomy): Eukaryota > Metazoa > Chordata > Mammalia > Carnivora > Ursidae > Ursus > Ursus maritimus. The sequence continues at coordinate 66,338,830 of NW_024427107.1, forward strand.
CCACTCTTATGATTAACATTAGAATTAACATCACTACATTAATTTCTTATTGTAACAAGTTATCATAAACTTGGTAGCTTGAAACAACACAAATGTGCTCAGAGTTCTGGAAGTCAGAAGACCAAATGGGTGTCACTGGGTTGAAATAAAGGTGTCAGCAGGACTGGGTTTCTTCTGAAAGCTCGGGGGAAGAGTCTGTTTCCTTGCCTTCTCCAGCTTCTAAAAGCCACCCACGTTCCGTGGCTTGTGGCCCCCTTCCATCTTCAATGCCAACAATGCATCACTGAATCACTCTAACATTGCCTCCCCTGCCTTCCTCTTCCCCTTTTAGGAACCCTTGTGATTACACTGGGCCCAGTGGGATAATCTCCCCATCCCAAGTTCAGATCATTAGCAAACAAGAGGCCGCCTTGCCATGTGACATAGCATATTCAGAGGTTCTGCAAAGGAAGACTCGGGCATCCTTAGGGGCCATTAGTCTGCCTGCCACAGTCATCTTCACTCGATCAATTACGTACTTGCTGCCTAACACATTACCCCAAAGGCAGTGGCTCAAAGTAACAACATTTGTCTCACAGTCTCTCTGGGTCAGGAAGTTGGGTGTGGCTTCACTGGGTCCTCTGATTCAGGGTCTCCCCTAGGTTGCAACCAGGGTGTCCATGGAGGCCGTAGTCATCACAGGGTCTCCTGGGGGAGGGTCAAATCCAAGCTCACTTACCTGGTGGTTGGCCGAATCCAGTTCATCATGGACCATTGGCCAGAAGCTTCCCTTAGCACCGAGCCACATGGACCTCTCCATAGATGGCCGCTCGAAACAGCAGTTGGCTTCATTAGAGGAAGCAATCAAGATGGGAGAAAGAGAGCAGGTTAACAGGACAGAAGTCACAGTCTTTTGGCATACAATCTCAGAAGTGACATTCCATCACCTTTGCCATATTTTATTCATTAGAAGCAAGTCACTGGGTCCAGCCCACATTCAAAGGAAGGGTTTTTCACATGAGCATAAATACTGGTGGCAAAAATCACTGGAAGCCACTTTGGAAGCCTGCCTGCCACAGTCACCATCATCGTTCCCATCATATCCATCTTCTTCATCTGGTCACATTTGAGCCCGGACCCATTTCCAACGACTTATATCAGAAAATCTGGAGGTGGAGCCCAGGCCCTGTCCTTTTAAAGGCCTCCCTTTGTGATCTTATTATGCAGCCTGCATGGAGAGCCCCGGCTCTGCACCTGGCCACTACAGCGGTAATTTATGTACAATGCGCTGTGACTGTCATTCTCTATTGAAAATCCTGTCACACGTTTTCGATCGTGTGCAACAGAGGGTAGAGGCTCTGTACTTGCTTGGGAGTCCCTCTCTGACTCACAGCTCCTCCTCGGATTTCTCTGCACCCATCCACACCTCACTCACTACACACGCTCCTTTAATACCCCACAGCTTGCATCCCTCCCCAAGGATCGGGGTTTTTGCCACCTCTATGCCGTGGCAGATGCTGTTCTCCCTGCCCACAGTCCCAAGCGACTCCCAGGACCCACCTACGCTTTTTTAAAATGTAATGATTATTGGCCATAGTCAAGGGAATGCTTATGCAATGTTTATGAAAATGTTAATTAAAGTGTAAAATACAAAGAACAACAATAAAACATCCATGACCCACCAATTAGCTTAGGCTGAGAATAGTGCCTTGAACACTGGAGTTTCCTTGTGCGAATTCTGTGTCCCATTCCTTTCACTCCGCCACAGAAGTAATCAAAACCCTAAATGCTGTGTTTGTAACTTCCGTGCTCTTACCCAAAGTTGTAAATCCCTAAATAACAAAGCGACTTAGTTGTGCACGTTGCATGGAGTCATGCCCTAATGTTCTCCTGAGTTTCACTCATTCTGTTCCCGATAGCTAAAATACATCACTTTCCACCACTGGACAGCAACCAGTTTTTAAAAATACATCTCAATTTATTTATTTATTCTATTACGGACAGCTCTGGCGTCCTTCCATAATTTCTGCTATCGATGACACTCCTGCTACAAATTATTGTCTATGTCCAATGGTGCCCATGTGAAAATGTTTCTCTGGGGTATATGCCTAGGAATGAATTTGATGGTCCCCTTGATATGGGACGCTCAAGTTAATTAGATACCTTCAGAGTTTTCCAACATGTTTATGCCAATAAACATTTCCTCCGTCAGTGGATGAACGTTCCTACTGCTCTGTATGCTTATTATCATTTCATATCGCCAGACTTTTTAATTTTTGCCAGTCTGGTGGATCTGATTAGTGACATAAACACTGATGAGAAGAACATCATTCAGGTTGCTTCTTCTGGAAAGTGCTAGGCAAGTCTTTTGCCCGTTTTCCCAATGGCAATCTTTTTAATTTAGAGGAGTTCTGTATCTACTCTGAGCCCTAATTATTACATTTTGTGGTTTGTCTTTCATCCTTTTAATGGTGCATTGTGATAAATAGATGCTCTTTTTAAATATCATTCATTTGATTTGTCTTTCAAATTACGACCCACTCTTTTATGTCTTCTCGAAGAAATACTTCTCTACATAAGATCAGAAAACTATTCTCCTCTACTGTCTTCTACAAGCTATGCCATTCTGACCTTCTTATTCAAATTTTTAATCTTATGGGATATAATCTTATTTCCATGTGAGGTAAAAATTAAAATTCCATCAATTCCCTATGGTTAATTAGTTACTAGAGCATTATCAGTTTATTAATTACATTGGCCATCATTTCTCTGTGGAACCACAAGGCCAGTCGTTTTGTCAATAAGGTTGACAATTACGTGTTTCACTTCCTGGCTTCCTGATTCTGTTTCATTTGCCAAATTGTCTATCACTGCACTGCATTATTTATTACAATTTTATACTTTTATAGTTGTTTTTGTCTGATAAGGCAAATTCTTATTCTTGAAAAAAAAAGTTATTCTAAAGATTCTTTGCCCTTTGAGCTTCCCCAATTTTAGAATTGACTAATCATATTTAGGATTTTAATTGTGTTTTGTTCTGAATATTAACTCAAGTTTCAGAATGTCAAAGGATAGGTGATCCCGAGAGAAATTACTAGACACACACGCCTTGCATGCACGAACACACACTCACACACACTCACGGGGTGCAAAACTTACATTTATTCCCTTCTACATGCTAATCAAGCAGTTGACTCTTGGGGAGGGGGCAGGGTTTCAGACACGCACTATTTATTTATGTATTTATATGTTTTAAAGATTTTATTTATTTGAGAGAGAGATAGAGCACACCCAGGTGTCCCTACAAATATTTTTAAAAACAAAATCCCACATAATAGTGATTAGAATTGTTCCCAGGGCACGTTGGTGGCTCAGTCGGTTGAGCATCTGATTCTTAGTCTCAGCTCAGGTCTTGAACTCAGGGTTGTGAGTTCAGGCCCCATGTTGGGCTCCGCACTGTGCATGGAGCCTAGTTAAAAAGAAGGGGGAGGGACACCTGGGTGGCTCATTCCGTTAAGCGTCTGCCTCGGCTCAGGTCATGATCCCAAGGTCCTGGGATCGAGCCCCACATCAGGTCCCTGCTCAGTGGGGAGCTTGATTCTCCCTCTCGCCCTCCCCCTGCTCATGCTCTCTCTCTCTCTTTCTCACTTGCTCATTCTCACTCTCTCAAATAAATAAAATCTTTTAAAAAAGTAAAAAGAAGGGTAGAAAAAGAACTGTTTTCAATTGATTGGAGGGTTTGGAAAAGGTTCTCAGCTTTATGACAGTGAGTCTTCTAATCCATAGATACAATATGTTACTTTATTTATTCAGGTTTTCTTCAATATTGTTAACAAAGTTTCATAATTTTCTCCTTAAAGGTGTTTTATATCTTTTGTTAAATTTATTCCTATTTGTATTTTTCTTGACACTATTGTAACCATTATTTTTTAAAAAAATTTACTTTCTATCTAGTACTTTTGTATGGAATTGTAATTGATTTTACATTTTCTATCGAGCAAGCTTGCTAAGTTCTCTTATAATTGTAATAATTTGTCTATATATTCTTTTGCATTTTCTATAGGGCCAATCTTATCAGAGAATAATGAAAGGTTTATTTCTTTATTTTCAATCTTCATAAATTATAAATTACTCTGGTCTTCCTATATTGGTCAGGGTTTCCAGGAAAATGTTGAATAGAAGGAGTGATTATAGTTATACTTTTCTTATTCTTAATTTAAAGGAGATTCTTTATTCACCATTATATATATTTTCTTTGTTTCTTTTGAATACCCTATAACAGCTTCTTGAAAGAGCTTTAATGAATAAGTATTGGATTATATCTAATGCTTTTTCTACAGCTAATGAACTGCTTTTATGATTTATTATTTTTCTCCTGTAAGCTTTATGTTGATTTTCTGTTAATCCAAATTTTATTCCTTGGAACTGACCCATTTTGATCATGATGTATTTTCTTTTTATTGGATTTTTAGATTTATTTACTAATATTTTATTTATAACTTTGCATTTATGTTCAAGAGTTAAGCCGGCCTATAATTTTCCTTTTTCATAGGCCTTTGTAAGGTCTTGGTATCAAAGTTGTGATAATAGCACTAATGCATTGAGTAGTATTTCTTTTCTTTTCTTTTTTTCTCTTTTCTTTTCTTTCCTTTTCTGTGCTCAGGAGTAGTTTGTATAGGATTAAATTTTTTTCCTTGAACATCCAGTAGATCTTTGTGGGAAAATCTTAGTTATTTGTTCAATTACTTTAATGGTCATGTCACTATTTAAGTGTTTGATTTCTTTATGAATTAGTTTTATTGTTGTTGCTTTTTTTTTTTTAGAGAGAGAGTGTGTGTGTGTGCCTGAGCAGGGGGAGGGGCAGAGGGAAAAGGAGAGAGAGAATCTCAAGCAGGCTCCACACTCAGTGTGGACCCCAATGCAAGGCTCGATATCATGACCTTGAGATCACAACCTGAGCCAAAATCAAGAGTCAGATGCTTAACTGACTGTGCCATCCAGGAGCCCCATGAATCAGTTTCAGTAATTATATTTTTCCAGGAATTTTTTCATTTCACCAAGTATTTTAAATTTATTTTCACAAAGTTGTTCCCAATATCTTCATATTATATTTTACTTATCAGTGGAATTTCAGTTATTTCCTATTTTTTGTCATTCATATTGTTGTGTATTTGTTCCTTCTCCCTTTTGATTTTGACCAATCTTGACAGAAGTTTGTTTATTTTATAAGTTGTATTAGCTTCCTTTTGCTGCTGTAACAAATTGCCACAAATTTGGTAGCTTAAAGGAACACAAATTTATTCTTTAACAGTTCTGGAAATCAGTAGTATGAAATGGATCTCACCGTGCTAAAATCAAGATGTCAGCAAGGCTGCATTGCTTCTGGAGGCTCTAGAGGGAAATCTTCTCCCTGCCCCTTCTAGCTTCCAGGGATGTTGTGACATTTCTGGATACATTAGTAGTCATTATGCAATTATGGAGGCTAACGCATTCCAAGATCTGCAGTTAGCAAGCTGGAGATCCACCCAGAAGATACATGGTATAGTTCCATTCTAAGTCTCAGTCTGAGTTTGAGTCTGAAGACCTAAGTACTAGGAGAGCCAAGAGTGTAAGTTCCAGTCTGAAAGTTGGCAATCTTTCAGTTTCAGTTCAAGCCCAAAGGCCAGAAAAGACAATGTGTCAGCTCAAGCTGTTGGTAAGAAAAATTTCCTCTTATTCAGCCTTTTTGTTCTATCTAGGTGTTCAGCTGATTAGATGAGGCCCACCTGCATTAGGGAGGGAAATGGTTTTTACTCAGTCTGCAGATTCAGCATCAATCTCATCCAGAAACCACATCATAGACACATCCAGAACAACATTTGGCTAAATGTCTGCACATGCTGTGGCCAAGCCAAGTTGACACATAAAATTAACCATCATCCTTGGTCGTAGCTACATCACACCAGTCTGCTGCTGTTGTCACATTGTCTTCCTTTGACCTTCTATGATTATGTTTAGGGCACAACCAGGTAATTCAGGATGATCTCCTGTCTTCCTACAGGCCCCTATGATTATGTTTAGGGCACAACCAGGTAATTCAGGATGATCTCCCAATCTCAAGATCTCAAGATCCTTAATCACATCTAAAACGTTTTATGGTTTTGCTGTTGTTGTAGTGGTTGTTTTCCCATTTAACATAATAGTTACAGATTCCAGGGATTAGGATGAGAATATATATGGCGGATGGGCATTATTCATTGAAGAAGTACATTTCCAGTCTCTTGATACTTTTTATTTTAATTTTTATCATTGCCTCTTTTCATATGATATTGAGTCCTTATTCACTTCTTTAATAGGATACTAAATCATTATATTCAGCATTTTCCCATTTCTAATGTTAGAATTGAAAGCTAAATGTTTTCCTCAAAATACTGTTTTAGGTGCATCCACAAATTTTGACACATAGAATTTTCACTATTATCTTATTCTAATGAATTTAAATTCTCTTCTTGATTTCTCTGTTGAACTGAGTACTTTGCAAGTGGGTTTCTTCATTTCCAAACACATGAAAGTTTTCTAGTTCTCTCTTGGTGTTGCTCCTAACCTAATTGCATTATGTGATCTATAGGATATTCGTTCTTTAAAATTGGTTGAGACTTGCTCTATGGGCCAGTATGTGACCAATTCTCACTTAACTTCAAATAGATTTTTATAAAACAGGTGACTGATACTTGGATTCGGTGTTCTGTGCCTGCAAGTTTACATCCCGTAACCCTGCTCACAATTCCTCAGTCAGCTCAGATGTTCATTTCCTCCAAGAAGCCTTCCTGACCACTGGGCTAAGTGTCCCCTTATGCGCTTTCATGCACACCATGCATAATTAAACACAGCTTTGTTCAATATTGTAGTATCTGATCCCTTATTTACCTGTCCTATACGTTTTTTAAGATTCTCAAGGACAAGAAGCAGATGTTATTTACCTTTGTTTTTTGTGTTCCCACCACTCTATCTGCCGTATAGCCTCTCAGTAAATTATTATTGAACGAAACAACTGAATGAGGCTAATTTTTTAAGAAGCTTGCCAATTCTCCTCTTCCATGTAAATGATATTCATTGCACTCTAGAAATAGTGCCAATCTGCCACATTAAACTTAGTGGAATGGAAGGCAAATTTTCTACTCTATTGAGAAGTTTTATTTACTGAGACAAAAGTGCTTATTTTTCAAAGTCATATGCAGGTCACTGAAGTGAGAACACATAGTCTTTGAATTTGGTTTTTGGCTCCTAACGAGTACATGTGCCTTAATTCCGCTAGGATTACAGTGCTGTGTGAGCACACAGGTGAGCCACTACAGAGCTTAACTCTATGGCATCTGGGACATTAGTACGACATAATCATGTCATACCTAAGAGAAGAATCTAACTTTAATTAATTGTAGACTCAGAGCTGGGGGAAAAAAATAAAATCTAGTCTAGCCTAATTCTTATATCCCTTCTCCAAGATCCTAGACAAGAATTAAAGTTTTTGCTTGAATATCTCCAGTGATGGAGGACTCACTATCTTTTAACATTTTTAATATCAATATTATTGCCTATCAGAGATGTGCTAAACTGGTAGTAAAGTAATCTGATTTAAATAGATAAAAGAAGCAGAATAATTCCTTTTTCATAACTCAGGAACACTCCTCTTTCCTCTAGACAAAGGAACCCCTCCATGCATCATGTGTTTCTTGGTCTTGAGTATGACCACAAGTCAGGATGTATCATAACATCAAAGCTTATCTACCATAAAAGGCAATATCCAAACTAAATAAACTTCCTATGCAAAACTTAAATTTGGGCTATTCAATAGAAAAAAAAGATGAATTTGTTTTATAAAAACTGCAACATTGAAAAAGTTCTCAATTTGGAACATAGCGAGTATTAGATTATAGTGTTTGTTAGCAAAATTTAATCCAAATACAGTTAAGCATTTTAAATTCCCAAAAATGTAGACAAAATTTAGAAATCCTGAGTGTTCCCAATCCAGAACTAGAGAATTCTAAAGTGCAAAAAAACCTTTTGTGATTCAAGTAAGCTTGAATAATGCCTGAATGCTTCTAAATACAGGAGTTCCTAGAGGTGAGGATGTTTGGGAAGTATGGTAAAGGTAAAGGATAATAGCACTTTTATACTAGAAAATGCCTAGCATATATATCCCAAGGCCCATCAGTATTATCTTTTCTCACCGAAGGCTTTTACCTTAATTTCTAATAATTTTACTGCAAACACACATGGTCCATACTTTCAGCTTTCTTTATATCCACATCCTTTGCTACATAACTCTGTCATGCCCTCACACTTTGTTGGTACAGGTGACCATGTGTCTTGCCATCAGCAAAGGGATATTAAAAAACGTGACATACAGAGAGGTTCCAAGAGTGTTTGGATATCAGGACAGCCTTAGCTCTTGCACCTCTGACTTTCCCATGAGAACATGCTTAGGCTAGCCTGCTGAAGAGCCAGGAGTCGCATGGAGCAAAGTCAAGTCTCTCCAGCCAGCTGCCAGGCAACTCACAGATGCAACAGTCACCATCTGACAGACACTACGCAGACAAGAGAGGACTTTCACTTTAGACCAGAAGAGTTGTCCAAACTAGATTGCTGACCTGTAGATGCAAGAATTAAAAAAAAATTTTTTTAAAAATCTCTTGTTTTCAGTCACTATGGTTTGAATTTGACTCAATATCAGTTTATTTCTTTTTTTCCACCCTGTCCTTTATCACCACAAAACATCCCCTGCTTTGACAGCCTGGAGAGTGGACTCTTGGAGAGGACAAAACAGCATTAAAAAGAAAGAAGAAATTTTCCTCAGAGCAAGGGCTGGGACTAGTGTGGTAATATGGAGAGTAACTGAGCCAAGATGCTAATTCCAATGGCTCTCTGCTCATAAACACCAGCCCCACCGTTCCCACTTCCTCAGCACACTTGAAGTAGGGCCTGTGATGTGACCACATACCCTCTGTTCACACCGTCAACCATATTAACAGATATTACCAGTGAAATATGAAACAACGGAGGGGGGAACAGAGATGTGAATCATAACTATTAACAAAAAAAACCCTAAAAGCCACATACTGAGCCATTTTTCTAGTTGAAGTAGAATAAACGCATATGAGAGAAGCAAGAGTTTTACATATTCACACTTAAAATTTCAAAGAGAGAAGTCAGGGTATTGGAAATGCCAAGGAGAAACAAGCAATTACAGAAAAGAATTAATTGGAAATAAGTGGTAAAAGATAGAATTGTTGAAATAAAAAGCTGAATGGATAGATTAAATAACAGACTAGATTCCATTAAAAAGTGAAAAACTGAGCTGAAATATCATGCCTAAGACTTTCACAGAAGGCAGAAATATAGCATGAAGTGAAAAAGAATAATTTAAAAAGTTAAGTAAGATAAGGGATAGGAAAAGGTGTGTTCTTAGTCCATAATGAGCATTATAAAATCACAGAAAAAAAATGACTAAAGGGGAGGAAATGTATAAATAAATTATTTGGAATATCCCCAAATTAAAGATATATGTAAGAATCAGATTAAATAGGTTCATACAGATTAGAAAAGTAAAAGCTGTAACTAGTTGCCAAATTAAAGTATATCCAAATGAAAGGGAAAGATCTCCATGAAAAAGGCAGATCACCTGAAAGGAAATGATAAGAATCATGTATACCTGAGATGAAAATAATGGAGTAATAACAACAAAGTGATGAAAGAAAAGAATTGCAAATATAGGATACTATAACCAGCTAAATGATCACTTAAATAGGAGACTGAAATAGAAATATTCTTTTTTTTTAAGATTTTATTTATTTATTTGACAGAGAGAGAGGGAGGGAACACAAGCAGGAGGAGCAGCAGAGGCAGAGGGAGAAGCAGACTCTCTGCTGAGCAAGGAGCCTGATGTGGGGCTCGATCCCAGGACCCTGGGATCATGACTTGAGCCAAAGGCAGATGCTTAACTGACTGAGTCACCCAGATGCCCCTGAAATAGAAATATTCTCAATAATGAATGCCTCAGAAATTTTACCGCAGCTAGAGCCTCTCTGAAAGAAGTCTCAGAGTAAGTACCCCAGCAGTAAGACAGAGAGCAGTACCATGTGAGAAATAACTTAATAAAAATGTTGCTGTGTAAATAAACAATAACCAATAACATATCCTCCCCCCAAATTACTAAAGTGTATTCATTTCTAAGTCATAACTATATGTGATGATGTAGAAGGACCCAGAAGAAAGACCAGAGAGTGTATGAGGAAAATTTACTTTAAGGGAAGACAAAAATTTACAAACTTAAGAGGTTGGTTGGGGGAAAATAATAACTATAAGCCTCAATAAGTTCAGGATAAGTGACAAAATTCAAGTAGAGCATAAGACCTTCAGACTACCAGAATAAAATTTAATTTATCTATGGCAGTTAGTAAAAAGGGAAGATAAAAACAATAAGAAAGTGTTATAAATCTCACGAAATGAGATTCAGAAATAACTAAAATGTATAACAATTGTAACTGGGTTAAATATACCCATTAAGAGACAAAGATTTCAACTGGATTATTTGACGGAGACAATACTGACTGTTCACCCACAATTTCTCTTCTTGGGCAGACAGAAGGAAGGCATTTTCTAGTCTGCATGACAGCTATTTGGGGACTTATGACTGAGTTCTGGACTATTGATGGACCAAAAGTACTGTAAGGCACTCTCCAGCCTGGTCCTTAAAAATAGGATGCTCTAATTCTCCTTTCCCTGATGATCAACTCAAGAGCCTATGTGTTACAGTTCTTGTCGCAGCTGGACCCCTGAATCACTTTTAGAGTAGAACCATGCAGAACAGCCATGTTTCCCACATGTGCGTGAAAGTAATGAATCGCTGTTGCATTCTTTGGGGTTTTTATTTCTAACCACATATCAGGATAGCTTCATCCTGACTAATATTGAGGGAGAGCTCTAGCCATAATTATTTCCAAGAAACAGTCTGAATAAGGCAGGACCCTTCAAAACCCTGGAAATCTGAAAGCAAACATATTATTCAAGGACACCATCCCCACCCACCAGCCCTGCATTGATAAGGGTCTGGCCTTTCTGGTGCTGAGTTTAGTTCAAGAATCAAGAATAGTATGTTATATGCCTCCTCATTAACAAAGGCATAATGATTTATAGGGTAAGCTGTTCTGGAATTACAGTGAGCCTGAACTAAAAAGACAGAAGTGTGATAAAAATTTAGTTTTTTCTCAACCCTGGCAGGACACAGGTTTTCTGGAAAGTGTGCCTTGCAGCAGGCAACACATAGAAACAAAGAAATGAAACAGTCACGCAGGTAGGTTTCTGTCTTTGGTTGCTTTACCCCCTTCGTTCCATTCAGCTCTGATGCTCTTATTAAATAAATAAATAATTTATAAATGTATAAATCACGCATTTATAGCAGGTAAGTATGTGTTCTCTTCTCAGCAATTCATAGCCTTGTTGCCACACTGAACACACTTAAGATGAAAAAGAGAAAAGTGCAAAATAACACACCGGGCAAATGTGGCCAAAAGAAACATTTCTTTCAAGAATTTCGAACTAAATAGGATTTAAAGAAGAAAAAAAAAATTACAGATAAAAGTTTACCTATATGTGGGCTGATCAAAGGAACAAAAGATCCAAAAGCTATGATAATAGTAAGTATATTAGCACATAAAAATATATACATAATCACTGACGGCAACCTGTGAACAATGAGGAGAAAGAGCTAAATCAGTAGTTGTAGTTAAGGATTTTAAGGCGTGCATATCAGAAACAGATAGCTTAAGGAGACAAATTAAAAATTCATATGTATGATAATTAATAACTATGAACCAAAAGATACATAAGCAAATTTCCACCCAGTGAGCACGCTTTTTCTTTTCTAAGCACACATGAAACATTCGTACAATTCAATCAAGTAGTGAGCCCCAATAAGAGCCTCAATAAATTGCAAAGAAGCAATATCTTACAGCGTTTCCCAACTACTATTCCATAAAATAAAAAATCAAAACCAAATGTAAAGTTTCTGGAAACCCCAAAAATCTGTAACCCAAAACACCATACAACTACACAGCCCTCGCCTTAAAGAGAAATTCATATGTGAAAATAATAACTTTGCAGCTAAGTGAGCATAAAAGCGTGTTCTGTCAAAATTTCTAGGAACCAGCAAAAGTAGTACTATAGGAGGCATATATATACTAAAAAATATTTACCAGAGGGCAATAAGGTTATAAACAAATGAGCTAAGGATTCCCCCACAACACTAGGGGAAGAAAGGGAATAAATTCAAAGAAGGAAGACATAATCAACATAAGGACAGAAATGAATAAAGTAGAGAAGAAATTCCAGATAACAATAACAGCGCACACTGTATGCAAAGGGCTGTTTGAAGTGCTTTACGTATATTGACTCACTCAATCCTCACAACAACACTTAGAGAAGGTAAAGTTATTCATTCTCATTTTACCGATCAGTAAAGTGGTGCACAGAGAGATTACGTAACTTTCCCAAGATCACAAAGCTAATAAGGAACAGAGACTGATGTATAATCTGTGCTTTTATCAACTGTGCTATACTAACCCAAAAGCTGATTTTTCTTTTGAAAAGACTCTTAAAGTAGATAAATCTCCAGGAAGACTGATCAACGAGAGAAAGAGAGATAGAGAGAGAGAAAGAGAAAGGGAGGGAGAGAGAGAGAAGCATTGCTTTTTCGGGATAATTAGGCATAGCTGACAAAACAAACCCTAACTCTCATTGGCATAACATGATAAGTGGTTATTTCTTGCTTACATCACAATTGTTGGCCAGTGAACTCCACAGGGCAACTCTCCTCAAGCAGTTTTCAGGGGCCCAAGGAAGCTGTAGCAGCAGAAGAAGAAGGATGAGAAACACTGTCTCTTTGCTTCCTTGATCTGGAAGTCACACTCTGCTTATCTTTCTTGGGTTTGGACCAACCACTAGTCACATGTCCTCACCCCAAATGATAATGAGGCTGGGAGTGTAGGAAAACACATGCATTGTTTCGGTGACCACTAGCAACCTCTGCGATTGTTGGAGGAGGTCACTAAGAGGATGTCACTGCTGGTTGACCCAAGCAGGCTGGACCCAGGTGATCGGAGGGCCCTCATGCACTCCCTTTGTCTCTGGAATGCAAGTTCCACCCACCATCCCCATAGTAGGAGCTGTTCTGAGGGTGTAGCCTTGAGAGAGTAAGGTGTGGCTGAGACCGTTTGGACAGTGTACATGACTGAACCCAAGTAAGGCTACTACCTAAATTCTTTAATTCTTAAATTCTGGCAGGCTGGTATGGAGATCCACTTGTCTTGTGGTTGCCCAAGACAAGCCTTGTATGTGAGTTCCCTTGCTTATTAAACCTGGCACCTATCAATCTGAAGTGGTCTGTTTTCTTCAGTCTCTCCCAGCCCCTCCTATACAAAGACTGGTGAATAAGGTGAAAAAAATTTTTAAAAAGTAAATACAGAATGAAAAAAAAAACTATAAACAGAAGGAATATTTCAGTTGAAATAAATGTGGCACAAGGGGACAGGGAGTATATAGGAACTCTGTATCTTCTGCTCAATTTTTTCTGAAACTTAAGACTTCTCCAAAAAAAAAAAAAAAGTTTGTTAAGAAAAGAACAATACAGTCCCACACCTACCTCACTTACAAATATAATTGCCCCAATCTTAATGCAAATATAAGGTAAACAAACCCAGTATTATTTAAATAACTACACAATGATGATGGAAGGTTTACACCAAGAATAATATGATGAGGACTTTGGCAAGACGGTGGTGTAGAAAGATCCTGAACTCGCCTCCTACTAAGAGTACACCAGATCTACAGCTTAGGGATCACATGGATCACGTCCCTTTGAAAAAGCTCTAAAACAACAAAGGATGAAAAGATACACAAAAACAGGTAGGAGAGGCAGAGCCCTCAGGTGTCACCAGAAACACCACCCCTGGGGCACAGTGACACAGGATAAGGAGGGATCTCACCAATCCACATTCTCTTGCAGAAGTGAGGGGTTGGTGCCCACATCAAGCACCCCAACCCTGGGGATCTGCAGAGGAGAGACAAGCCCCCCAAATGTCTGACTTCGTAAACCAACAGGGCTAACATTCAAGGGACCCAAAGGGCTGGTCTCACTCACCCTGAGACCCAGTGAGAACACAGCAGTTTGGTTAGCCCGGCGATGGGTATTAGGGAGGGCACGTATTGTAATGAGCACTGGGTGTTATACGCAAACAATGAATCATGGAACACTACATCAAAAACTAAGGATGTACTGTATGGTGACTAACGTAACGTGATAAAAAAAAAAAGGGAAAGAAAGAAAAAAGAAAAGAGCAGTTTGAAAAGCACCAAGTCTATATGTGAAGGAGATTTATTTGCTAATCTAACAGAATCTGCTAGAAGGGACAGTAGAAACTCTCCCTGGAGACAAGACATTTGGCACGCAGCATTTCCCTCCCCTGCCCCCCAGCATAAACACAGGGTCACCTGTGGGAGCCAGCACAGCATGGACACTCACTACCTAACTTGCTTACACCAAGCCCCACCATGCCCCACCCTGCACTTTGGTCTCATTTTCCAGAAACTGTTTCCGATAAGCCCGCCTTAAGAGGCACCCTTAAAAGAGAGGATCCCAAACCTCTCAGAGACAATGGGATCCATTCTTTGATTGATATGCAGAGGCTTCTAAAACACAAAATGATTTCCAAAAATAGACCCACAGGGATCTTCACAAGTCTTTAGCAAAAACTTTGTTTACCTGAGTGGGAAACAGTAACTTAGTCCATGCGCCAAAAATACAATTTGGATCCAACTGTTCTTTTGAGTTTTGTACCCAAGGGGTGGCTAACATTTTAAAAACAAAAGCTGTAAGATCTCTGTTTGTGTTTGTCTATATGCTATGTATGTCTATATATGTATGCTAAAGAAATGTGTTATTTTTCTAGCTCTGGATGGTATTGCCAAAATTAATTTGTAAAGAGCTCTATTTATTGGCTTAAAACTTAAGTATTTACATAAATCAAATATACTCTCAGAAATATATATATTAACCCAAATGTTTTTCAAGTTCACAATCTGAGATAATCTGATAAATAAAAGCTAATTTAAATTTGTTAGTTTAATAAAAGCAGACATGTCTTCAAAATCTGTCAACAAATAAAGTAACTTAAAATGATGATCAACTATTTAATGTTTAACCCAAGCCTAATTGTTAAAAGCAAGTAATTTAAGTAAATATAAATAAGATCAAATGTGTACTAAGTTAAACTAAATAATGGAGATTCATTGAATATCTAAATTGTTTCCAAATAAGATAAACATTAAACGCTCAACATAAATTTATCTACTTTTGGCTTTTTAATTTTTACAGAGAGACATAAACTATCTGGGCCTCTTAATGAACGTGTTTTCTACCGTACTGACACAAAATTTTGAAGAGGAAAATATACTTCCGAAACTTTTGAGATGTATTTGTAAGTTTGCTAGTCTACTATGGGGTGCTAATGTAGGACAGCTCACAATTGCCTGTTTCCTAGTTTTCACTGGAAAGTAAAGATTACAAATAGGTTAAAAAGTGGGAAGAAGAGCTGAGAATGCAAAATGAAGCAAAGAGAAAATGCCAGAACACTTGGAGTAATAAGTGTCAATTAACTCAGCAGAAGCTGTCCATCAGTACCCAGAGGATGTGGGCAGAGAATACAGGTAGGCGACAGCAGGTGTCCTTTTAAAAGGCAACAAGCAGGGGAACTCCCATAAGAATTTCTCCTCCTCTGGAAGGATTTACTGTAGCTTCTTGTTTTTCAAACTGTGGTCACACACCACTGGGGGGTTATGATGACCGTTTATTTAAATAGAAAATATGCATAGTATCTGTATCTATGTATATCTATGTATGTAGATAAATGGATAACATAGATCTTCAATTTTATCTGTAATTTATAGGTGGATTTATTTATTATCTATATATTAATAAAGAGAATTATTTCCTAAAGTACAAAATAGAGTGCAAACACGGCATATACCGAAAATAGGAAATACGTGTCAGTTAATTCAACTTTGATTTCAGTTACTGATATCGTTTACTATGCATAAGTATGTGCTGGCCATAATACACACTATATTTCTTGCTGTGGGATGATCCAATATATTTGAGAGCCACTGCACTTATAACACAGTCAACTGAACAACAACAGGGTCCATGTGGCCAGCTGAAGAAGCTAATTCTCCTCAAATCCAGGCTGTGCCTTGGCTTTTCAGGTTTGTAACCAGCCAGCAATCTTTGTTTAAAAGATCTTCCTCCATTTCTTATTGCTTTTTTTCTTATTTCTATTTGCAAGGCTGGGAATTTCTGGTGGTGGCTTCCCAGATATTTATAGCTTTACCATTAATTTAGAGGGTGTCCCATCTTTCAAATCTTTATTCTTTCCTCAACTGAGAGCAACCTGCTTCAGCACTAATGTGGGGATCCTGTGGCCCCTGACTGTTCCCGGTCTAGCAGAGCAATGTCAGGACAAACCTATAGATACCAGTGAATCTCAAAATGTAATTTCCAAAAGGCACATGGTTTATTTTAACTATATTATGTAGAAGGGGTTTCTATTCATTTAATGTACTGCATAGGCAATTATGCTCTCCTCTCAGAGTAAAACTGTAATTATTCTGTAACAAATGCCTTACATCATGTCTTTTCTAGAGAAGCTTTGTAAGCTTTGAAATTGAGAAAATAGCATTTGAACTAATAAAATTGAAATTGTTAACCAAAAAAAGAGGGCTTTTTTAAAAAACGAAACTATGAGAAATGATAAAGATGAAAGAGAATTACTATATATAAAAAGTAGGATGTATGTTTTTGGTAAAAGAAGGGATGAGAAATGAAGATGCATTTTTGGTAAGGGAGAAAAAAGAAAGTAATTTTGTCCTAAAGTGAAATGATTGTTCCTAAATAAGAAAGGGGAAAGATAGTACAAAACCAAAATGGATATGGAAAGTTATAGAAGGTTTATGGAAAAGAAATCTTGAGAAGGAATTTTATGTGTGATCAAGCTGACTAAGATTAGAATGGATTTATTTAAGTTAAAAAGGAAAAAAAAAAAGGAAGAATTTTAATATCAAAAGTACACTGGTACCAAACTAGATTTTGGTTTTCTTTCTGTTAGAAGTACAAGGTTTTCTTAGACTATTAGTCTGCTTTTTTTTTTTTTTAGGATTTTATTTATTTATTTATTTGACAGAGAGAGAGACAGCCAGCAAGAGAGGGAACACAAGCAGGAGGAGTGGGAGAGGAAGAAGCAGGCTCCCAGCGGAGCAGGGAGCCTGATGTGGGGCTTGATCCCAGGACCCTGGGATCAGGCCCTGAGCTGAAGGCAGACACTTAACGACTGAGCCACCCAGGTGCCTTTATTAGTTTGCTTTTAAAAAGAATACAAAGGATTTTCTTTACCTTTAATGTAATCTGTCAAGAAAACAAAGATTCTATGTTTTGTCTTTATCAGGTCTTTGATTACTTAAGAAAACTGAGTCTTCACTATTACTAAAGCTAAGCGCCTTTTTTGTATAACTATGTAACAGTTTGTATATGTTAAATTTCATGGGAAGCATTGTCAAATAAGAAATGATTCTAAACTTTCTTTAGGAAATACTTATATGTAAGTTATTACAAGTGCTCCAGAGATAATATGACATTCCTGGGAATATGATGTGCCCTGATACCATGTCAGTCATAATTTCTGCAATTGTCTTAAAATGTTGTGTATCATAGAAATAACCAAATTTCCTTGTCATCTGCATTATAATGAACTCACACCTGATATTTAACCATTGTTAATTTTTAAGTCTTTTTGTCATTTATTGAGTTTTTATTTTACTCTCAGGTTTGTGCAAAAATGTTCCTGAACAAATGCTTCGCTTTCAAGGAGATGCATGGAAAAGAGTACTCTGGAATGCAGGTTTTTGATAACTTTATGATCATCACACTGAACTGGGTAAGAATTTCTGAAACTTTGATGGACAATAGGCAAATTCATAAAATGGGTAACAAAAGATCAAGATCAACAAGAATTAACTACAGGAAGTTTAAATGAACTAATGAAGAGGCGCGCCTGGGTGGCACAGCGGTTAAGCGTCTGCCTTCGGCTCAGGGCGTGATGCCGGCGTTATGGGATCGAGCCCCACATCAGGCTCCTCTGCTATGAGCCTGCTTCTTCCTCTCCCACTCCCCCTGCTTGTGTTCCCTCTCTCGCTAGCTGTCTCTATCTCTGTCGAATAAATAAATAAAATCTTTAAAAAAATGAACTAATGAAGAGGACAATAATTTTTACGACTTCATTTTCAAAACATTGCTGGTTCTTTAATATTTTGCTTGCTAGACTTAAAGGACCCCTCTTCTCGCTTTTAAGCTGTCTATAACTTACAGTGAATTAGGAAAGTGTGTCTTTACAACAAAGGTTAACAATATACGTGTTTACATAAATCCACTAAGAATCTGTTCTCCTTGTAACAGGACACTATTAGACAAGTCCTTATCTTGGGCGGGACAAGTCTTTAAAAAGACTTTCAAGGTCCCATCTGAGATTCCTGGTGAAAAGTTGCAGCAGAGCAGATTCAAAAGAACCTATATGGACAGTCACTATTCTTACTGCACTTCTATAATCAGGCCAAGTTTATTTACATTAGGCTTAATTTGCAAATGAGTTAGGCTTGCTATGGTTCATGGAAATGGAAACGATTGTGGAGAGAAAATTATGTTTCAAGAATACACTTGTGGATCTCAGATTTTAGTGCGGTTGGTTGTCTTTGAGGTTTTATTTTCTACCTATAAACTGAACAGAGCCCTGAATTTTTTCTAGCTTCCTCCAATATTTGGCTGTAACTCTCAGAACTGACATTTCCATTTTTCTCCCACTCTATTGAAGTGGAATCACTATAAAACTAAAAATGCCCTTTTCCTGAAGCTATACAAGTTAAAACTGTTAAAGCTAGACTTTTTTTTTTTTTTTTTTTTTTTTTTTTTTTTAAGAGAGAGAGCATGAGCAGGGAGGGTCAGAAGGAGAAGGAGAGAATCTTAAGCAGGCTCCATGCTCAGCGCAAAGCCTCTTGTGGGGCTCGATCTCATGAGATTGTGACCTGAGCAGAAATCAAGAGTCCAAGGCTTAACTGAAGGAGCCACCCAGGCACCCCTAAAGCTAGACAATTTGGTATAAACTCCAGAGAAATCACCACAACAGCTCATGTGTGGACGGTCTTCGTGCCTGCTGCTATGTGGTTACTCAGATCACCAGAGACATTCACACCACAAACCAGGAAAATCGTCTGATTGCCACTGCTTGCCCTCCTTCATCTGAAGATGCTCAGAACCTAACATCTAGAAATCTTCTCAACTGGCTGCTCTCCAAACTCAGAAAACTCAATTTATAATTTGCTGAAACTATTAATCTTTGTTTTTCTTTTGTTTCCATAGAAATGCCTCTTAGTTAATTACCTGATTGCTCACATCACATAGAGGGGTAATGGAGGTGAAAGCCCCCTGCAACGCTATCTCCCAAAATACAACATCCTCAGATTCACCCAGTCCAAAGTGATCACAAAGATACGCATTTGCTAAATGCATCATGCTGTGTCTATGTCAATAACCGACAATCGCCAATTGACTGAGAAATATAAAACCTGAATCTGATTATAACCCATTTGGTTGATTTGATCGGTTAAATGCTGGCTCCTGGGAATCCAGGGCAAGTTTTCAATCCTTGCCTATTGTTCTTGCAGTCTTCATATTAACCTCCCTACTGCATTTATACCCTGGAAGGTTTTAGGTGCCTGTCAGCAGCCGCTCACATGCCAGATGGTATCCATCAGGATCCGACAACCGATGAAATCAACACTAACCACATGAACGATGAAGTTGGTGACTAGGTGACCCTTGAGCCTGACGACTCAATTAATGGAAACAGCAAACGGGTGATTCTTTGGTCTGACTACATCATTGGTGGTTACGGAGAATAATGCTGTCATGGCTCGTCTTGCTCTCAGCCTGCTGAGAGAATGACCAAAGTGGAGGAAATGTTAAAATCAGAAACAAATGGAGACCAACCTGAAAACTTCCCTGAGTAGACAACACCAGTTGAGTCATACAAGCAAAATATCAGTTAGCTTATTTTGCAAGGCTAACCTGACCTAGATCATTTCTTGCTTGTGCCTCTGGAAAGGATAAGCAAAACTTGAACTGTTTCCCAAGGTTGACATAAAGTAACCACTGAGGGGCGCCTGGGTGGCTCAGTCGTTAAGCCTCTGCCTTCCAGCTCAGGTAGCTCCCTGCTCAGCGGGAAGTCTGTTTCTCCCTCTCCCACTCCCCCTGCTGGTGTTCCCTCTCTCGCTGTGTCTCTCTCTGTCCAATAAATAAATAAAATCGTAAAAAAAAAAAAAAAAAAAAAGTAACCACTGAAAATTGTGATATTGTAACCAATCACTGGGAACAATAAATAGTCACTGCTTTCTCACTATATAAGCTGCTTTATGACAATATACCCTAGAGCTTCATTCCCTATACCCTTTGAGTGCTCTGGTTTGCAAACTGTCTTTTTGGTATGTGCACAATAAATTTTTATTAATTACTACTTCAGTGATTCACTGATTTTAAATTTGGCTATTTTGAACCTTTGACGAGGAAATTTTAACACCCCATTAAAAGTCATAAAATATACTTGAAAAAAAAGGAAAGATTACTATATCCATGAAGAGTTTGCCTTAACCTCTTAAAGATTTCAATTACCTATAAAAATTTTTTTTTTTTAAGATTTCACTAGCACTGGCTACTGAGTCCTTCCTCCAGACCTTACCCTGGATGATCTATGAAAACGAGACGGAAGTGTGGATCTGAGGACCTTACACCTAAAATCACAAAAAAACAAACAAATTGTGAAAAATACCCTGGGGGACAAAAAAGGATTCATGATTTAATGTGGGTAGAAACTGCCAGTGTGGGGTAGGCAAATGCCAATCCCACCGTCAGGGAACAGAGCGGGGGAGAGCTGTATTATTTTTAACTTTTCATTATAGAATAGTCCAAACATGGACAAAAATAAAGAATAGTATGTGAAAGTCACTTGTATCCATAACCCTGCTTTACCAGTTCTCAACTCATGGAAAACTTCTTTAACCTTTACCCCCTACATTCCCCGCCCACCTAGATAATTTTGACCAACTGATTTCAAGAGCCTGTCTTAACATTAATCTTCAATGACTGTGCAAAGAGAGAAAATGATTCCATTCCACTTATGAATGACGATAATGTAAAAATCTTACACACCAGGTGATGAAATTCAACAATTATTTTAAAAAGAATATTGAAAAAGAGTATCTTTCGTTATCAACTTAGCAGCAACATACAATACCAGTGATCCCTTCATCTCTCCATTTCTCCATCTTTCTTTTTCCTTTTTCTTTCTTTTTTTTTCTTTTGGTTTAAAGGACACTACTTTCTTTTGATTCTCCTAGCTAAAGAGTTATTCCTTCTCAGTCTTCTTTTCTGCTTTCTTCCCATTTTCCAAATCTTTAGCACTGAAGTTCACCAAGGCTATGTCCTCAGACCTCTCCTCTATCTAAACTTACTCCCTAGGTAACCTCAACTACTCTCATACCATGAAATACCATCCGATCACTGATGATTTCCAAATTCACATCTCTACCTTGGACTTGGCCCCTGAATTCTAGACACATGTATGCAATTTTCTATTCCATGTTTACATTTGAAGTTTAATAAACAGTATATCCTAAGTCAAAATCTTGATCTTCCTTCTTCTAACTACCCAACACTCTAATGAGCCTTCTTCTCCTGCTTTCTTTATTTCATTAAATATCAATTCCATTCTTCAGTGCTCAGACCTAAACCCTGGATTTACCTATAATTCCACTTTCTCTAATAACTCATATCTGATCTATCAGAAATCCTGTTTAATGTGTCTTCAAACATCGAGAATTGGGTAGCTTTGTACCACCCCACAACTATCACGTGTTCAGGACTTAATGATTTCTTACATGGATTATTGTAAAGCCTCCTCATAACGTCCTTAAACTTACCCCTTAAACCTACCCTCTACATCACAGCTAGAGGTTTGTTCATTGTTGTTGTTTTCATTTTTTGCTTGTTTTATATCTCTTAATAGACTTTATTTTATTGAGCAATTTTAGGTGCACAGGAAAATGGAGCAGGAAGTACACAAAGTTCCCATATATCCCATGCCCCATACATGCACAGCCTCTCCCACTATCAATGTTCCTCAACGAGAGGTGCATTTCCTACCATCGATGACCCTACACTGACATATAATCACCCCAAGTCTATAGTTTGCACTAAGGTTCATTTCTGGTGCTGTATTTTCCATGGGTTTTGACAAATGTATACCACAATTACAACATCATAAAGAATAATTTTACTGCCCTAAAAATCCTTTCTATACTGCCTATTCATCCCTGCCTCCCTTGAATTCCTGGCAACCACTGATATTTTTACTCTCTCTATAGTTTCTGCCTTTTCCCGAATGTAATAGATTTGGAATCAGGTAGTATGCAGCCTTTCGAGACTGGCTTTTTTTTTTTTTTAAGCAATATGCATGTAAGTTTCCTGTGTGTCTTTTCAAGGGTTGATAGCCAGTTTCGTTTTAGCAGTAAGTAATATTCCATTGTCTGGATGTACCACAGTTTATTTATCCTTTCGCCTACTGAAGAGCATCTTGGTTGCTTCCAAGTTTTGGTAGTATACTATAAATAAACTCCTATAAACATCTACATGCAGGCTGGTTTTTTTTTTCTTTCCAGCTCATTTGGGTAAATACCAAGGAGCGTGATTGCTGATCATATTGTCAAGAGTATGTTTTGTTTTGGGGCGCCTGGGTGGCACAGTGGTTAAGCGTCTGCCTTCGGCTCAGGGCGTGATCCCGGCGTTATGGGATCGAGCCCCACATCAGGCTCCTCCGCTATGAGCCTGCTTCTTCCTCTCCCACTCCCCCTGCTTGTGTTCCCTCTCTCGCTGGCTGTCTCTATCCTGTCGAATAAATAAATAAAATCTTTAAAAAAAAAAAAAAGAGTATGTTTTGTTTTGTAAAAAGTGACAGACTGTCTTCCAAAGTGGCTGTACCACTTTTCATTTTCACCAGCATGAGGAATGAGAATTCCTGTTGCTCCACACCTTCAGTACTGGATGTTATTAATATTTTGGATTTTTGCCATTCTTACAGGTGTGTGGTGATATCACATTATTTTGCTTTGCAACTCTCTAATGACTTAAGATGTTGAGCAACTTTTCATACATTTATTTTCCATCTGTATATTTTCTTGAACGAGATTTCTGTTCAGACCATTTTTAATCAGATTGTTCGTTTTCTTATTAGTGAATTTTAGAGCCCTTTAAAATGTACGTTAGATAATAAATAAATAAATAAATAAATAAATAAATAAATAAAATGTGTGTTAGATCATGTTACTGCTACTCTCAAAATAAGAATAATTCACATTATGCTTCACCAGGAATTGTTACAAGCGCTTTTCATATGGCATTCCTTCATTTTTAAGATGCACTGTTTTTTCTTTCCACATTTTAACATTGTTTAAATTGGGATGTAGACAATGCTGAACGAAAAGAAAACCTAAAAGTTTAGAAAACCTAAAAGTTACTAATTTTTAGAAACACTTTAATCAATTCATGTAACTTTTCGTTGGGACACTGTGGGTGCTATCCTAGGACTGCGGAAAAGCCATAAATAGACCAACCATCACAAAGGCTGACACTCCACCTTAAATCATCTTAGTACATGTCTCCATCTGGTTGATCTGCGCCTTCTCTCTCACTGTCAGAGCAAAACATAAACATCCTCTGGAGAAAGATAATATCATTCACATCTTTCCAATTTTTTACACACAACTCCAGAATACAATAAAAAATCACTGGACATGATAGAAAGAAGAAATAAAGCAAACCTTCAGGTGACACAAATATGGGGTTATCAAGGAGATTAAAATCATGTGACGGGTATGTTCAGAAGAAACAGAATACAAGGTAGGTATGTACCCTCACCTGAGAAATGAATCAAACAGAAATCGTAGCACTGAGGAAAGCAATTAAAAATTCAGAACTTCATAGATGAGAATGCGGAATAAACACAGAAGAAGAAAGAATTATAGAACAGCAAGGTCGGTTAGTACAAAATACTGAGACCAGCACCCTGGTTCTCCAGCAGACGATGCAGCCGCACCAGGGAGGTCAAGTGATTGCATCAAAATCTCATCACAGTCTGGTGTCAGAGCAGAGCCTGGAGTTGAGACCCATGACCTGACATCCAGTGCATCCACTGATGTCTCCCACTTAACAACATCTTCCTCCCAGAAAGTCTGATCTCTCCAGAATGGCATTCCCTCAACAGAGACCCCGGAGAAGCTGGTGGCTGGAGCTCATCTGTGACCTCCTGACTCTCAGGAGAAGGTAATTTAACCCAGAATTATAAGTGAAGCGTTAACTCTAAAACTTACTTGTGAAAGGCTTAATGGTTCTCACCACTTGGTTCTCTGGAGTGAGCTGACCCCCCCCACATACTGTGCAATGTCTGGAGACATTTTTGCCATGACTGGGGGACGCTACTGCCATCTAGATAAAGGCCAGGGGTGTTGATTCCCATTCTACAATGCACAGGCTAATCTTCCACAGGACAAAAATGGTCTGGCCCCAAATCTCTGTAATGCCAAGACTGAGAAACCCTGGTCTAGACGGAATTGCAGGGTGGAAATTAAAAAGGATAGCAAAGAAAAGAGAATAAGGGACGTATGGGACATAGTTGAAAGATCTAAAATGTGGATAATTGGAGTCCCATGAAGAGATAACATAGAGAATGGTTGGAAACAATAATACTCAGAGGGGTATAGGCCAAGAATATTCCAAAACTCACAAATGCCCTCAAACCACAGACTCAACAGAGTCTTGAAACTCCAAGTATGATCACTTCACAGTAAAATTCCTAAAAATCAAAGAAAAAACATCATTGCTGCAGAGAAAAAAAGAAAAAATATATCTTACTTTCAAAGGAATAAAAGTCTGACATCAGATCCTTCGAGTCTTTAAAGGACTCTAAACCTAGCATTCTATACCTAGTGAAGATGTGCTTTAAAAATGGAGACAAAAATTAAAATGAAGAGAAAATAAAAATGTTTTCAGTTAAAAAAATCTATAAAAAGGAAAATCTGGGTTAAAGAAGCATAAAGTGTCTTCTTTAGGCAGAAGGAAAATAATTCCAGGGAGAAACAGAAATTCAGGAAGAAATACGATCGCTTAAAAGAGTACACGTGGATAAATCTAAAAGAATACTTACCCTATAAAACACTTATAGCACTGTCTTGTGAGGTGTATATTTAAAATTAAATTTCATTATAAACAAGAGCAAAAAAGATGGACAAAGGTTTGTCTTAGCATGGGCTCCTGTAACAAAATAGCCTAGATGGGGCAGTAGAAAAAATAATTTATTTCTCACAGTTCTGGAGGCTGGAAGTCTAAGACCACGCTGTCAGCAAGATTGCATTCTTGGTGAGAACTTGCTTCCTGGCTTGCAGAAGGCTGCCTTCTTAGTGTGACCTCACATGGCAGAGAGACAGAGAAAGAGAGAGAACACAGGCTCTCTGGGCTCTTGTCTAAGAGCGCTATCCCCATCCATGGGAGCTCTATCCTCATGCTCTCATCTAAACCCAACTATCTCCAAAAGGCTCCACCTCCTACTGTCATCACATTGTGGGTTAAAACTTCAGCGTGTGAACTTTGGAGGACACAAGCATTGAGCCCGTAACAGAGCGGAAGTGGGGTCCAAGTGTTAATTGTGAACTTGCATTGTTTGGGATGCGGTAAAGCGCAAGTGAAAAGTATGTTTATTACTTTGATAATGGTGATGGTTTTACAGGTCTATGCCTATGTCCAAACTCATGAAATTGCACATGTTAAAAAGGTGCAGATTTTGTATATCAATTATATTTCAATAAAGCTGTTTTTAAAAAGTCAATAAAAGCATTGGCTATTTGAACAGCATTTTTAACGAATTCTATCAAACCGATGTGTATAGGACCCTTTAACAATGACGGAATATACATTACTTTTAAGTGCAAATGGGATAATTACCAAAATTGATTATGTAGTAGTCCCTAACACACATCTCTTTGTTTGAATAATGTAATATATACCTATTCAACTTTTTTTGTTAAATTTTTTTAACTGTGCACTTAGGGTGAACTTTTTTTTTTCCTCTCCTGTCTCCTCTGGGTAACAATTCAGCCCCTACCTTTCAAGAGTGATTTTTAAAAATGAATTCATTGAGGCAAAATTGTTATTAAAATGAATTCCAAATTTGAGCTTCCAGAAAGACAAGGCGCAGTGATTACGGGTTTTTCTCTAAACAAGGGCTTGTGTATTTCAGAAGCCCAGCTCTTCTCCCTTCCAAATAGAGGCAAAAGCTCAATACATAAATAAAAAATAAAATAAGGAAACCATTTATTTTCCAAAACGTATTAGGAATGAAGTATATAACCAACCATATCATACTGACTCATATGTTCAAGTTCAAGGTAGTTTTCAAGACATACGCGTTTTAAATTCTGCCCTTTTTTACAAAGAAGGGCCTTCTGCTAGTATTGTTAAGGAAGGCTTTTTGGTTCTATCCATTTCACACAGACTATAAACTGAACTACACGGGATCCAATGAATCATAGTCAATCTACTCATTTACAACCTTCATTTATGAAGGATGTTTTTTGGATAGCGAGAATGCCCAGCACACTATTTCAAAGAAATTGGCAAAATAAGAACAACCAGGAGAAGAAAGAATTGGAAAGTGGCAGCTACACTTTCTAACAGGTTTACTTGGGACTCACATGTAATTCCCATCTTTTCCAGTCCATTCTCCAAAGGGCCAAGCTGGCACTTCAACAAAATGTGTTATATTTCATTACATTACAGAGCACAGAAAAAAATAAGAGCCTTATAGAAACCTACACAAAGACTTTTTTTTTTTTAAAGATTTTATTTATTTATTTGACAGAGAGAGAGACAGCCAGCGAGAGAGGGAACACAAGCAGGGGGAGCGGGAGAGGAAGAAGCAGGCTCATAGTGGAGGAGCCTGATGTGGGGCTCGATCCCATAACACCGGGATCACGCCCTGAGCCAAAGGCAGACGCTTAACTGCTGTGCCACCCAGGCGCCCCTACACAAAGACTTTTTACATAAGATCCCAGCCTCTCCTAACTGCAAAGATTTGGAGACCAACACTTTCTGGTCTTTGTTACCTTGCAATGGCTGCTGTAGGAAGTTTTCTCTAAATGTTCTACTGGTTTCTCCTTCTGTCCCTCCTCTTTCTCTCCTTCTGTACCTCCTCTTTCTCTTCCTTCAAGTATGATACTTCCTTCATGCATTCCTATTTGGTCAAAAACTTGGCCTGAGACCCTATTCTGTCTACACAAGAGGACATCTTTACTTCATCCCAAATGTAGCGGAAGCACAAAAAGGCTAACTTGAACTGCTTTTCTTAAGGCCCTCTAGACATTTCCTCAAGGCATGGGAAGGCCCAATGAAAGCTCCATCTGGCAATAGCAATTTATATCCTTATCTGAAACAATAAAATATCACTTGGCCTTACAAGGTGGGCCTAGGCTGCTGTCCAGTATTCCAGCAACCAGATTGCAAAGCTTGCTATCTGAGATGTCCTCAAGTTCCTCTGGGAGTGAGTCCAGAGAAGAATGTGTCTACTCTTAGGTATGGAATTTTCATCCCCTGTACTAGAATCCTCTTGTACTTCATTCTGGCCACATTTCATGATTACATAACCTAGCCTCACCGATATAATACACTCTTGACTTTTCCTTTGAACCCAAATCACATGTTTCTGTGGGTTCTTCGAAGTTCTTTTAAATTGCAAACCTAAGCCAGTTTCTTTCAGATTGGGCTGGGCAACTGAATGGAAAGTAACTCTCATCTCATTTGTTTGAGATTCTGCTAGCATTGTTTAAAACCCCAATGCTATATTTCTGAAATATACTATTGAAATGCCAGAGTTCCTGTTCATATGACCTCCGAGCTTTCTTCTATGTCTCCATCACTATCCTCTTCGATATTATGAACACTCAGAGGTAGAAAATAAATAGAAAATGATAGATTAGCTGTACACAAATAATTCATAAAGTCTATGTAAAACTTTAGAACTTTTTGGTTACAATATCAACTTCTCATGGGCTTCCACTCCCATTACCCACCCCCCAAATACTAAGAAAATATTAGGAGATTTCCACTGAAAATCACAAACACATTTACATTTATATAAAATGTAAATAAAACAAATGAAAATAAACAAACAAAAAAATCTCCAAAATCTGTCTTTTAAAAGATTTTTCCTGCCATTATAACTTGAAATCACCACTATTGGAAATGAGAACAAGAGTTTATCAGGAAAAGACAGAACTATTTTTAGGCATGCTTTATGGCTCGACTGAAACCTAGAGACAAAACACTTACTGGGACACCAGCCTTCATTCAGGGTCATATGATGTTTCCTGCAGTACTTCTAGGAAGCTCAAGTCCAACGCACAGAAAATTTAGGAAATTGAATTGCTTTAGGTTTGAAGTTTCACTAGGCAAGAATGACAGGACTATAATAGGGCAAGACATTCTCAGATTTTGGCTGCTTTAATTTTTTTAAATGGTCCATTTAATCAAGTCTAAGCTCTATAAAAGAACATATTAATCGGTGATATTTATTAGATATCCATGATGTGCCAGGCACTGTGCGAAGTGCTTTACATACATTGTCATGTTCTAATACTCAAAACTGTTCTAGGATGTAATAATTATTATCATCTATATTTTACGTACAAGGAAGTTGAGCTTCAGCAAGGTTAAATAACTTGCTTGTAGTCTCACAGCAGCAAGTAGTGGCTGATATTCTAACTCTAGTCTGTCTTGATATTAACCTCACACATTGACTGCTTCACTATATAAAGGTAGGAGGGAGCAGACAGGATAAAGTGAAGGAGTCTGTGAAGAAGAGATCTCAGTGTGGTTGAACAACAGGATTAGTAGGAGTACATTAGTTACATACACACACACACAGGAATAGGTGGCTTGAATTGGAGGCTTGAATTTAGGATTTCAGAAGTGCTCCCATTTTAAGTAAAAAAGAGAAACCAGTTCCATGATTAAAGTGGGTTGAATTGGACTGCCTGGGTGGCTCAGTCTATTAAGCATCTGCCTTCTCCTCAGGTCATGATCTCAGGGTTGTGGGATCGAGCCCCATATCAAGCTCTCTGCTCAGTGGTGAGTTTGCTTCTCCCTCTCCCTCTCCCTCTGTAATCTTTCTCACTCTCTCTCAAATAAATAAATAAAATCTTTCTAAAAAGCGGGTTGAATAATGAAATTTTTTATAGAGGAGAAAAAAGAAGTGGGAAGCAAGGGTGTTGGCTATGTCGTCCATTTTGAGGCTCAAGTTATCAGCATAATGGCTGCCATTGAGTCGTAGGGGATATGGTTAGTCTGTTTCCAAAGTCTTCATTGAAGGAGAAGTCGAGGTAGATAAGAGTAAAGTGAAGGAATAGAGCATAGAGGGCTGAATGAGACAACAGTTAATGAATTAAGGATTTTCTCATAAGACTGGAAGAGTAACTGTCTAAGAACTTTTAGCTTTGGACAAGAAAGAGGTCAGTTCTGACTTATGACCCTGAGATTTGTGAGGTATAATGTGTGACTGCAGCACAAATTACCTCACACTTAGCACTTAGCACACATTTATTATCTCAGAGTTTCTGAGGGTCAGCAATCTGGTTATGGTTTAGCTGGGTTCTCAGCTTTAGGATCTCTCACAAGGCTGCAATCAAGATGTCAGCCTCGGCGAGGGTCTCCTCTGAAGGCTGAACTGGGGAAGGATTTACTTTCAAACTTATTGATAGAATATTAGTTCCTCAAAGTCTATTGGATTGAGGGCCTCAGCTCTTAGCTGGCTGTCACTGGAGGATACTCCAAATTTCTTGTATGTGGGTCCCTCCTACATGGTATTTGCTTCATCAAAGCCAAAAAGGGAGAGTCTGTTAGCAAAATGGAACTCATAATCTCGTAACCTAACCATGAAAGTAACATCCCATCACCTTTGCCATATTCTATTAGTTAGAAGCAACTCACGAGGTCAGCCTACACCCAAAGAAGGGAAATTACACAAGGGTGTACATTCCAGGAGGCAGGGGTCATCAGGGACCATATTAGGGGCTGCCTGCCACATGATGTGAGAGGGAATGAGAAGCCTTTCTTTGAAAAGAGCGTAGGGAAGGCGGCATTCTCAGAGATCAGCCAGGTGTTAGTTAAAGTCAGGAATTATAGTGAACATCAAGTGGGAATTCACTGGCTCACTTTGGGATAGTGATTCTAGTAGGTACAGGAGAAAAACTTAAGAGAGAAGAAAACTTGGAAATTGGGTGAGACAAAAAGAAGCACAGAAGAATAGGACTCAGAATTCTGTGAAGAAAAGTGTTTAAAGCAGACATACTGACTTGTTCTCAAAAGTGAGTTATTACATGCATTGGTTAAAAACAAAACAAAAAACAAAAATAAAACAAAACCAACAATGACAACAACAACAAAACCATCTAGAATTAGAGGTATGACTTCTGTCTAACAACTACAACAAACTAGTTGATCATGTGGTGGCCAAAACAAAGTCCGAAATCCCCTCACTTCCCTTGCTTACAATTGTCATTGCTTTTAAGAGATATTTATTTATTTTAGAGATAGATCGAGAGTGGGGGGAGGGGCGGGGGGGAGAGAGAATCTCAAGCAGACTCCTGCTGAGCATGGAGCCTGACGTGGGGCTCCATCTCAGAACCCTGAGATCGTGACCTGAGCTGAAATCAAGAGTCAGATGTTCAATTGACTAAGGCACCAAGGTGCCTCCTGTTTACGACTGTCCTTATAAGCTCAGGTATCTTCATATTCTTCATTGAATGGATAACCCGACAGATCTTAAGACACAAATGAAGCAATGCTGTTAAGGGGGTGGGGAAGGAATGATATGAACAGGTCAACAAAATTGGGAAAGATGTTGTCACACCTGGTTATCCTAAATGGCTTTGAGGGGATCGTGTACATTTAATTTTATAGTTTCTTCTGCTTGGTTAATGAAATATAGATTGAGGTCTCATATTTTCAAGTTCCTGTTGAATTACAGTAAAATCAAGGAACTAGAGCTTGTAGCTCTACTAGAAGCCGTGACCTTGTTGGGCTGGCCACCTCCAATGCCCATACACACTGAATCACAGTCCCGGGGAACTCTATCTACAGCCCTCTTGATTTCAAGTGCTGGAAATTGCTATGCACGCATGGAAAGACTGGGGTCCACTGAGTCGGAATATTTATTTCCATCTCATTTGCCTTCCGATCCTCAGAAATCTATATTTACTTTAAAACCAACATTATGAAACGCTGATGGAATTAGATGTCTAAAGTGTCTTAATTCTCCCATCACCTACAATTAAAAGATAAAATCAAGCCCTTGTCCCAAACTTTCTTTTGTCTTACCGATAATGAGTACACTGTCTGTGAGAATATAAAATATCTCTCTTTTACTAGTACTCTCTCTAGGGAAATCATTTTAGGACTTTTTATTATCACTTTAGAGAAGATGTTCTAATCATTATTTAGCATTCAAAGAGAGTTACCAGGCTGTGGGCCTTAGGCCTTTGGAGATATGGGGAATAGGGGGTTTCTGAAAGTGATTCCATTGACTTTAAAAACATTACCGAACAAATATTATCAAAAGGTCTGGCATTCAGTGGGATGTTTCTCTGTCTTTTTATCTGTCCATTGGGTACTTTCTGAAAACAATCCTTAGTGACTTAATCAAACACCAAAGTACCAACTTGTTAGGAATTGGCCAGAAGTGCAAAACCAGAATAATATCCTTTTGTTTCTTTTCATATAAAGCAAGTGTGTGGGTAGGGGTAGGAGGCCAAGAGAGGGAGGCCAAACCCCACAGTGTCTGTTGCATGTTCGGAAAGCTCCGAGGAAGAAGAATTGCTTTGTGTTTTTGTCACTTTCCTTTTAAACCAGGGGATTTTTCTAACGTGCTAAAACACTAGAATAATACTGGTGATAAAACTGGAAAAATTGTCTTTGGGGGAAATATAGAGATACTGAAACAAATTTATCAGAACTGAGGAGATGGGTGTTGTTTGTTAGGACCTGTGAATGTCTTGTCATTTTATGTTTGGTTTCAAAAGAAAAAAGGTTTTTGTTCTGCCAACCTCACTTTTCTGCAAAAATATAAACCATACAATTTTCATTCTTATCTATTTCCTGGGTTCCATTAACCATTAATAGCTGTCATGCACACTTACCAATCATGTGTTTATATAAAATTAACTATGTCTCCTATTCATCACAAGGGAGTTCCTACTTGAATTTACATTTTCAAGGCAATCCATGCATTGATTTTATTTATTTATTTATTTATTTATTTATTTTTTATTTATTTATTTTTTATAATGATTTTTTATTATATTATGTTAATCACCATACAGTACATCCCCGGTTTCCGATGTAAGGCTCGATGATTCATTAGTTGTGTATAACACCCAGTGCACCATGCACTGCTTACCCCCCCTTTCTTTATCCCTTTCTTCCCCTCATGCATTGATTTTAATAACTATTTTTATTTTAATTCAAGTAAGAACTTACATATTGCTCTTGAACCGTATGATGAAAATTTTTAAATTTCGAATATAATTAAAAATATATAAGACTAATTATATCTATTACCTTACTTAGTGTAGAAGATTTGGTCATCTAAACAAGTTGGTTTTAGCAAAAGAAAGAATAGAAACATACTTCAAAATTTTCCTATTTGTTCAATGCTATGAAATTACTGCCATAAATAAAATAGAACATCCGCTATTTGAACTAGAAGGAGAATTTTAGAGCAGCAGCCTGACATTTTTTCCTCCCGAGTTTCATATTTCCTTTGCTTTTCTTATGATCTGATCATTTCTACCATCTTATTGGTCCCAGAGTCAGTTTCTTTACCTTCCATATTCTGGCCTAATCTGGGGGTGGTGTAGGGGAATCCTTCTTTCGATTCCCCTTAACAATGGTGAGCAGTGTTAAGTGACTAAAATAATGTTATCCAATAGTACGGGCAGCGTAATGAAAAGATGTAAATAAATCATAATAAGCATGAAGGCAGTCAAGTTCTCTAAATATAGACTCTATTCTCTTGTTAAGATTACTATATTTTACTCCCCAAAAGATGTCAATAGATATGTTGCTTATTGCCCTTGAACTCCCTCATACTGGCCTGTGCTCTGTCCCTTGAAAGCTAACTTTTCCCTTTAAGTCAAAGTTAAAGAGTTCCCTCTATCCCTGCCTCCTCCTCCCAACCCTGCTCCAGTCTTGCCTGAGGGAGGCCAGACATCCATTCAACACATATTTATAATACACTTGCTTATGTGCCATGCAGGGTTCTAAGTGCTGGCCCCTCAGTGGCGTATAGGAGGGTAAGATCTATAACCGTCACTCTCATGGATTTTATATCTCGGTTGGCGGAAATGCAAAATCAGACAAAAAATGAGTAATTTCCAAGAGTGACCTGAAAGAGAAACAAGGTGGTATGATGGAGAGGAACCAAGATTAGAGAAGGGAAACTGCTTCGCTAACATTGTTCTGGAAAGCTTCTCTGAGGAGGCTGCATTTGAGCTGACACAGGAATGGGGAGAAGGAGCCATCTGTGAGAAAATATGGGGACAAGACATCAAGATGGAGGGAATAGCAAGGGCAAACAGAGTTAAGACTGGATGAGCTAGGGGTGTTCTAGACCAGACGCAAGACCAGTGTGGTTCCAGCATGGCGAGGAAAAGTCCCACATGAGGCGGCAAATAGGCAGGGGCCAAGTCTGGTAGAGGCTGGCAGGCCAGGGTAAGGAGTTTAGGTTTTATTCCAACTGCCATCAGAAGCCATTGTGCTCCATCCAAACGACCAACATTGATCACTCTTAGTAGATTTTTATTTCAGAGAACAGTTTATACTTACCGCAATCTACTGAATTTTCCACAACAAACATGCATGATTTTATCATTCCCCACTAATCGGAATCACGGATTCTGAGAGATGATTTATTTCTAGTGTAAAGAAGGGAAAATACAACATGAGCCTAGAGCATCCTGTTGTCCCTGAAGCAGAGATGTTCTCAAAGACAAACAGTGACCATGTCAAGTCAGGGAGCCGGCTTCAAGGGACACTGAATGGCTAAATGTTTGACAATTTGAGTATTTAAAAAAAAAAATTGTAACACGTTGACTCTTTTTCTTTAAAAGTCCCTAGTGTTAAAAGATAAACTGAGGCATGTTAAAATTTTAAGAATTTGAGTGAAAATCTTTTCAAGTCAGGCAGGATCAGACTGGAAGTGGATAGCACTCCATTGATGGGACCTTGGGGACAGACTTTTACAGAGAAAAGGTAGAAGCAAAGTAAGGAAATTATTGATTAGCTATCTATCGCTTGTAGCCTAGTTGGCTGCTTGTGATTTGTCGTCCTTAGGTTTCAATTTCCTAACTTTGAGGCAGGCCTAGATTTTGGTTTACATCTGTTGGCCAACATGGTATTAGAGTCACCTCAGTCTAACTGGGTTCCTTTTAATTAATTTAACACTAGTGATAGCCCTTAATCCTGGGGAAAGAGGGGAGATGGAAGGAGAAAAGAAAGTTATTTTTGAAGAAGAATGTCAAGTAAAAGTAGAAACAATGGTAATATTTTTTTTAAAAAAATGCAACTTCTTCCCCACCCCAATGTAACAAGTGATTCCGGAAACAATCATAATTGTGATCCTTGGGTAAAAGATTTTAAATAGCAGGATATTTACATGATACTCAAAGTGTCATGCTACTGATTACTTACTAATTACAAGGGGGAATGTCTCTTTATAATGAAAGAACAATTTAATCAAGCAATCAAACAGGATCACCAATATTGAAAACAAAAACAAAACCAAACTGCTATCATGTGCCTCTTGATGTGACGGTTAGAAGATAATTTTTGAAAAAGATCAGGTTATGACTCTCATAGAGATATAAAATAAATTCATTAACAAAAATGTAGTTGTCTTGTTAATCTGTGAGAGAACCAGGCAGATGTTATAATGGATTCAAAAAAGAATTCAAGGAACAGATTCATTTATAGATCAGGATTATGGAAATCAAAGTGCCAGTGAAGTCCATGTTGGTTTTTCTGCTGGGAGATTGAGAGGGGAAAGAAGGGCAGTCAATAGAACCCCTATGGCTCTGGTCATAATTTGCATATCTATGACAATAATTAGGTTACATTGTTATGTTATTTATAATTTATGGTTTTTAGATAGCTTCTATAGAATCAGAGTCAGATAACCCAGAGGGATTCCTCCAGACAATGCATGGTTTTCCATTGAGGCCCAACCTTTTAATAAGAAATGCACACTGTTTTTTTTTTTTTTTTAAGATTTTATTTGTTTATTTGACAGAGATGGAGACAGCCAGTGAGAGAGGGAACACAAGCAGGGGGAGTGGGAGAGGAAGAAGCAGGCTCCTAGCAGAGGAGCCTGATGTGGGGCTTGATCCCATAACGCCGGGATGACGCCCTGAGCTGAAGGCAGACGCTTAACCGCTGTGCCACGCAGGCGCCCCAAGAAATGCACACTGTTGATAAGGGGATATTTTTGCCAAAACCATGTAATCTGAATTTAGTCAGACAAAACTAGAATATAGCACATTCTATATAATATCTAGCCTGAACCCTCTTAAAACAATTGATGTCATGAAAAACGATGAAAAGATGGGGAGAATATTCTTGATTTTAACAAAATCAGGAGCATAATAACTACATATGGTGGATAAATCTTGACTGGATTCTGGATTCCACAAAAAATACAGAATATATTTGGGATGGTACACAGGAAAATTAATATATGGACTTCAAATTAGTTGATATTATTGAATCAGTGTTAATTTTCTTAGCTCATAAATGGTTTTGGGGTTATGTACGTAAAATTCTTTAGTCTTAGGTTGTACATGCTGCAGTATTTAGGGTTGCCATGTAATCATGTCCTGCATATTTCAAATGTTTCTGAAAAAAGGATAATAATGCACATATAGAGAACAAATTTGTCAAAAGGTTAACTAACTGGTGAATCCAGGTGAAAAATACATAAATGTTTATTACAGTGTTTTCGTAGTTTCATGTTCATTGGACTACTACCAACTTTTAAAACAGATTTGCAATTTTTAATACAAAAAAGTTAAGGAAAAAGGTAAAAACTACTCTTAGAACAAAACAATGCTTATAAAAATGAGTTTAAAGAAAATAATGTACATTAAATATGTAGCTAATATATGAATCAATGATAGGGATATATTAAGAGACAGATATGAGAGAGAGAGATGGATAGAAGGACTGATTTAATGCAGGATTTGCAACTCACCAAGTACTTGTCAAAGAATAACCTCCACTTGGCCTCCATCCCAGACTTCCCCTGTTATCAAGGAGTCCTAGTCTTTTCATGTAAAAGATGCCTTTTTCACGTGAAAAAAAGTTACCAATATCGTGACTGTCACTTTCTAGTATCTACTGATTAAAAAAATACATAGTGACAAATGCACCCATGAATTCATGAAACACTTAGAAATGAATTTCTATGTCATTAAGCACAAGACTGTTTACATACATGTGTGAATTGGGAATTCCTATGTGAACGAGGCGTTGTATTTGTTCAGTTTAGAGATTAGTTAGAATGTAGAACGATTATGGGTTCTACATTTTTTGTTGTGTTTTGTTTTATCATTCTATAGACAAAAGAAAATGAATTCAAAATGGGAATAACTTTAGATGGCGATACAGAAGGGCTTATTTTTATTCTATCACCAAACATCCTCTTGGACAAGAAGATTAAAATTTGGTTTGCTTGTTCCTAAGACAGGTAGGAATTGCCAAGGACAGAACTCAGGGTTCTGGACTAAGTCCGACATGGAATAAATTTTGATTTAATGATTATCCTTTCTGGATGCTGGTCCCTGGAAAAATTGCTTGGCTTCCCTGTGTCACAGTTTCATCAACTGAGATGAAATAATAACAAAAAAGATAATAATACCAACCTTTCTGGGATAATTGTATTTTTCTTCATTCTTTTTAATTTGTCCATGTATTTATGATACCACACTCCCAAAGGATTTGAAGCCACACAATGATATTGTGGGATGAAAGGGTAATTCTTGGGTTGTATTTATACATAATAGAAGTACAACAACTTTGGTTTTTGCTTCCTCTCCCTCTTTCTATTTTAAACCTTAGGATTGGTAACTGATCTGGAGCATCCAACTTTATTGCAGCACCTTGGTAATGCCACTTGTAAATGGGGAGCAGATTCATTAAAATCTTAGACTTTAGGAGTGAGATGACCTGTTTCTACGACCTTGAGCAAATGATTGAATTTTATGATTCCACAAGTTCTCACCTATAAAACTGAGAAAAATATCTGCCCTGACTATAATGATCAACTGAAATACTAGGTTGTAAAATGTCTTTGCGAGTACTAAAGTGTATATGTATGTGAGTCATAGTTACTCTGTCATTAAAGCTAAGAAAGGAAATGGACAGAATAAAATCGTTTGCCCAAATAGCCGTTGTTTAAATTGAAGTATAATGAATGTACAGTGTTACATTAGTTCTAGATGTACAGCCTAATGGTTTAACAATTCTTTACATTACTCAGTGTTCACGATAAATGTAGCCCTCTTCCGTCACCAACATTGTTACAATCTTATTGACTCTGTTCCCTATGTTGTACTTTTCATCTCTGAGACTTATTTATTTTGTAACTGGAAGTTTGTACTTCTCAATTCCCTTTATCTATTTCACCCATCCTCCCAGCCCTCTCCCCTTTGGCGACCACCTATTTGTTCTGTTTTTAAGAGTCTGTTTGTGTGTGTGTGTGTATGTGTGTGTGTGTCTCTTTTTTACTTCTTTTTGTTTCTTAAATTCCATATATGAGTGAAATCATATGGTATTTGTCTTTCTCTGTCTGACTTATGTCCCTTATTTCACCAAATAATCTTTTAAAATGTACCTCTAAAATTGTACTATTTTGACTTAGAAAAATTTTACATGCTTGGAAGTCATAAATATCTCAATAGAATCCCCACAAAATGCTTTACGTTTTTTATTTGTGTTTTATACCAACAAGACTTCAAAATTGACAAAAGTGACAAAGGGCAGAATTTATATGAAAGCTTCTGAATTCCTATGGATAAATATACCATAGCATTTAAAGATATCATTATGTTATTGTCATTTTATGGTTCTCAATACGCTGTTCTCTTATTTGAAAATTAAATGCATGATGAATATAAGGTATCCATCAGTAAGTGCCGTCAGCCTCTGTGTTATCTGAAAAATACACTTTGTAAAGAGAAGTAAAGAAAAAAAATCATTCTCAATCTCTTGTCTCCCTGGGAGAAGGTATAATATTACAGGTTCCCTGGTGTGTCAGGATGGTTTAATTTATGAATATCTCCCAGATAGTATCCATCATGACTCAATCAGATTGCATGTATATTTCATTCCATCATTCAAAAGTCGGTGACCTATAGCTGGTCAATGGGGTGTAGGCTTTTGATTAAAGAAAGTAACTGCTGATCTTGCAGCCTTAGAATGTCAAAAGAACTGGAAATTGTTCTTGCTAAATTCTGTAGCAGCAAACGTAATACCAACTGCATGGAAAATTCAGTTCTCTTAAGAAGAAAGTCTTTAGCCAGGCAATTTCCACAAGGATGATTACTTTCAATCAGAAAGCATGGTACAATGATCTCATTGAAGGAAACAAGAAGGAAATTGCAACTCAAAGAGGCAGATTCTCTCCAGGGTCCAAATCATTTCTGGGTAGTGTTGCAGGAAGCAAAACTAACACTTTCAGGCCATCAGAAAAATGTATTATTGTTGCCAAGCACTAAAGTACCCCACAGAGCTATGGATGAGTTCATTCATCTTTCCGAGAGCTTAATTTACTACTGGGAGGAGTTGACCTATGACTCACTGAAGAAGAGTAGAATTTATATGTACTGAGCACCTACTATGGTCCCAGTACTGTGAAATACACCCTTAAATGCATTGTC
This sequence comes from Ursus maritimus, assembly GCF_017311325.1. Taxonomy (NCBI): domain Eukaryota; kingdom Metazoa; phylum Chordata; class Mammalia; order Carnivora; family Ursidae; genus Ursus; species Ursus maritimus. The sequence continues at coordinate 66,378,025 of NW_024427107.1, forward strand.
CTATTTAATTTTTACTGCAATGTAGAAATAGATGTTAATGCCCACAGCTTACAGATAAGAAAATGAAGGGTAAAGAGATAGCATAACACTCTCAAGGTCATAAACACAAATAGAAGAGCTACATTTGATTATATATCTGTCTGCTATTGATATCCATGATGTCTCAACTCCTAGTGCCTCCACTGAGAGGCCCAGAAAGCAAGTTCCCTCTTTTTATAGTCTTACACTCAACTGTCTCTTGGCCACCACCCTCAAACACACTTCCCAGTTGGATGTAGGTGCTGGCTGTAAACTACTGGCCTGGAAATCTGGGCTTGATGAAGGCCCCATATTTTTCTCCAAGATGGTGCAATTCTTGAACACACCAAAGATTGATGAATTCTCCATTCAGCTATCCATCTATTACCAAAGCCCTATTTCAGAAAATAAATGTTCAAAACACAGTTTTGTTCCTATTCTATGATGAGAAAAGGGGAGAGAAGTGAAATCCAGTTGACAAGATCAAGGCAGGAGCATCAGAGAAATTGAAGAATGGATGTGTTTCCACATATAAAGATGGCATCAGGAATGGCATTGACAGAGTGGAGATACCATGAAGAAAATTCCAGAGGGAGGCAAGTCAGGAGCAAAAAAGTTATGGATGGCCCTGAAATTTCAGAGTTAGAGGAAACACTAGTGCTATTAAGTAAAAATAAGAAAGCTAAGGAATGATTTGAAAGAGATAACAAAGTTTTGGACATATTGACTATGTTGGTCATTTGGGCCTTTTATCCAATTGCTCAGGCCAAAAATTGGGCAGCCATCTTTCACATACCCACTTCACTCACACTGTGCGTTGCAATCCACTAGCCAATATTGTTGGCTCAACCATCAATGCATATTTTGAATTCAATCCACTTTTCATTACCTCCATGTTAGCCTGTGGCCTTAGCTGCCATCATCTTTTACTCAGATCATTACAATAGCCTGTTAATGGGTCTGACAGCTTCTGTCTTTTTCTACAGTCTCAATGCAGCAGTTGGAGATACTCTTAATTTTTTTTTTCCCACTCAAAGTATGACAGTTTGGTACAGAGTAAAAGCCAGAGTCCTGTAATGGCCTCTACAAACATGATCTTGCCCCACTCCACTCTCCACCCAACCTTACTCTGTGCTACTCTGCCTTCAACCTTCCATTCCAACCACACTGGCCCCCTTGTTCTTCCCAGAACACACCAGCTGTCATCATGTCTTAGAGCCTTCATACTTGCTGTAACTTTTTCTTAGAAAGCTCCTTTCCCTGATAACTGCATGGTTCTCTCCTCTTCCTTTAGATCTTGGCCCACTTTCTCAGAGAAGCCTTCCCTAACGGTTCACATGGTCCTTTTGACAACCCAGCCACTACTTAATCCCCTTCTGTTTTGATGCTTGTTTATTTTTCTCCATAGTCATTATCACTTTCTTACATATTGTTATTATTTATTGTCTGCATCCCTGTATTAGAATGTAAGTTCCACAAGACAGTGGAATGTGTCTGTTAGATTCACTATTGTAGACTTTGTGTATAGAACAGTGCCAGGCACATAATGAGTGCTCAAAAAATATATGAGTAAACGAAGTAATTAAGAAATTGAGAATTCAGAGAATTCAAGACTAAAGTTACTGACTTTGAGATCTTTTACCGTTGATGGAATAGTTAAACTATATGACAAATCACCAACAAAGGAAGGTTAATTAGAGAAAAGATACATCATAGAGTGTTTGCAGACAGCAGCAGGAGATGGAGCAAGGGTGCTATATATAGTGCCATATATATATTATATATGTATATAATTATATATATAATTATATATATAATATATTATATATGTTACATAAACTTTACACTATGTATGTATACTTTATGTAATACATAGCACATGTAATAAATAACTGAATATATACACATGCATTCATTAGCTCATTCATCCATTTATTTGTTCATTCATTCATTCATTTATTCGTTTATGTGCCTCAGGTGCAAAGACTGAAGCCAAGCATATTGACCTTTTATCCAGTAGACTTGAAAAACTATTTAGTTTAATAGTTTGTCTGTTGCTGATGTTTTCTAGAAGTACTCAAATCATTTGAGATAGCGGTGGTTTTATTTCTTCCCTTCCAATTCTTTATAGCCTTATTTGTTTTTGCTTTATTTGAGCTTTGTACAAGGCCTCCAATTCTGTTAAGCGGTAGAAGTGGTGGCAAATTGTTTTGCTATTGATCTTAAAGGAATGCACCTAAAATTTCTCCATTAAATATAATGCTGGTTGTAGGTTTTTGTTGTTGTTTGTAGCATTTGTCAATTTAAAAGATTCAGTTTTTTTTTTTAAACATAATATTGGATTTTGCCAAATTGTTTGGCATCTAATGAAAAAAATCACCCATTTTTCCAATATATTTTTTTGAAGATTTTATTTAATTATTTTAGAGAGAGAGAGAGCATGAGCTGGGGGAGGGGCAGAGGGAGAGGGAAAAGCAGACTCCACACTGGAGCACAGAGCCCAGCGCAGGGCTTGATCCCATGACCCTGAGATCACGACCTGAGCTGAAATCAATAGTCGGACATTTAACCTACTGAGCCCCTAGGCGGCCCTCTCCAGTATATTTCTGTAGCTAATCACATTGATAGACGTCTCTGATGTTGAAGCCTTACTTGATCATGTTGTATTATTTTGAAATACACTTTTGGTTTCAATTAGCTTAAGTTTTATTTCATATCTTTGCATATTGTAATGAAATAGACACTATTTTCTTCCTTTCTGTCTATCTCTCTCTTTCTCGCTTTCTCCCTCCCTCCCTCTCTCTCTTTGTTTCTTTTCTGGTTTGGAAACCACATGACACTAGCTTCATAAGATGAGCTGGGCAGCTTTCACTTTTTCTCTCTCTCAATGATTTGCCTAAGAGAGGCATCAACTATACCAATGTTCAAAAGAACCATCTGGAATTGGAACTTACTGGGAGAGAAGGTCTTTAATGACTGCCTTGAATCATTTTCTACTGACATTAGCATTCACGTTTTCTCTTCTTTCTTGTACCAAGTTTGGCATTTACACATTTCTAGGAGTTTACCCCTTTCATCCTGTGTTTCAAATTTATAAGCATATATTTATTTAAAATATTTTATATTACTTAAAAATCTGTTTTGTTTCTGCATTATCCCCTTTCTAGCCAGTATTTTATTTATTGGCATCACACATTTTTTCCCCTTTGACAGTATTGGCCAAAGTCTATTTTATTAATCTTAAGAAAGAATCAGCTGTTAGTTTTATTAATTCCCATTTAAAAAAAAAATCTTGTTTTTTCTCTGTATTTCCTTCCTTTTAGTTTTTTTGTTTGTTTGTTTTGAGTTTGTTGTTTTTCTGTCTTCCTGACTTGAATGTTCAGCTTGTTTTAAACTTGGTATGTGTCCTGATAGATGCATTCGAAGTGCCTTTTCTTCCCTCTGCCGCTTTAGCAACATACCACAAATACCAATGTCTCATGTTTAATTGCCTCTCAGTTGTAAGTATTTAATAATTTCCTTCCTTCCTTCCTTCCTTCCTTCCTTCCTTCCTTCCTTCTTTCTTTCTTTCTTTCTTTCTTTCTTTCTTTCAAGAGAGAGAGTGGGGTGCGGGGAGGGGCAGAGGGAGAGAGAATCTTAAGCAGGCTCCATGCTCAGTGCAGAGCCTGAGGCAGAGCTCGAGCTCATGACCCTGAGATCATGACCTGAGCCAAAATCAAGAGTCTGACGCTTAACCGACTGAGCCGCCAGGGCACCCCCATGATTTCTTTTATAAGCAAAAAGATTACTTAATTTCATTTCGGTTCCAAACCTGTGCTAATTTTAGCTATTTTTACTGTACATTCCTAAATTTACGGCACTACCTTTACAGAATATAGTCTGTATGAAGTTGATCCTTTGGCATTTAAAAGTGATACTTCATTTCTGATCTAACATATAATCTATATTTTGAAAACAAATTCCATATTTGCTCAACAATAAAATGTATTTTCTACTTGCTGAGTAAAGAGTTTATATAAATACAGATTAATATAGGTGATACAGACAGTGATATACAGATAAATATGTGTCTGTATGTAGAGATATCTAAAACTCAAGTGTATTTAGATCTACGTTTTTCTGGTTTTGTTCCCTCGCCTGCTTTCTGTTTTTGTTACTCTATCAGTTCCTGAGAGAAGTGTGTTAATATCTCCAGCTGTAGTTATTGACTTCTTTCCCTCCCTTCAGTTCTGTCAGCTTGGGCTTTTATTTGTTGAATATATATATTTGTCAGGATGTTTATACCTTCTTGTTCTTCTGTTCCTTGCATCAGGGTATAATGCCCCTCTTTCCTGCTGCCTTTGAGGAACTTCTTCAATCTGATTCCCAAATCATTATTTCATTCTTTGGCTCTTTGTTCTATGTATTGTGTTTTCTATATCGAATTTATAATTTTCATACTTAATATTTTGCAATGTTCTTTTTCATAACTTCAGCTATGGCTTTATGTTATCCTTTACCTCTTTATATTTATTTTACCTCTTTTAAATTCTTGAGTTTTCTGTTCCAATAACTCTTCAGTTGTAAATGCTTTTCATTTGTATGTATGTATGTATGTATGTTCTGTGGTGGTTATATTGACCAAGGGTCAGATTATTTTGGCCTGTGAATTTATGTTCCCCTGGAGGCATCAGTTAGTCTCTCCATCTTGGAAATTGTATTGGGGAAGACCCAAAATGTAGGTCCTGGTCTACAGCCCCCTATCTGAATTTTATAAGTAGGAAGAGGGACCAAGTGAGCTCCAGGTCTTGCAGGGTTGTCTCCTTCCATTTGCGGTCATTCTATAACTCATCTGTTCTAGGCCCACACGTAAATTCTTAGAAATAAGCATTGCTGGAATGAGGCCATCTTGTCACTTCAGTCCACTAGTCCTAAGAGTTTGGAAAGAGAGGAGGTGAACAAGAAATAATCCAAAGGTATTTAGTCAATTCCAATTATTTTCAACAATTCTTTATCCACTTAGGGCCATGCTTGGCCCTAACATCACCTCCGCTGACTTCAGTGGCCTGGAATGTTCCCCACATTATCTGGAGAAGAGGGGATCAACTATTGTCTCTGAGACACCTGCGGCAGAAACAAGGCAAAGTCTTTCCTCCAACCCTACTTCCTGTTCTAGTCAGGCCACCACCATCCCAGCTGTGACACTCAGAAAGCCTTCAGTCTCCCAGCAACTTATATCTGGCAACTATCCTTCACTTTTTCTTCTAGCCCATGCTTCTCTATTGCTTCTCTAGTTCCTCTAGACTTGGATGGGAAAGCCATGCTGACTGACCATCTGGACCATGTTCAAATAATAATTCTTAAGCTGCCATCTTCATTAGTGGGACCCTCTGTAAGTCAAGCGTGTAATAGAATCATTTCAAATTTTAAAGATTAGATTTTGACTTTATACCTGGAGCATAAGACTGTCCGTAACAGCTGAGAAACAATGGTCTCTAATGGCATGCGGAATTGTCCAATATTTATTTGGAGAAAAACTATTACCCTGGCCCTCCTCCTTAGTCATGCCAGGCCTGGAGCCATCATCACCAATTTGAAGAATATTGTAAATGATAAGGATGGAGTTGGGTTTGTTTCATTTTGTTATTTTTCCCCTTGGAATTTGCAGTACAGATTTGTCAGAGGTCAGAGGGTTATGTTCTCCCTTTGAATAATCTCCCAGCCTTGACTTTATCTGTCCATCATGTTAAACAGTACGACCAATTCAAAGCACATTCCTACAATTTCACCAGAAAACTGACCCCCTGGGACCACTCTGGGCCAGCATTATACATCTGGCACCTTCCACTGTGCCTACTCTGACTCTCCTAAAGCTATCTGAGAGTCATTTCTTTATGTAAATGCAGAATTCCCATCACCTTCTTTCAGACAGGGAATTCAGGTACTTTCTTTGTTCTTCTCAGGGCCAATTAGAAGAAGCAAATGACTGGCTTTTTTGAGCCCCCACCCCTATTTTACTATTGGCTTGTTTATGATATATGCTATATGATTTACGTTAGGTATCAAACACAATTTTTGCAATTATATTCAATATTTGTAATTAAATAAAATATAAAACATTTATGTTATACTATGTATAATGTATGCATATATTATATATTATAATATATACTTATGATCATTATATATAATCTACAATACTGATATTACATATTATAATAAATAAAATATTCCTCATTAGAACAATCCCTCATGTATGAAAATTAAATTATATTTTAGATATTTGAAGATGCCTTATGACTTCTAAATAGGACATGTGATAATCCCATCCAAATACTAGAAGGCTTAGATAATTCCTATTAAGATAGCAAACCACTTGGCAGGGACAAGCTGGTTTTAGGTATTTCAAAAAAAGAAGTGAGGTGCTTAGATTGTAAATCCCAACCCTTTAATCTCAATCCCAAACCGCGTTAACATATCTAATTCTGACTGTTTCTGCACACCTTTTTTTAAAGCTTTTATTTAAGAAGAGATGTTGGCCACTTGCTCAAATCCTTTTCCTGCAAACATTGTATCTGGATGAGAGCATTTGTAATTGCTCCTTCCTTTTCAAACTCAGTAACAACAATTTCATTTTCAGGGAAAAGAAACTTTGTTTTTTCTTAGTGGAACCAAGGCTCTTCTGAAAATGCTAATGCCCAGGGGCCCAACTCACTGAGCCTGAAGGAAACGGGCACCTCAGCACATAGCCTCAGGCAACCAGGTTAATAAACCATGTTTAAGGTTAATTCCTGTTCTTACATGGTCATCAATCCTCCTTAAAAAGAGCTGCCACAATGGGATTTGCTGCACCTGCCAATCAGCTGTACTCAAGAGACCTACAAGGGGCAAGAACAAAAGCTAACACCAGAGGGAAGATAAAGGTCAAACGAGTTTAACAGGTTGGTGTACATGAATCAGAATTTTATATTAGCCCAAACTAAGTTGCTACTACTTTTTCTGGCCATGCCTGTGCATGCGTCGGATTGGAGTGTACTTCTTCATGCTTTATTGCATGTTAGAATAAATGTTCAGTTACTACTAGTTTATTTTATATTATTATTCCTACACGGTATTTCTAGATATTACTATTATTAAATAGTGCATGTATTTGGATATGTCCAAATTTTTCCACTTGCAGCATCACATTATCAGCATAATAGCCACTTTTCATATCGTTGCCATCTAAGTGGGTCCCCTCCCACCTCCAAATCAACCTTCTCTGCTCCCATTCACTCCGCATTTATGATGAGCCTACTACATGCCAGGCTCTGAGCAGCCAACACCGATTCCCTCTTAAGGAGCTTAAATGAGTGGAAAGTACACATTCCCACAAAATATTCTTCATTTTATATGACTACTCTTCTTTTATATAGACACGGTACTCAACGTTAGGTCCACGTAGTAGGAAAACATTTGTGAAACGCTTTGAAATAAAGGAAAAGATTTTGGGGGTCTTGGATGGAAATCCAGGCATAGTCTAAACATACATTCCCAGGGTTATTTTACTCCATCGTGTCTCTGAGCTTTCTCTTGTCTTTGAGCTATTTTGCAACTCTGTAATTTGTAGGTAAGTGGTAGCAAGGGAATGATTCTTGTGCAGACGTGAAGACGAATTTTGTCTGGGGTGAATACAATTGATTCTCACACCCTCCCATCTCCTGTTCCTACAACCTCACCCCTGACACAGTCCTGCTTTACATATATTTGTAAATTCATTTTGACACCATTTACTGCTCATAGATGTGGCTCTTTGAATTCTCCTTCTGAACTAGCTATAAATATCTTTCCAGTCCCCTCAGTTAATGAGTTCAATAACATTTTTGACATGTGTTCATTTGTAAGAATGTCATGGTTACACCTGTTGAAAAAAATGCTGTTTAACAACTTTCAAGATCCTTTAAAGCAGGCAACAAACTTTCCAAACAGCTTCAACAACTATCAATAGCTCCTCAGTCCCCGATATCCTCTGTCTTACTACATTCGGGCTGCTCTAACAGAACACCATGGACTGGGTAGCTTACAAACACCGGAAATTTACTTCTCACGGTCCAGGAGGCTTGATGTCCAAGATCAATGTGCCAGCATTGTTGAGTTCTGGTGAGGCTTGCTTTCTGGTTCACAGGTGGTACCTTCCTGCTGTGTTCCTAACATGCTGGATCTGGGGGGTCTCTTTTATCAAGAGCACTAACCCCATTCACAAGGGCTCCACCCTCAAGACCCAATCACCTCCCAGAAGCCCCAGCTCCTAATACATTACATTGGGCATTAGACTTTCAACATATAAGTCTGGGGAGAACACAGACATTCAGTCCATCTACTGCACAGGTGCACACACCTGCCATCCTTCTGACGTGATATATACTCACTGAGCACACCCTGCACTTTTCTGTGTTATTGTTGCCACATATTCTGTTTGTGTTGTATACCACAGAAACTGTTTTCACTTCTTCATACATTAATTTTTACTCTTTTATTAAGATTCATTTTAAAAAGTTACTTCTGTGAATATCTTCCTCCCTGCCCAACGTCAAACTAAATGTTCCTTCCTCTGTGCTCTGTCAGCACCTGGTCAGTAACCACTAGAATAGCACTCATCACAGGGCATTGTCCTTACTGCATGTGGGTCCCTCTCTTTCGTCAAACATAAACAGTAAGTTCCTAAAGGGCATGTCTTACTCGTTTTTGCGTCTGCATCACTTGGTTAGAACCTGGTGCGTAGTCACCCCATGTTTATGGAGTGAATGGATCACTGAATGATGGAATGAATGAACAATTACAATCTCAACATCATAATCACATACTTAATCCTCTGTATACACATTTTGATGAACTAGTGTATTGTCATAGACCCTCTATATGGGAAACTGAACATGAATAAATGCAAAAACATGTATCTATGAACATCTGCATAAAAATCAGCAGTCGATGACAAAAAAACCCAAATTATGACCAAGGAAAAAGAATAAACACAATATCCAAACTCATAAATATGTTTTGGTCTCAAAGTTAATTTGCAAACTGGTTGATTAGAACTTCAGGCACAATTTCCCAGAGAAACAATATGATGCAAGGGGTTTAGTCTCCGAGTCCCGTCTACCCAAACTTCTTTATCCTGCGACATATTTGAGAATATATTTACATGCCATGAAGTACTAGAAGATCCCAGATTTACGAGACCCTCAGCACAGTGTCCTGACAACCTAGTATATCCTTTCTAACACTTAGAATTTAAAGAAAATAATTGAATTGACTAAAATATCACTTCTCCATCATTTTCAACATAGGTATTTCAGGAGAAAGGAGGCTTTAATAGAACGGAATGATAAATTAGATGAATAATGGAGTATTTCTGAGCACCTTGACATGTGTTTGGTTAGAGAAGCTTGACACTGGACTAAGTCTATTTCATTTAAAAATTCACTGCTTTGCTTTTTCTTAACCAGGGTATTATTCCTAGCACAACTTCCTCCTCCTCTTCCTCCCCTTCCCCTTCCCTTCCTCCTCCCCTCCAACTCCCCCTTTCTCTTCTTCTTCTTCTTCTTCTTCTTCTTCTTCTTCTTCTTCTTCTTCTTCTTCAGTTGCTTTCCGTGGCTTTAAATGCTATTTGTGTTAAGAGAATGTTGGCTGTTCTTTATTTTGTTGTCATGTTGTTGGTGGTGGTGTTTTCCGTGAAGAGGAAAAAAAAAAGAAAGTGAGAGAGAGAAAAGAAGAGGGAGAGAGGGTAATAATACAGAAAGAAGGAAGACAAGAAAAGGTTTTGGGGCAGAGGAAAAAAGCAACTCTAGTGTGCTGGCCAACTGGCTGAGGTGAGGAAAAAATGATTTATGTGGTTTGCAATTTTCATAGTGTAAATATTCTTGATGCAGCTGATTCCAAGCTACCAGGACAACATCCTGAATGTAGACTTGTGTAGAAAAGTGTCCACTTGGCTCTTGCATGCTGTAGGAGCCTGACAAGCCAGCTCTAGGACACCATTGGGGAAGAGAGTGAGAGTGAGGAGAGAGAGAAGAAAAAGAGGAAGAAGGACAGAATGTGAGGGGAATTTAAGAATGAGTTGGAAAAGGCTGGTGTTAAAATGATGGGTGTTTTGTGAGAATCAGGCTAATAGAGGAATAATCCAGGTGTGAGAAGTTCCCTCTCCTGGAACCCAGAGTTAGCATAATCCCAATCTGTGACCTGGTAGGGAAGAGCTTTCCTAGGGGACGGCAGTTGCTACTAGACAAACAGTTCCTGCAAGGTGCATGGTGAGTTATTCTGGAGGTAGTCATTCTCCCGCAGGTAGATATGGAAGATGTTCCCCCAAGAAGCCCTGCCCAGAAAAAGAGAGGGAGAGAGAGAGAGAGAGAGATGATTTCCACTAAACCAATTTTCACATTTATGTGCAAACCACCCGAGGATCTTGTTAAAATGAAGATTCTAGTTCAGTAAGTCTGGGCTAGACCAGAGATTCTGCATTTTTGGAGGTCCCAGGTGATGCCGAGGCTGCAAGTATATAAACTACAATCTGAGTTTCAAAACTACAAACTGAGTTTCATTTGAGCTCTAGTCTGTCTTCTTGTCCATGCGATTCTTTACGTGCCAGATGCAAATCTGCTTATGTCTCATGAGAAAATCCCAACTTCATGAAGTACCACATCCTGTTCTTGTGCTCTAAGAGGAATGACCTAATCATCATAGATTCTGATTATACACAGATGATAACGATAGTAATCATGTTCACTTCTATCTTCTAAGTGCCATTTATGTGTCATTGGCTAACTTCCCATCAGTGGTTAATACGTGTTCTTTTGCTTACACATTATCATAAATATAGTTCATTATAGCAAAGAAACCCTCTTTGCTTTTATCTCATCTGACAGCTTAGCCATTCATCTGACAACTTCAGTTTATAGTCACACTATCTGTCCCTTCTGCTATGGTCTGCATGTTTGTCTCCCTCCCCAAAATTCCTATATTAAAATCTTAACCCTCAAAGATGATGGTATTAGGACGTGCTGCCTTTAGGAGATGTCTGAGTCATGAAGGTGGAGATCTCATGAATGAAATTATAAAAGAGACCCCACAGAGCTCCCTAACTCCTTCCACCATGCAAGGACACAGTGAGAAGGTGCCAGCTCTGAACCAGAAGTAGGGCCTTTACCAGCGTTTGGCCATGCTGGCACCTTGATCTTGGATTTCCAGCTTCCAGAACTGGGAGAAATAGACTTCTGTTGTTTATAAGCCACCCAGTCTATGGTATTTTGTTACAACAGCTCAAATGGACTAAGGTACTCCCTCATACCATTTTCCTGCAAGGATAACACATGGCTTTAACATCAAACTCTTGCCTTTAGACTTTAGGAAGTTGACACAGGAATCAGGCAAACTCCATCTTTCCTCAAAGGGCTTCCTTAAGCTAATGGCCAAGCTTGTCTTCATCTTGTCATTGTCAATCCATTTCAAAAATACCTTCCCCAGTTACAACGGTCTCAAATTTCTCAATGTGTGGAAGATGGCTTATTGGAAGCAAACTGTACTATAATCAATGAAAATCAAGCCAGGAAGGGAGCAAAAATGCCCTGAGGGAAGGAGGGAAGATGAAGTAAAGAAGAACTATAGGTATTGCCAAAGTCTTGCCCTGTCCACTAAGGTGACGTCATCATCCACAAACTGAAAGAAATGACCTCGGAACTGAAAGAAATGTGTGGGCTTCCAGGAATTCCCATTTGCTATGATTATAAAGTGAACGTTAGTAAGTCAACAAATGCTTGTATTTCCATTCTAACAAAGGATGCCTGATATTGCAATCTTAACCTCAAAGCAGAGGGCTGTAAAAATAAAAAAGAGCATCCCCTTTCAAGTTAGAGATATCTGGCTCTAAGTACAAGAATCCATCACTTATGGGCTGTGACTGTCCTTGGGCAAATGACTTAACACACACTCTGTCCTCATTTCCTCATCTTCAAATTGGTGATAATAAGACTTGTATCATAAAACACTTTTCCAGATTAAATTCCATAACACTTAAGAAGAATCTACCACACAAGAGACATTCTATTACTATTACTTTTCCCACTTCCTTTCCTGAAAAAGAGTGAATTTTAGGTGTTAGAAATTTCAAGTCTTATGAGTAGCTAAAGTTTTTAAGGAATGCTAAAAACGTCCCGAAGTATTAAATCACGGGTCACAAATTCTACATATGTTGTAGACACACATCCTTACACAAAGATTCATCTGAATGGTTATGCAATTAGGTAAATTTCATTTTAAAAATCTCTTTTTATCAAGACTATCGTTCTTTTTGTTCCATCCCAGTAGAGCTCCTTCATCATCTATTGTAGACGTCGTTCATTGTTTATTGCTATCATTGGCTTTTAATCGATAAAGGTAGTATTTATTGTTCATAAGTCATAATAATACCTTATAGTTGCACTTCACTAAAATCTTAGCTTTGGCTTTTTTTCCTCATTTAATCTTACAGCAATTCCAGTTAGTTGGCACAGTAGGTATTATTATTTCTGTAGCATAGATGAAGAAAACAATTCATGTAAGTGAACAAAGATCATACAAGAAGGCAGAATGACAGACTGCTGTCAGCTAATCCTTTAAGACAGATTTAATTATCTTTACATTCAGATGGAGACTGAGCTTCTGAGAAGTTAGGGATCTTGCCCAAAGCCACACAACGGATAAATGAACGCAGCTGGAATTTGCATACAGGTCTGCCTGACGCTACTAAGGCTTACACTTTATCCTATTTTCTACTGTATCATTTGAGGTCTAAAGCTATGTTAACTTTGGCAACATTTTATACTAACAGTGCATTTGCATATTCCAGTCTGCTTTGAATCTGAGCCCTGTAAAAGTTTTGTGACATGAAGATGGACAGATATCATTACAATTATTATTTTAGCATTTAAATAGAGGCTCAGATAGTAAATATGTGGCACAACAAAGTCGTAAACACTGTGGTTGGGAGGTATGGTTTGAGAAGAAGAAGGTATCTGTGTGTGAAATGAAGTATCCATGTGGGCAAGGCCAGAAGCTTTACTATAATTCTCACTCCACAAAGTTTGATGAAATGTGCAAGCCCCTCACACATTGGGAGGGTGGATGTCTTTGGGAGGGGGCTGTCTTGAAGCTCAGGGGTGATGGTACCTAGAATTATAGTCGTATGTGTAAACAGGCTCACTACCATCAGTACGACTTGCTTTTCTTGGCAAATCTCTTTGTATTTCCCAAGGAGGCAAGAGTTCAGAGTAGAATAAAGAACTGCATTAGCAGCAGTGTCTGAAAGCCTGCACCTGTCTAAAACAGGCAGCTTGCAAATTAGTCCCGATCGATTGGATTTCCAGAGAGAAAGGGGAATAAAAAGACAATCAAGTCAACCCCCTACCCTTGTCCAGCCAGTGGGACACATTATTCATGACTCAAACCCAGTATGTGCTGTTTATAAATAGTTCTAAACCCCAGGATGCCAAATAAACCCTCTGCTATTTGTACACCATTTGAAGTAAAGCAGGACAAGCTTCAAGCCGCCAGCCTGTGCTTGGGGTTTCCAGAAATTCACTGAGCGTTCTCCTCAAGCCTTCTAATGGTGGTATGAAGGTGTCATTAGGGCATTCTGGACAAATGGCAGACCCTGGCTACAAGTGAGGGATGGTGAGTGGCTAGTGACCATAATGAATGTGTGAAAGGAAAGCTGCCCACTTATAATTAGAACTTGATTGCTGTAGCCCAGTAAAACACTGAAATGTAGACTGATCTGGCTGAAGTAGAGGTGAGGGGCACAAGCCCAGCGTGATAAAACACATATTATTTCTGAAGTGTCTTCTAGGAACAGATAGGACTTGATATTAACCAAGGTCTGGTCAGTAAATAAAGATGTCATGGCAGGTGTTTCAGCAGAAGGAATTTAACATGGAGGACTTAGTTCTGACAGTACTGGGGTAACTGAAAAGCCAAGCAGGAGAAGGTCCTCCAAGTAGCAGACACCAAGATGGGATTAGGTATACTAAAGATGTGTTGGGAAAAGGCCCTATGAAGCACAAAGCAGGAGGGAGCACAGACAGGCAGTGAGAGCCTTCAGAGTCAGAGAGATCTATCATGCATGAGATGAAAAAAAGGAAGGAAGGACTGGGTAGGAAGAGCCTCAGGCTGCCGCTAAGGTTTTGACAAAGTCTCAAACAGGTGAATGGGGGTCTCCAAGGAACAGGTGATCATTAGAAGAATCCTGCCTTGGGCAAGGATGGACTGGATCTAGTTCCCCAGCCATGGTACAGTCATTGGCTGGGAGCAGCCTAGAGAAAACATGACCTTGTCTAACAGCACCACTGAATGGTGGGGCAGCTGGGCCTGTCATTCAACCATGTTCCCCTTGTAGGGANNNNAAAGGAAATATCTAAGCAGGACTCCTCCATAGTGGCTGCAGTGAGGACACCCAGAGATTAGCACCAGGAGGAAGTCACTACCAGCCCCAGGGCTAGGAAGGCAAAGGGAGGTGATGTTTCAGTGTTACAGACCCCATTGCCCTGCAGGTGCTGAACAACAGAGGGAATGTGGGCACTGCAGAAGAAGAGCATAACAACAGAAAGTAATAAAAATACTAAAGTAATTAAAATCTACGAAATGGACCCAGCCAGTCAGCCCTCCTGCTTTTTAAAAATTAATTTTTTGAAAATGGAGAAATTCTCAGGTGCAAAGATTCCACTTCCTGCCAATATGGAGTAACGGGCACTGCATTTACCCAGCTGCCCGGAACTGTTAAAAACCCAGACAAAATAAATGAAACAATCATTCTCAAATTATTAGACCTCAATGGATGAAGTGATCCCTGGGAGATAGAAAACAAATGAGATGATCCCTACTAATGCCTCATATTACTGCTTACAGAAGGTCTGTAGGCTGTCGCATTGTGGACTAAGAGCCTAAGCAGAGCCCGCTGAATTTCTTGAGCTGAGGACACAGAGCTTAGAATCCTGAGAGATAGAAGCAACCAAAAGTTTGGCAGAGTGTTGGAGATAAGAGATCTGTATGGACAGAGAACTCTGGAGATCTACAGAGGGTCCCTCCCAAATATTCAGCTAAATGCTGATACATGTGAGGAGACTCCTCAAGGCCAGTGAAAGAGCCATCCAAAAAGATTAGAAGGAACATTTGCAACGCTCACACAGGCTCTATTTACCAATAGAGAAGAGAACCACATAATTCCTAGGGCATCATGAATGAATTAGTAGAGAAAGTTTTTATCTTAGAACTGTAGGGAAAATTAGCCCTAGACTAAATGCTTTTCTGATCCCACCAAACAATGCTTAAAAGGATAAAACTGTTTCCAAGTAGCTTAATTACATTCCAAGACAATACTTATAGAAACACAAAAATACTCAGCACGCAACAAAGTAAAATTTAAATCATCTGGCATTCAATAAAAAGTTACCAGACATGCAAAGAAGCAGCAAAATACTACACATAATGAAGAAGAAAATCAATTAATGAAAACTGACCTAAAATGGGCAAAGATGATAAGATTAAAAGACAAAGATAATAAAACAGCTATCGTACCAGGAAAATGTACAAGAAAGTAGAAGATTAAGTACGTTAAGGAAATAAATGGAAGATATAAAAATGATAACACTGAACTTCAAGAAATAATTACAATGTCTGAGATGAATAATACACTAAATAGGATTAATAGTAGACTAGACAATGAGGATGAAAAGATTAGGAAAGTTTAAGACACAGCAAAGAAATTCTATAAAAAGAAATACAGATAGGAAAAAATCGAAAAAAGTAGAGAATGAAGGCTCAGTGAATTATGGGACAAATTCAAGGCGCCTAATATATGTATAATTGGTCTTCAAAAAAATGGGCATAGAAATATTCGAAGATAATGGGTAAAAAATTATCCAGATGTGAAAAAAGGAAACCAATAAATTCACAGATCCAAGAGCATCAAACCCAAACCCAAACCCAAACCCAAACAAAAGAAACATGAAGAAAATTACATGGAGGTACATCATGATCAAATTTTGTAAGGCTAATGAAAGAAAAAAAATCACCCAGAGGACAAAAAACCTCAGTTTCACCTTTAATAAACTAAAAAAAGAAGAGAAAGTGTACCTGACATAAGCAGGAGAAGGGGAATAATTAAGATTAGAGTGGAAGTCAAAGCAATAGAAAACAGAAAACAGTAAAGAAAACCAATAAAACCTCTCTGAGCCTCAGTTTCTTCATGTGTAAAATGGGAATAAAAATATCACTATAATAAATCTTACCAATTCTATTTCCCCACACTAAGAATCAATGGTGGTGTCCTTTATCATCACAATTGCATTATAGTTTTTCTAGTGACAAAGAAAAAGTGAAATGATACCTGAATCTAATTTCCAGTGTCAAAAATTGTTATACACCAAAAACATCTTTAGTCATTCCTATTACCTACTTGACCCCTGAGCCATAGAAATTTGCAGTGTGTGGCCTACACCTTAACATAACATTAAAGTATTTTTACAAGGTCACCCAAATCTGTTGGTCCTTCCTCATCTCCCATTTCTTACAACTCTGTTACAGCCAACTTGACCACCTCACTTCCCCTGCCGTATATACCATGCTCATTCTTGCTGCGGAACTTTGGACACGCACTACCTACAAGGTGGAACGATGAATCCTTCTACCTCTCTGAATTCTACTAACCCAGCAAGGTCCTTTTGAAAGCCAATGTTTTCTGTAAAGTTTTGTGATACCTCTTAACCAACTTGCCTTCCATAATCTAGACCTCCAAGGAATATACAATCAAGCAAGGAAGAGTAACACATAAACAAATAAGTGGGATAAGATGCAATGTGTACTGTACATATAGCACAGGCATGTAGCAAAACCTAGGAAATCAGAGAGGGGGGATTAATTGCCCCCAGCAGATAAGGGAAGGATACACAGAGTTCACATTCATAAAAGTCTCTAAGAATGAGTGGGAGTTCAATCACAGAGTGGAGAAGCGGGGGCAGAGAAAGCAGCCTATGCAAAGTCAAGAAAATGGAGAGCTACATGCTTCGGGAACAATGAGTAGTATGGAGTGGTTGGCTAGAGGAGAGGACCCAAATCCTTCTGCTTCCCCAATCCTCTCCATCAGCTGTAGGAGGGTAGGCTCCCTAGAAAGCAGATTGAATTAAGACATTAGTCTGGGGGTCACTTATTAGAGTGTGGTCTTGGGATTGATAGCTGTGGAAGAGAGGAAGAGGAAGCAGGATTGAAAAGAAGTTGAATTTACATTCAATCTTAGTGATTGGATCAGATCACCCCACAGTTAGCTCTGGAGCTGGGATGACCCCTCAGACTTTCATGTCCCTGCCTCCAACAGTCACTGGATGTGGGCTATCCTTGGACTGGGATGGCACTGAACAAGTCCATTTTCTTCAACTCATGACAATTCTCAAGGAGGGCTGACAGATACGGGTCATCTTCTAGTAACACTCCCAACAGCTGAATTAACTAACAAGCCCTCCATTCCTGGTGGGGGATCTGTGTGGCACAACCAAGTGTCCACCACAACCTGCTTATTTCGACCACCGCATTTCATCATGGCTCCTTTCCCTTCCAAAAACCAATATTGGATTTGAAGTGCAGCAACACTGATCTCCCATGTGCGCAGAGCAAAGCTGAGAAATTTGCAGCTCAAGATGGGATGAATTCCAATGTTTCAGATATTTGACAAACCACTGATCATCAATAGGGATAAGTCTTCAGAAACCAACTCATGAAGTAGAACGATCTTTCACCAAGCAATCTGGCCAGACAGATCTTAGTGATATTTGCTCTTTCAAGGACTAATTACCATATTATTAAATAAAGCTAATTATCATAATTTTAACTACCAGAAGATATCATGGGAATTGTAGTGGGCATGAATAACCAATATGTAGTAAAATAAAATAGTTAGAATTTGCTCAGAACTCAAGGAGAATGCTCTGTAGGCAACTGCTGATCTTCAGTGGTGAGTTCATTTATTTGCTGCCCGCTCAGCCTTCCCCGTAATAAAGTCAAACCCGTCCATCCTCCTGTATAGTAAGCAGAATTCTAAGAGAGCGTCCAGTGATCCACACCTTTGTGTAATAGCCTCTCCTTGAGTCTGGGTGAAACCTGTGACTTACTTCTACCCAAAAGACTGGCAAAAGTGATGGGATTTCACTCCCATGACTGTGTTTTGCTGTATGGAAAAGATGAAGGGATTTTAACAGATGTAATTAATGTCCCTAATCAATTGATTTTAAATTTATCTAAGGGGAGATTACCAGGAGTGGGCCTTTACTAATCATGTAAGCCCTTTAAAGGATGTTCTAGAGATTAGAGATAGAAAAAGGAAGAGATGCTCCTTACAGCCTTAAAAAAGCGGACTACCGTGAATTTTATAGCCTCAATAGAAGGACATGTCATATGTGAACATGTGTATCTATCTATACATCTATCTATATGTGCATATGTATATAGTTGACCCCTGAACAATTGGGGGGTTAGGGGCAGTGACCCCCTGTACGGTCAAAAATCCAGTGTAACTTTTACTCCCCCAAATACTAATAATAGCCCACTGTTGACTAGAAGCCTTACTGACAATGTTGTCAATTAACATATTTTGTATGTTATATATATTACATGCTGTATTCTTACAGTAAAGTAAGCTGGAGAAAAGAAAATGTTCTTAAGAAAATCCTTAAGAGAAAATACATTTGTAGTACTGTACTGTATTTATATTAAAAAAAAATCCTCATGTAACTGGGCCCACACAGTTCAAACCTGTGTTGTTGACAGGCCAACTGCACACGTTAAAATTTTCTATGTTCCAATATGTGTACTCCTCTACACACCCACTGTTACATGCATGTGTATATATTCACACGTGTGCAAGTGTGCACATGCATGTGCTCTATGAAAAAGAATTCATAGAAGTAGTATATAGCTAAGTGTATATTTTCATATGTGCAAATGCATATTTATACATACATTCTGCTCACCATTGCCTAACTTTTGTACATTTAATTGTATGGTATGGTGTGCCTGTGAGATGGAGCCTATCACCCACTAATATCTTATATGCAGGCTCACTTTCACCCAAGTGTCGAGAAAGAGCCACCGATATTTAAGTGACTTTGGTTTCCCTTGGACATCCTGCAGCTCTCCATTTGGTGTTAATGTAAATGAACTGAAATGGAGCATGAGATCAGGGCAAGATGATTGCGATTCCCATCTCTGCTCCCAGCTGGGCCACAAATGGAGCCTGGTAATTCATCCCCCCTGCTCCCCAGGCCAGGAGTCTGGGTCTCTTTCCATTACCCTTTACTGGGACTCTGCCTGTTTTCTGACAAGGAGTTCAGCAAAAACCATTTGGCAAGTGCAATCTTTCGGTCTCCCGCTTTAATACTCAACGTCCAGAGAAGCACATTCCTCTCCCTTTTCTCCCTAAGAGGTCTTTTTTATTTCCTTCTAATGGACTCTTTTAAGTGACAAATTTCCAGCTGTTGTCAGGATTTCTCCATTAATGTGGTTTGAGGCTCTCGGGGAGCCTTCGAGCTCAGAGGCCGTGTCATCCTGAGGTACAGATATACCTGTGTGAAACTTGAACTCCATGGTCAGTACCTGTGTTGACAAGACTCTTAAAGTCACAGCCACTGGGGACCCTCTGAGGATGTAGTAAATATACACTAAAACCACAGTCTTAGATTTGAGAACTTTTTTCCTCTTTTGCTTACGAGATATGGGCTTAGATTTTCTTACTGAGTCTACTTACTCTACTGGTACTACTACTAGTAGAAAAAAGTGAGTCAGGAGTTGAGCAATTACACTACCTTCCTTCTAGACTCCTTTTCTCTTCAACAGAAAGGGTTAAGGCTTGCTACTGCTATGATGGAATTAACTGACTCAGCTAATTTATCAAACATGTCACGCTCTGATGTTTATCACCTCTGAGGGTCATTAATGGAGCAATTTGCAGGGTTTGTTACAAGTACAGTTTCTGGTTCTCTACACACTGTAGCCAGAGCAGTCTTTGAAAATGCAAATCAGATCATGTCACACCGTTTATAATTATCTAATGGGTTCCCATGGCTTCTAGAATAAACCCCCAAAATTTCTCATTGCTTAAAAGACCCTGCATACTGTCCTCCTCCATCTTCCCAGCCTCATCTCATGATTCACTCCTCCTCAACTTTCTTGCATAGAATAGACTTGCCCCCTTTCTGTCTCCCTAACTCATAGTGCTTGCTCCTTTCTGTGAATGCTCCTCCTCTCTATTTTTTTTTTTTAGATTTTTATTTATTTATGTATTTAGAGAGAGAGAGAGAGCAGGAGAAGGGGGAGGGTCAGAGGGAGAGGAAGAATCTCGAGCAGACTCCCCGCTGGGTGCAGACCCTGACTCAGGCCTCGATCCCATGACCCCGAGATCATGACCTGAACTGAAATCAAGAGTTGGATGCCTCACCGACTGAGCCACCCAGGTGCCCCTGAATGCTCCATCTTTTGGCTCCTGTTATTTCCTCTCTTGGATATTCTCTTTCTTTCCTGTCCCCTCACTAGCCAAATTTGTTAATGATCAGACCTCAGTTCCAATGTAACCCCCCCATGCACTCCTCCCCACACATATACACCAAGTCAATCGCCTAGTCAGACTCCCTCACAGGACCCTACATTGGACCCACCAGTTTATAATTGGATGGTCCTTCATCGGACCCATTAAAGGTAGTCAGTGTACATCTACTTGTGTGATTCTTTGCTTCATGTCGTCTTCTACTAGACACAGGGTAAGAACTGCTTCAGTTGGACTCAGCAGTATAGTCTCCATGCCAAATACTGGCAGCTGGTCCATAGCAGGATGCTCAACAAATATCCACCGAACGAATGAGTGTGTAGATTGGGCTTTACCCTGATTACAGCAAAGCCCGAACTCTGGCGTGCATGCTGTCTCCTAGATCTCTCAGTGTCCAGTTCCAACACCACACGGAATAACTTCCTTCTAAAAATGTATTTATGAAATTTGGTGGAGCTCTTTTGCTGGTGAGGGAGAAAAATGTACTTCACAGCATTCAAACTGTCTTTCTGAAATAAGAGAACATTACTTGTGAATCCTTCGCAAAGTTTGGCAATTTTCAATTTAAATATTTACCATGAGTTCACTTATCATATTTACCATGAACACATAATGCAAGGCAGATGGTAATAAATATTATAATAGACCTCAAAGGTGTCATGAGAACCAAACAGAAGGAATTAATCACCACCAGGGAAACCAAGGAAGTTCCCAGGTAAAAGTTAACACAGGAACAAGGCCTTGAAGTTTGAGTAGGTTGGTAAAGACACTTTCAACACTGTTCCCCTGGCCAACCCCTGGCTAACTCTAACTATCTTTACAATTAAGCTTAAAAATCACTTCCTCCTGGAAGTTTTCTCTGACCCCATCCTCCAACCAAGTTACATGCTCCCAGTGCCCTATCCCCATTCACATCCTGTCTCTTATTTGTCCACCTTGTTAAACTCTAAGCTCACAAGAAAAGGAACTGAAGGTGACTTATCCACCACTACATCTGCGTGGTTTAGTACACTGCCTGGCAAAAGGCAGCCATTTAATGATATCCAATGCATGAATACGTGAGTGACAGAAAAACGGGAAGTGTAAGTGGAAACAGCAATCCAGGTACGGAGAAGCACCATAAAGGCATAAAAGAAAGGAACGACTGGTGTGGTCAAGTGTACATGGGTACATTGCTCCACAAGAGAAAGAAAACACTGGGGCAGTTACGTGTATATTGGATATGGGGGGCATAGGAAAAGGAAGGTTTGAAAGGTCAGCTGGAGCCAGATTTTCAAAGGACTTGAATCATAGTGACGATCTGTAGTTTCTGTCACCATGAGGAACTATATGCTTCTTATGTAGGAGGACAGTAATATTAGATTTGTACTGTACAAAAAAAATCACTTTAGAGGAGCAGAAGTGGGAAAAGTGGAGAAAGAAAAGAGAACGAAGATACAGAGAACTTCTAGGAAGCTACTATGATTACCTAGTTCATGATTTCTTAGCCTTGGCCCCAGTAACATTCTGGGCTGGTCAACCTTTACTGTGGGGGGCTATGTAGTTCACCGTGGGATGGCTAGCAGCATCCTTGGGCTCTACCCACTAGATGCCAGTAGCACCCATCCCCTAAGGCGTGGCAACCAAAAACGTCTCCAGACATTGCCCACTATTTCCTGGGGGACAAAATTACCCCTGGTTTTTTGAGAATGACTGCTCCAGGTGATAGGCAATATGGTATAATCAAAGGTGGTGGTTTTTAGGATGAGAGGATGGGTTAGATACCAAGGACACTAATGAAAGTCATTCCCACAGGGAACAACCATTTGTCATTGTGCAGCACAATTGGTATACTGCCCATAGAAGTAGGTCTCCTCAGAAGAGGACAGGTAAACTCCTCTTACAGTGATCACATTTCTCCTAGAAACCATACAGATAGCCGAGTTCTAGACATTTCCATCTATTTTGTTGGATTGAGTAGTCAAGAGGCCATCATTCTTCTTTGATAGTAGAACTCTGATTCTCTTTGGCACTTCTGTCCATGGACTTTAAACTCCTACCTTCTGACTCCAAGGATGGAACAATGACACAGAGCCCTGAGCTAAGCAGATACAGGGGATGCCATCAGGACACCTCAAAGGAACAGCCCATCTGAGGAAGAAGTCAAATGGGGAAAAGAAGCCAAGAGTAGCAGGGAGAGAAACAGAGCTGTGATGGGGTTATCTGTGCTCTGGAATCCAACCATGCCTGAACCTAGGCCAGCCTTAGATTCCTCAATTTAGTGAGTTAACAAAATCATATTTTTGGTTTGGGTTATCTGAAGAACTGAGGGTGAGCCATATTGTTCAAGGAGAAGAGCAGTCATCTAACAATATCCAAGAAGTGGCATTATAGAGTGTAGAGTGAGCACTGGACATAGAATCAAACTTCAGATTTGAATCTAAACCCAATCATGCACTCATCTATTGATCATTCATTGAACTTTAATTGAGTATTTCTTGTGTTATGGGTAATGAACTACACTGGGGCAGAACAATAGGGAAAAAAGATGGTCTTAACTGCAAAGAACTTATATTCTAATGCTCAACTGATGATGGCAACCCCGACTGCATATTTGAATCACTTCTGGGAGTTTTTAAAAATGCCAAGGCCTGAGTTCCATGCCAGACCAGCTAAATCAGAATTTCTTAGACAGGAAGTAGGTGATATTTACTGAGGTAATACTAATGATGGTTGGGTTCTATCCCCATTTTACAGAAAAGGAAGCTGAGGTTAAATAACACGTTTAAGTATACACCACTGGTGAGAGACAAAGCTAGAATCTGAACCCAGACGAGGTCCCACAGGATTCCAGAGAATCCTCTTAATCACTAAACTATGCTATCATTCAAAAGGCATAGAAACACCATGGTATATTCAGTCCAATATTATTAAATACAAGCCAAGTTCATTTTCAGAATTCTCAGCTCTTCCTTTGTCTTCCCTTGTTCTTGGCCTCACCAATCCCAGCCTCACACACACACACTCTCTCTGCACAGGGCTGACAACTTTCCTTCTCTGTCCTATTTAAAATATTCTTTCCAGAAATTATATGCTATCCTTCACTTACAATGCAGAGTATGCATAAGTCATGGTGCTTCCTTATCCAGAGTCACACTTACGTCTTGAAATAGCTGTGTCTGCCATGGAATAGCAGAAAGAACACTGGCTCTGGAATTAGAAATCTCCACTTTGCCACTTTAACTTAACTAGTTCTGTAGCTTCAGATAAATTATGTAACTACTCTGAGCCCTAGTTTCCTCTCCTGCAAAGTGGGAATAACCCCTCTCTTGTTGTATTTACAGCGTTTAACGTGGTGTCTCAAACATGGCAGTCATTAAATTAATGGCAACTATTGTTATTACAATTTCTGGATATTCATATCGATTTTCATATGACTGAGGTTATCAAAAATATGTAAAAGTAATTAAAACATCCCAAATCATCAATCAGCTACTATGTTCCTGACATTGTCATCATTGCTTTACATGCATTTTCTCAGCTACTACTAAAAATAATCCTGTAAAATAGGTGCTACCATTTTCCACATTTTAGAGACAAGGAAACAAAAACAGGATACCATCCTTTCCTAGGAAAATGTTAAAGATTTACATAGTCTTAGTGCAAATTCTTTTAGGGTTTCCAGACCCAATATCCAATGGGGGGTTGTCCCCAAACACTACACCAAGCAATACTCTCAAACACCAGCAGGTTATCTGAGAATTCGACTCAATTCTGACACTATCTACTTCAAGAAAACAACAGATTCCACCAGTTAAGAGTTCAGTGCTCTAAGACTGTCCCCTACCCACAACTACAGATGCCAGTCCCAAGCCCCAGCATGTTGTTACCTTACTTCTGACTGACAGGCTACGGATGGGAAGGTCCACAACCTCCTCTTTAAATTCAAATAATTTGCTAGAGTGGCTTACAGAACTCAAGGAAACACTTATTTACTTTGACCAGTTTATTAACAGATATGATAAAGGAGACAGTTCAACAGCTAGATGAAGAAATACATGGGGTAAAGTGTGGGGAAAGAGCGTGGAGTAGATGTGCCATTCTCCCTACATGTCCACTTGTTCACCACCCCAAAAGTACTCTGAACCCAGTTCTTTTGGGTTTTTATGGAGGCTTCATTGCATAATCATGATTGACTAAGTCATTGGCCATTGGCTGATTCAATCTCCAGCCTTTTCTGCTCCCAGAAGGTTGGGGAAGGGGGGTGAGGTGGAAAATTTCAACCCTTTAATCACCTGGTTGGTTCTCCAGGCAACTGGCCCCCATCCTTGGGTGGGGTCCAAAAGTCACCTTAATTAACACTACAAAAGACATCTTTATTGCTTTTATACAGGAACTTCCAAGGATTTTAGGAGTCAGGAACCTGAGAGGAAGACCAAACACAGAAGAAATATTCAGTTTGGTCATCTGAATTTCTTGTAAATTACAATATTGTACAAATTGTAGAAGTTTCCTTTTTAGGAACAAATATCTGCACTGCTATTGCCATGTGCCAGGCATTTGTTGTGACAGATGTTTGTGTACGTTACCCACTTAATGTTTACAACAACCCCACTTTACAAACAAACAGAGGCACAGAGAAATGATGTTAGTTGCCTGGGATGTGGCTAGAACCCTGGTCTCTCACTCAAAGCCTGTGTGCTTTTTCCCCCTCCTAGATATGAATAAAAGCTAAATTAAGGGTTTTGATTAATTAATAGTATATGTGCCCAGGAAAAAGGGCTTCATTTGTAGATCGACAAACCCCAACCCACCAGAGAAGGGATCTAATGAATTTTCATTTCCTTCTACTCCATTTTACTGAACTCAACACTCTTCTCTGCTTTGCTTGGCCAGACATTGATACCTCTTCAGCCATCCAGATTTCCATCCGGAAATGCTCCCCCTCTTGGGAGGACTCACTCAGCATCTCCTTTATGAATCCAATCCCCTTTGCAAATACAAACTATCCTTGTCTAGTCTGAATTGGAAAGAGTTCCTCTGTTTCAGAATAGAGAACTCTCCCTGCATTAAAAGAGAAATTCCTGCAATATGATCAAATAGGGTAATCAGCTCAAGTCTATCACATTGAATTAGTGGCAAAGATAGTTCCCACGACTTAATTAATTCTTCTATTATCAGCATTCATGCTCTTCAACTGAATCTCATTTGCATATTCCCGTAGAGCATCATTATTTAAGTTTAAAGGCACTTAAAATCAAGTCACACAATGGTTATATGTAACTCAAATCAATGCAGGCTATTCAAAGAAAAGCACTGACTGGCTATAAAGACCTGCTCTATTTAAGCCCACATCCCTATAATGCCACTGAGCACCTACTATGTGCAAGACATTAAACAACGAATTTCAGTTCTTATGGGTGCAGTGCATAGGAAACTGCATTTAAAATAACAGTCCTGTCAAGTTACTGATCTACATTGTATATATTTCCTGGTCATAGGCAGCTTCCACACAGAAACATCTGGATGCAAACTGAAGAATTCAATTACTCAGATCCAAGTGGGTATATCTGTTTCCTGGTAGCTGGATAATTGACTTATAGCTGGCTTCCTACAGATATAGCCCAAAGACAGAATGACAAAGACAGAATGACGTAATAGATTTTTTTTTTTTAATTCTGCTAAGAAAAAGATCTTTGCAGACATGCTTGACATTATGCAGGTAGCCACCCAAACAACCAAATTATAATTGCTATTTGGTCACATCGAGATGCTACATGAGCTCTCTGATTAATACAACTGTGTAAAAAATACGTCAAGATACTGCCATAATATTGTCTGATATTTTGCCTCGAGTAAATTTTCTGAGGCATTTCCTTGCCTATGAGCAAGACAGCTATGGCAAGGTAGTAATTTCCAGGAATGAGGGGAAGCCAAAATGAGGTTCAGATTTTGGATGATAGTGAAGCAAATTTTAAAACAATGTTTTGAAATCATTGTTACTCTAAAAATCCAATGTTAGAACTTTTATTGTGTTAGCCTAGTCTCTGAAACAAGAACAGAAATTTAAACATTTGAAATATAAAACAAGTCAATCTGGATTTTTTTTTTCTTTTAATATACTTTCATTAATTCCATCTGAGCCTTAGCCTCTCCAGATCCCTGGAATTCAAGGAGTCGTCTCCATGTGTTTGATGAGGAAAGAAGGAAGACTGGGTGGGGGGAAGGGGAGGAAGATGGAGGACATAATGAGAATAGACACACCTCTCCTCATACTCAAAAGACACTCTGCTGTGCAGCTCCATTCCCTTCTGTCAAACAGCTTCCCACACAAAAGCCATCTGTAAAGGGAAGGACGTGACAAAGCAAGTTGTTGACAGTACGCAGTGAAGTTCATCTCTGGCTTTGTTAGGAAGAGAAATGGAAAGCAGAAGCTTAGGGCTGTCAGTAATTTCGAATATGCTGTTTGCCCAGATGATGGAGAAGACCTTGTTTACTCTGTCTGAGCTCATCCTGCTTCCAAAATCTGCAGTGACTCCCTAGTGCTTCTCAAGAGTTAATGTGTTTGGAGGATTGGAGTCACCTGGGAATCTTATTAAAATGAAGAATCTGTTTTGGTGTATCTGAATTCTGCATTTCTTAAAGACTCCTAGTTGATGCCTGCTGCCAGTCCATGGTCCATGCCTCAAGACCCAGCACACCCAGGATCATCCCCTCTCCTCTGGACTTCACCCACACCCCAGCCAAGCCGAACCACTTGCTCTTTCCTAGACAGATGCTATGCTCTGCTTCTTCTGACACCCACCTCTAAAGTTCCCCATGACCCCCAATGCATATGGCTCCAGGAGTAAGAGCAAAAAAAAAAAAAAAAAAAAAAAAAAAAAAAAATGTTCTCTTCTGCCATGAGGCCAAGCTCATTTCAAGGGTCGGTGTGCAATTTCTTCTTCCCCTAGTGGTACTTGCTGGGACTTTTGTAAGCTGCTGGAACACTGTAACTCTTCCTCCTCCTCTTCTTTTTCTTTCATTTGAATATTTAGTGAAGCATCTAAATGCCTGTGCTGAGGGCAAAAATTCTGGGATGAACACAGCTCCTGCCCTCCTGACTTTCACAGGCTGAAGGTGGTAGCATTTGGAGAGATTAGAGGTACTACACCGTCAGTCAGTACACTATGGAGGGGCTCCTGCTGAGAAAGCACACACTGCTCTGGAAGGATTGAGGAGCTGAGTTTTAAAGGAAGATTTTTACATAGCTGAGAAGGGAATGCATATTCTTCCGACAGGGAAAAACAGAATCACCGGCACAGCAAGAAGGGAAGGAATGACACTGCAGGCGATAGAAAGGGCAAGGGGAAAAGTGTCAGAGTGGAAGCTAAAGTTGTTTGACTTCCACTGTTGAGATTCTCTGACATTTTCTCAATGGCTCCAAGCCAGAACACACTCCTTCAATCCCTTCTCTTGACAGAGTCTCCTTTGGAATTCTGGGCAATCACGTCGAGCCTCCTGAGACAAACCTAGAAGCCCTGAGGCTTCTGAAACACGGAGGTTACTTGCCTGATCCTTGAGCACTGCCTCGCCTATAACTCCCATGCTCACAACTTCAGTAGCAGCAATTTCCATCTTCAATCTTTGTGTTTCTCCAGGAGTAGATCCTGAAGCAAGGGCTTGAGTGCAAGTGGTTTCTTTGGGCTATGAAGACTAGCAGAGGCATAGAGAAGTGAGAAAGGAAAGGGGAGACAAACAATATAGGGTGCATTATTAAGCAGCTACTGCTGTGGGTGCCTGGAACTTCATCCCACTCAGGAGCCAGGGTGAAATAATATGTCTCTCAGTTACTAGACAGAGGCCAAGGGATCTGGGGGTTCTCAGACATCCATTTCCCTCAGTCCCTGGTGAGAGCCACGGGTGGCATAGGCATAGGCATACTCTTCCGGTTCTTCTGGTCTGCCATGCACAGCAAGTGAGTCTCCTACAGCGAAAGAAAGCCCTCAGGCAAAGAAATGCAGGAGAAAGAAATGGCCGTTGGAAGTCTGGTGGATGCATGCTGGGCTGGTGAGGTAGGGGTGTTATGAACAGAGCTGCAGGTGGCTGCCACATGCCTCACAGGCTCCAGGGCCAGACCTCCTTCCTCTTTGCCTGCTCCCAGTACTGCCCTCAGCCCCATCTTCCTAGCGTTTGACTTTGAGGATTCGGCCCCCTGTTTTGGGTTCTCCTCTAGCTGAAGATTCCCTCCCCATCGCTAGGGGGTACAGTGCACACCGAAGTACTCAGGAACGTTGGTGGAATTTCTACCTGATGACTCAAATCCAACGGGCCGCCTGGCGAACTTATTCTAACATGATCCTGAAATGAAACTGAGATGACTTCACACCAGATACATATTTTATCTGTAGGTCCACATTTATATTCCATCCTGGCTCTCTGGTGACTGATGAAACGTGAGAGCAATTTATTTTTGCCTGATTCAATGACGTCACCATGTCACACTCCGGAGGTTATATTACATTGCCTCTTCTCTGCCCCAGTTGTGCACAGTCCTGTAATATTAGGGAGGTTTTGCGACAATTCCTAAGCCTCAAGTATATTTCCCCAGTGGTCTACTTTTACCGGCTTTCTCTCGATCTTATTAAAGGCATCAGGTTTAGGAGCCCGCAGTGTCAGCTGCTGGTTTTGCCTCTTTATCATTCACTGACCTTGCGTTGGCCGAAAGGAGAACTAACTCCTCCACCCTCAGACCACCGCCTTTCGGTGGTCTAATATACCCACGCAACAGGCATGTGACTCAGGCTCGGCCAATCAGAACGTTCATTTCCTTTGGCCATTGTAATTGGTCCCGCTTGGGCATGTGACACGTTCAGAACCAATGGAATGAAACAGGATGTTTGCGGGATTATCGAGAACATTTTTCCTTTCTTGTTCTGGACTTGAACTCGAGAGGGTTTTGGCTAGGACCTGCTGTCTGGCCGTCTTATCCTCCAACCTGGCCACCGTATCATCCAACAGGGAGGACAGCAGAACTGCGAACGGAACTCAGCATGGAGGGGAACTGAGACTGCATGACTAATAGAGCTGAGCCTGAAGCCGGGGATCTTTCTGGCCCTAACAGGACTATAAGAGAACAATGTTGATGATCATTTGGTTGGATTTTCTGTTGCTTGCACACAAAGATCTCTAACTGATAAAGAACCCGAGAAACCTGGCTTTAAATCCCAGCTCTGCCTTTTGCTAACTCTGTTTTATTTTTACTCATTCATTTGGGGGGGGGGGAGAAGGAGAAGTAGACTCCCCACTGAGCAGAAACCTGACTCCAGGCTCGAGTCCAGGATCCCAGGATCATGACCTGAGCTGAAGGCAACTGCTTAACCAACTGAGCCACCCAGGTGCCCCAACTAGCTCTGTTTTTAAAGTTCAGTTTCCTCAACTTCCAAAGGAGATAAAATTTCCCCCTGACAGGGATATTGTGAAGATGAAATGAGATGATGTATTTAAGCCTCTCTGCACAATGTCTGCCTCCAACGCAGGAATCTATGAAAACGTAACTCCCTCTTCCTTTCCCACTCACTTCCCTGCACAGCCCACCATCCTTCCCTAAGCATGTCCCAGCCCAGCAAGGGTAAAGTTCTGCACATTGGCTGCATTCCCATAATTGATAACATTAGAAAAAATGAATGCACCCATGAAAACCCTGATGTCGAAGTATCCCATGACCACAATCAGAATATGCTGAGGAGAGCAGGAGCTCCCAACTGGCCCACGAAGACTTCTGCCATCTTTGTGACTTGAATGATTTATGTGTCTGCACTGGACCTCAGTCGTCTTCTTTTTCCAATGAGAAAAATAGTCTAGAGGTGGTATCTGAGGTTTCTTTTAGCTCAGAAATAGTCTAGGCCTCATTTCTTGAAATGCCTCCTCTTTGTATTCAAAGCAGGACCAGGACCTGGGTGAGGCAAGTGGGAAGCCTAGGACAGAGTACACAAGGAGGCACGTGCCCCTGGGTGCTAAACCGCACGGCACAACTCAGAGTAAGTGCCTCCTTAAATTTCTCCCTAGGCACCAACCCTGATCACTGTACTCTCAGGCCTAATATGTTCCATGTAGAGCGTACCTTGTCTAGAATAGATGGAAACCAAATACTGTCTTCATTGTGGCTGGTTCTAACTAGCTAATGATGCTAAGTAATTCTGAATTTTGAGTTAGGACCAGGAAAGCAGACCCTTCCTGGACCCAAATGAAGACATTTCCTGACCTATGAATTATGGGACCTATTTTAAGTAACATGGACAAACTTATGAACCATATTGTTCTATCTAGAGCTTAAGCTTTCAGTTTTGAATTAGCATAAGCACCATGAACCTCCCCCAAACCCCGCTCCGGGTTTTCTAGCACATCACAAATACCACCATCATCTCTGCTCTTCACAGAATGATTTGGGGAGCTTCTTCATTGATGCCACCCTTTATCTGGCAAGTATATTGATTGAGCTCATTAAAAAACAAAACAAAACAAAACAAAAACAAAAACAAAACACCTCTGATTTTGTTTTATTCTCTGACAATGTGCATATCTTGTAGCTTTGGGGGAGAAAAGTTGATTCCTCTTCATTTATGATGAGATACATATGACTGAGAAAAAGACGGGTGCAGGGAAGGAATATTCAAACACTGAGAACAGTGTAGAAATAATAAGACACAGGAAGGAGGGGTAGGGATTGGTTGGAAAGGGAGTCATTTTCAGACTCCATCTTTGATGTAGATATCCACATGTAAATAAGTACACAAGTGTAATTTGAGCATTTGCCAAATATGGGCACTTGACCTGTGCCATCTTACTTAATGCTCATGATAAACAAGAAGCCATTGTTATCTCCATTTTATAAATAAGTAAACAAAGACTGAGCCCAGGTCAGTTTCTCAAAGTCACAGGACTCAAGTGTGGTTAAACAGCCTAGGTCGAAAATGAGGTTTCTCTGACTTGAAGACAGTTTGCCCCTTTTCACAATTCTGCAAAGAGTCAATGTGATTTTAATTGACTATTTGTCCTTTATACCCCTCAACATTTTGTGTTCTTGGTCATCAGCTAAGTTGTAAGGGGATGAAGTTTTAACTCTCCGGCCACTGAAGGAGCTAGCTTTAATAACCTGCTTCAGTGGATGGAGTAACAATAGAACCCTTTTGGGAGAATTAAGATTCTGATTTCATGCCTGCTTTGCCAGCAAAGTCTCACAGCTGTGGCTGTGGCTGTGGCTGTGGCTGTGGCTGTGGCCATGTTTGTAACAGAGCTCTGAGCATTGGGGTCCACAGCAGCCCCTGCAAGATCCCAGAGGAACAGCAAGGCTCTCTCCCCCCAACCCCCACACCTAATGTATCAGTAACAAATACCTTACTGATAGCCCTGAATTTCGACAGCTCTAGAAGAGAACATCTTCCCAGTTAGTGTCTTTTTATGAAAAGCAGTTTCATGAGTGGAGTTGCAAGCAATTTGCCTGGTTGCATTACTAACCCAAACTCAAAACTAATCCAAACTCAAAACAGCCATCTGAAGGAATTGCTCCAATGATCCTGCACCTGCTATTTTATGGTCCTTTGAAAAGGCATTTGTTTGTGAGAAACACAATTAATGTCATTTAGTTCCTTTCAAACACCCAATAGTGGATGAAGAATCATCAGAGGAGAAAGTGAACAGTTCTTGGAAGCGGTAATTGTAGAAACAATTACAGCAAGTGACCGGACCAGTACTGGCTCCCTCAGAGGACAGAGGGATGACTCTAGCACCTGCCCAGGGCAGACACTGATGTTTCCTAGCCTTAGCAAGAGGCATGTATGCAGACAACAACTAGATACCTAAAGTAATGGGGACCATTCTGGGGTGAATTTTTCTCAATGCTTAAATATACAGGATTTTCTTCATTTCAGCCTTCTTGTGTGGTGCAGATATTCACATGCAAATGAGTCCCTAATATGTAATGTAATAAAGGAAATATCTATAGAATATCTTTTGAAATTGATGTGATCAGTTAGGTATAATCACTGATATTTTATAGCTTGACCAACCTCAACAGTCAGCTCTGATTACTCCTTTTAGCCTATTTGTCATGCCCAGTAAGTATATTATATTTGTTACTTTTGCTATGCCCCATCAAGTCCACCCAAGACCACGAACCCCTTGAATACTCCATCACATACTCAGTTCAGTGAGCCCCTGTGAGGCTTTGAGTCCCTAGCACCTGGCATGTAACTGACCCTCAATAAATGTTGGATGCATTGATTTTGCAAACTGATCTCCAGCTATCTTCACATATGATTTCTAATAATTTCTTAACACCTTTTCCACCAAAAACTGGGGAACCCAGTCAATAAACAGAATATATGTATACACACACACACACACATACATATACATATGTGATATATAATCCGTATATATATGCATATGTATATATTGTGTATATATGTATATAATATGTATGTATGTACACACACATATATATAATATATATATACACATATACATATACATCTATATGTACACACACATACAATTCCAGGATGGCCAAATCCTAAACCGGGAATAAGAAAAGTTGGTCAGTTGGTCTTTTTACTCTTTTTTTACCTAAAGTTTTTTTGTTTTTTCTATTTCTACTTTAACTCTGCCACTAGCAAGTTATCTATCTGCTGGCATATAGCTTTCCCTTTCTGCCATAAGTTTGCTTGTGGTTTATATTTGTTTCTAGGGATTCTTTCTGCTCTGACTTTTTACTTAATGGAGAGAGAACCAGAACAGCCAAGTTTTCAGAGGAAAAGTAGAGAAAGAGAGTAAAATATCAATTAAAGCTTAAGAGATTGGCATGGATCTCTGCTAAACTAACTTTGCATTGGTGCATGTCTCTGCAGAAAACAGAGAATTCAGTGTTGGGTGTGGGATGGCTGTAAGTTGGGTGAGACAGAAGCAGAGAAGTGACCTCATTATAGGTTGTTTCTCCAGAAACCAGGGGTGCACCGAACTCATGCTTCATTCTGAACCCCATAGTATTGACCAGTGCCTGGGAGTTTCTCTTCTTTCTAACAAAAACTGGCCTTGGTTGAATTCTTTGTTGCCAACCTCCCCTAAATCTTGCCTTGGTTCCTGTCCATATGCTAAGCCTGGTTGTGCAGACTTCTAATTGATTACGAGAGCCAAGCAATCACCTTCCAATAAAGTCTTTGTATGCCTCAACTGGCTAGAGTCTTGCACCAAGAACATTCACTGATGAGAACACTAAGAGATAGAGATGTTTAAAAAACCTGGCAAGAGTCACAGTTGCAGGCAGTACTGTTGTGACTCAAGCAAAACTAGAGGGCTCCAGAGTCCATGCTCTCAACCAGTACCCAACACTGCTTTTTTTTTTTTTTTTCTTTTGCAACAAGGTATATAGCCCCTTTTGGAAAAAGTTCCTGCAAAATCTAGTAAGGTTGAATATATGTGTATTTTACAACCCAGAAATTGCACTTCTTTTTTTTTTTTTTTAAAGTAAACTCCACCTCCAAAGTGGGGCTTGAAGTCACAACACTGAGATCAAGAGTTCCATGCCCTACCAACTGAGCCAGCCAGGAGCCCCCAGAAATTGCACTCTTAGGTGTGATAGATTACAAAAATAAGTGCCATATTTTGCATATCCGCCCATCAAGAGGTAGAGTTTATTCTCCCACTCTGTGATTCTAGCCTAGTCTTGTGATTTGTTTTGTCCAAGGAAGTAAGTTAAAAGTGATGTTGTGCCAGTTCTGAGCCTGGGTCTCAAGAGACCTTACAGTTTCTATTCTTGCTGCTTCTAGAACCCTGACACCCTATGCACAAGCCTGAAGCAGACTGCTGGAGGATGAGAGAAAAACCACGTAGAGAAGCTTAGCCACTAGAGACCACCAGCCACAAGACACTTTGCAAGCTGATCATAAAAACATGCAAAGCCCAGCTCATATCAACAGGGCCTGAGCTGAAACTAAGGTGCCA
This sequence comes from Ursus maritimus, assembly GCF_017311325.1. Lineage (NCBI taxonomy): Eukaryota > Metazoa > Chordata > Mammalia > Carnivora > Ursidae > Ursus > Ursus maritimus. The sequence goes on from NW_024427107.1 coordinate 66,412,574, forward strand.
ACTCTCAGAATTGTGAGCTAAATAAATATTTGTTGTGTTGTCACTAACTTTTGAAGTGATTTCATGCAGCAAAGGCCAATTCATTAAGTATCTTAGGGATATCTATCTATCTATCTATCTATCTATCTATCTATCTTCACTAGGTGTGTGTGTGTGTGTGTGTGTGTATAGAGAGAGTATGTGTATATATATGTTGTATATAGTATCTATGTATATGTATAGTACATATGTTGTATATATGTATAGTATATATATGTGTGTGTATATAGTATACATGTATATATGTGTACATATTTGTGTTTGTATATATATCTATATACATAAACAAAGAAATAGGTATAAGAATGTTCATAGCAGCATTGTTTATAATAGCAAGAAATGTGAAACTATTTAGCCAGCAATAGGGATACAGATACACAAGTTATGCAATATTCATGCAATGGAGAACTCTACAGCACTGAAAATAATTGAGAGAACACCTGTTAGCGTGGATGGGTCTCACAAGCCATGGTGAGGGGAAAAACCAAGACGCTAAAGAACACATGTAATTTGGTACCCTTACATTAAGTTGGAAAACATGCAAGTTATGTACTGACTGGGGACTCCTCTTCACGTGGTAAAAGTCTAAAGGACTGCATGGAAATGATTGGTTGATTCATGAGAGTAGACTAACTCAAAACAAGTCCACTCTTCATTCATGTAACAGTTCAATGAAGTTGATAGTGAAAAATTGCTCCATGCAGTCATTCAGAGACCCGGTGATGTTCCTTGTAGCCCCTGGCCCCACTCTGGGGACTTCAGAACCTTCTCCATGCAGCCAGCTAAGGGGAGAGCTTGGAGGATTGCTCAGGATTATGGGCCAGATTTGGAAGTGGTCTAATTCCATTTCATTCACATTCTTTGGGCCAGAATTCTGTCACACACTCTGACCTATTGCAAGGGAAGTTGGCACATATAGTATATCTGTATGTCAAGGAGGAAAATAAAAGGGCCTTTTTTTAGTACATTTCCTTATGATTACCACAGGATTGAATATGAAATATATTCAGGGGAGAAGAAATGAAAGGCTTCATCTGTACTGTTGTGTTTTATTTCTTAAATTGTGATGCATAGATGAGTTTTTATTATATTTTATTATATTTTTCTTCAAAACTTTATGCTTTTTTTCTGAAGTATGTCATAAGATGGTAAGAAGTTTACTAAAGTAATTAGGTTCTATCTAATTACTCTAATCAAGGAGATTAAAACAGTTCTGTATTGAATATTGAAGAGAAGTGAATCAGAATTCTTGTCTGTAATCCTAGAAAAAGAGTGGGGATTTTGCAATATAGAACTATATAGGTGCACAGAGCTGTTCCCTATTGATGCTGGGTTAACATCTGAATCAAGATTGATTCTGGAAAAGAGTGAAAATAAGCACTAATAATTCTACTGAAGGGGGCAGGAGAGTCCAAACACCCAATTCTCTCATGCTTCTCTTTAGCTAACCAGAGGTCCCCACTGCTATGGGTCCTTACATACACTTTCTTATAAAAGAACCATGAAATTTCAGAATTTCATGGGGAGGGTCTGCGGGGGTATGCACCCTTACTAGCTTTTTACCAAGGACAGCAATCTCCTCCAGTAACTTTGGAAGGTGACCAGCCAGCCCCTTTGGAAGATGGCTCTTCACTCAAAGTGTTCTAGGCCTTCTCTGTGGGCCTGACTACCCATTATGCACTCCCCCAGGCCCTAGTTTCTGCCAGGACAGGGCTAGATAATCCAAGGTAATCTGGACTATGTTGTCAGCTGCACTGCTTTTCTTGGAATAGGTAATGGCCTTTCAATGTCTTAACCTAATGGATGGTCCCACAGCAAGCCTGATAGGGAATGTCTTGGAACACATGGAACTTTCATCAAAACTGGCAGGTGCTCACTTATTATCTATTTATTTTCAAACAAATTTCTTTGCTATTGTATGACACATATCTGAGATCAGGACTTAATACAAAATGACCATCTAAAGCTGATATTCAGTTTATGGGGGACCAGTCCCGTGGTCATAAAGGTGACATTTCCTAACTCTGGGCCCCTGGAGAACTTTGTTTATACCTCGTTTTTGATACTTCATGCATTCTGCCATCAGTGAGAGAGTGACATTTGAATATATCCTCTCTAGTATTTGATGAGTTCCTCATGGATCTTATTAATCAGCCGCAGTCTCTGGTCTATAGAGGATGGCCAATAATAAGGAAAAAATATGGACATAAACATTAGAAAAGTAATGAGAAAAACAATTTCACGGTATTGATGAAATGAGAAACTACTTCCATTTAAGAGGAGTTATTAATGACTCTCCAGCTACATAATAAAAAATAAATTATAGTGGGGATCATTACAAGATCTCAGTAAGAGGCTAGTTGAGTGAACCCTTACATTACATGCAAATTGGAAGACTTTCAGAATACAAGTAAAATGACAATACTAAAAGCTCAGGCCACCAGGAGTATGAAATTTCCCCCTTTTCCTAGACATTGAACAGTCAGTTATATTCACATGCAGAAATTCATGAAGATGCACATTTTTACAAAACAAGAGAGATAGGATCGAAAGTGGTAGTTCTCAACTCCTAGGCAGGAGTGCTCGGCTCTGAAAATGTTAACCTTCTCCTTCCCACTTGAGTATAGACACAGTTGAAAGATACGCACAAAAGTCAGACAAAAATGATGATTTAAGTCCTTGGGCAAATTGGTTTGCTAATACTTTCCTGAGTAGAAAATTTCCCCCAAACTACAGGCCACCCCACAAGGACCAAACCAGCTCAACTGTGCCTGTGGCATGACCAAGGCATGATGAGAAGGGGCTGAAACATGCTCATTTTTTTCTCCGTGATCACCAATCAGAAAAGACACTCTTCCTGAGGGAGCAGTAATGGGATGAGAAAGCCCAAGAGAGCTACACCAATGGAAACTTCTCACACAGAAATGGAAGAAGTGGTACATAAGTATTCCCCACCAACAAAGCAGGATTCCCAAATTCTGTTGTAGTCTGGTAACTCACTCCCCATAAAACAACGCAAAGTGTGTTAGCCCTCTGAATCTTATTCATGACCCAGTAGAAGGCTCTGTTTGACAGGTTCCGTGGACGCTATGCTCCCCTATGCAGTATTTCCCCTCTGGTGGCCCCAGCGAATGCTGATAGAAATGCAAAGACAGTCATGGTTAATAAATACATAAGTAGGTCTGAGCTTCAATAGCAAGACACAAAAAGAATCAGGGAACATGAAATAAAGCTGCTTAGGATTCTGCTGACTGGTCTGAGGTAGAAATGGTGCTAGTGGATTGTACACTCTTTCTGTCAGAGCTTGAGAGGCTCAAAGGGATTGTTCTGGAAAATCCCGAAGCAGTTATAAATTTATGGTTGCAAGTATTCTGTTGTTAATGTGCAATTCTAGCTGGGGTTTTAGAATTGAGTATTTCAATTCAATTTGAAAAAAAGACTATGAAACCCAAGAAGCACATCAATCCTTTATAGTATAATTACGTAGTCTTTCGTGGCTTTGTTCTAGGACTCTGAAGTGGGTACATACACATACATGTATTTGTTCTGTGAATTTATATATTTATATAAGCGTATCACACAATGTCAGTTACTAGAGGTTTCTTACTCATGAATCGTCCTATGTAAAGTGTGCCTCTTTAAATATCAAAACTGCCTAAATATCAAAGGTTTTACATTTTAAAACTTTCTAAGCAGATTCTCTGGATCACTAAAGGAAGCTTCTGAAGAAAAAAATAACCACTTCTTAATTTTATCATGAACACAGATGGCTGTGGGATGAACTTGGGTTATTGAAGGATTTAGAGACATTTGCCCTTACATGTAATGGCCTGTCCATGCTTATGATCTCTTTGTCGCTATCGGCTAATTGACGTTTTAGAGATAAAATTTACACACAGTGAAATACTCAGACCTTCAGTGCATAATAAGGTTCTGATAAGTGTTACACCTATGTTAGTGTTCCAATCAAGACATAGGATATTTCTATCTGCACAGAGTCCCCTTGCGTCCACTTCTAGTTAAGCCCCACTCTCTCTGTAGGCAACCACTGTGCTGATTTTCATTCCACAAATTAACTTTGCCTGTTCTTGAATTTCATATAAATAGAATCAACAGTATGTAGCCCTTCATGTCTGGCTTCTTTCACTCAACACAATATTTTTGAGATTCACCCATGCTGTTGCATATATCTGTAGTTACTTTCTATATTGCTGATTAGTATGCCATTGGTAGAATAATTGCAATATGTTCTTCCATTTCTCTTATCGATGGATATTTGGGTTATTTCCTTTTTCCTTATTATGAATAAGTCTGTACTAGACATTTTTATAAAAATCTGGAATTCACATATGGAAAAAAAAAACTTGGGCCCTAAATCTCATGCAAAGATTTATGTGTGATCAATTATAAAATTAAACGTAGCAGCTAAAACCATAAGGCTTCTAGGGGAAAAAAAGAAATAGAGAACATCTTCATGACCTTGGAGCAGGCAAAGATTCCTTAGATACAACCTAAAAAGCACTCAACATAAAATAAAAGTTGATGGATTATACCTTGTGAAAATAAAAGCTCATCAAAACATACAGTTTACAAATTGAGAAGTTACTGTCAATGTATTAGAGGCATTGAAATGCACTGGCAATTCATTTGTCAGAGGAATTGTATCCTGAATAAATAAAGAGTTCTACATACCAACAATAAGAACACACACTAGTAAAAAGTTGACAGAGATTGGAAAAGACACTTGCCAATAGAAGATACATGAAGGGCCAATAAATGCACAAAAAATGTTCAATGTCATCAGTCACGAGGGAAAGACAAATAAAATAACCATGATATACCATTTTATACCCATGTGAATGCTGAAATTATAAAGACTGGCAATACTAAATGCTGGTGAGAATGTGGCGAGGATGGAGGTGTGAAATCATACCATCGCTTTAGAAAAATTGCTTGGCAATTTCTTGGAAACTAATCATGTATAACTATGGAGAAATTCCATCCCTAGGTATTTACACAAGAAAAAGGGAAACCTATGAGCTACTGTTGTTTGTAAATGACTTTATACAGGATGCTTCAAAGAGTTTCCCTTTAAGGTAGAAGAGAAACAGCATAGTCAAGGGAAGCCAACATTATCTGAGCACTTGCTATATGCCTGCCAACATGCAAGGCAAGTTATGCATGCTATTACAGGACATATATGACTTTCCAAAGGTAGACAAGTAAATAAATAACAGATTAGGCTTTTAAAAATTATTTTATGCATTCGTCAAATATTTAGTAAGTTTTTGTTGGTGTTGGGCATCGTTCTAAGTGCTGGATGTATTGCATAAAAAAAAATGGAAGGATTAGATTTTTGTCCTAATGGTACTCAAATTTTAGTGGGGATTGAGGAACTATAAACTATCAAATCATATGTTAATATATAAATTAAAAGGTAGTTTGTGATAGAAAAACTACTGTGAGGACACTGAAATAAGTTAATAGGACAGAGAGTGACAGCTGGGTGGAGGTACATTAGACAGGGTAACCATGGAAGTGGGTCTGAGGAGATGATGTGTGTAGGATGATATTCTGATAATGAGAAAGAATCAGGCACATGAAGATCTGGAAAGGAGTAATCCATGTGGAAGGAACAATAAGAGCAAAGGTCCTGAGGTGAGAACTAGCCTGACGGGCTCAAGGAGTAAATTAGAGCCTGTGTGACTGAAGAGGGAGGATGCCCAGGAGATGAGGTTGGAAAAGTAGGAAGGGGCCAGGTTGTCCAGTGCCTTCGATATTATGGTAAAAAGTTCAGATTTTATTTTAAACTCAATGGGATTTCATTAGGAGGTTTTAAGATCCACTCCAGGAACATTGTTAAGACTCACTTGATGGTAACTATAATTATTACAGCAGGATCTGACTTGAGGGTTGATTATATTGCTTCTTTAATAAGGTCAAGTACACATTCATTTATTAATTTATCTGCTCAATAAATATTACTGGAGCACTACTGTCAGCTGGATACTTTTCTCAACACAAACAGTGTAATCTCAAATTGCACAAGTAAAACTCCTGCCCTTACGAAGTTTATAATCTATTTCTGTGTTTCTCTAACCTGGTTGCATCATGAGAATCTCCTGGGGAGGAAAGCAAGCAAGCAAGCAAGCAAGCAACTAACAGAACCTATTAATTTTTCATCTTTCCAGATTATTTTAATGTGCAAACTGAGGCGAGCACAGCATTCTTTTCTTAGACGCATGGGGCAGCATGACGTAGTTGTATACGTTCCTAAAAAATTTTTTTAGCCTTCTTTTCAAATAAATACTGTGACGAAGCTAAAGCAGAACTAAACTTTAAAGTGCAGCCCCTGTATGGGCCAGCAAGTAGCTGGGCTGAGATTTGAATCCGTATCTTTTTGATTGCATAGCAATACTTTTTCCACACAGCAGCTACAAAATGTTTTCTAAGAAAATAAATAGTAGTTTTTAAATTACTCCTTAATTTTTCTACTTAGTATCCCAATTCTTTTGGCTCTTACCAAAAGTTACAAGAAAACATAATGTATACATATGAGTAGAATTTTAATCTTCTATGTCAACTCTGGAGTTGATTATAGCAATGTCATGATTTAAAGAAACAGATGATGAAACCTAGAATACCATTTATGTCTGCATAGAGTCTGGACATTAAGTTTGTTCAAGATTTGGCCCCCTCCTTCATCCAGCCCATTAGGAGAATTAAGATAGGATGTTGCTTCTGTGGAGAGAACTGTTCCTGAAATGATCTGTAAGTCTGTGGGGATATTTCCATTTGGAAGAGCACACTGGTCTTCTTTGAAACAAAAACAGAATTATAAGAGAAGAGATTTTCATGATCACTAAATCCACCTTTTTGCTAGACACCGATTTGCATAACATAGGTAACTTACATCTAACATGCTTTCAGAAACAAATAGAGAAAAATCAAATTTTTCTTTCAACTCCAATAGTAATTTAATATTTTGCCAAATATCAGCTAATGTGGACCTTAAAGGAATAAGGAACAGCTGGAATTTAACCAGAGACTCCGGTGACTATTAAAATTCAGTGTTAATATAAAATGTGGCCTCTAGTAGACCTACTTTGTCAGTGCATATAATTAACTCATTTGTATTGACACAAGTAAGTGTTTTGCATGTGTATGAAGAGGTTGATAAACCTTTATTAACAATCAACATCCCTTACAGCAGGAGATTCACAATGTTACTAGAAGTTAGATCAATGTAAGGGCTGCCTGTGGTTGTGTTCTTGAACGAACATTCATTTTGCTGAATGAAATAGGTCTGAAAAGTATCCGCTATCTGATCATGGTGACTCTAGATGTTATTGCCACACACTCTAGCCACGTGGGCAACTTCTCATCTTGGCCCAAGTGCACTTTTCTCCCCAGGACTCAATATTTCTTCATTGCATCTGTGTATCCCCCCCTTCCCTGATCCAACTCCAGAACTATTAATAGGTAATATTTACATCATATACCATCTGAAAAATTAGTACTAATTAAAAGCAGAAAATGACATCTGGTTCTTCCCCCACAATGACCCTCTCTGGTGACTAGTGTCTTAGCACCCTTCTTTCCTTTCCCCTTCTTCATTGCAGGAAGGGTGCCATTGTTCTCAGCACTCATGCCCTGGCTCCGAGTTTCTAGAACTAGTGCAAAGGAGACAAGGCACCACCTCTAGAGGACATAGATCTTGATCCAGCTGGAAAGGATTTGCCCCCAAACTAGGCAGCCCAGTGGCTCTGTGCGTATTTCCTAGGATTAACCAAACCTATCCTCCTTAGGAAGAGGTTTAGTAACCTATTGTTAGTGAGCATGTTTCTTAGGGTCTCTCTCTCTACCCAAAATTTCTGATTAAAGAAATCACAAAACAAAAACAAATTTGGTGGGGCAGGAGGGGAGGGTTTTCTAATGTTAAAATGGCAATAGCAACAACGATATTTTCTCCATATCCCAACTGTTAGAATTGGCCCCTGTCCTAGGAAGACCCACATAGAAAGGGGTGATTCCCACCGGACTGTCACCTGAGTAGCAGGAAGAAGGCTTTACTCAACCCTAAAGGTGAGACAACGAGTTTAGTGCTCAAAGTGGAGGGGAAGATACCGACTGTCACACCTCTTGGCTTTTTTCCTAAGTCTTTGAAACACAACGCTGAGATTGCTTGGCTACTTTCTTTCTAAGTCAATTTTATTCTTAGAAACAAGATACCGGTAGTGATTAGGAATAATTGTGATTACCCCTAAACAGTATTTTTAAAATATTTTGTTTATTTATTTGGGAGAGAGCGAGAGAGAGAGCAGGAGTGGGGTGAGGGGCAGAGGGAGAAGCAGACCCCCTGCTGAGCAGGAAGCCCCTCATGGCGCTTGACCCCAGACCCTGGGATCACGACTTGAACCTGAGGCAGTTGCTTACCCGACTGAGCCGCCCAGGTGCCCCTGTAAGCAGTATTATTAAAAGCTATATGGAGTAACGTAGGTTTGTGTGGACTAGCCAGAGGATCCGACCATTTCTATAAAAAAGCAACTCAAATTTAGATGTATTGTATGCATAGCAGAAGTGAGAGAGGAATGACAGATGGAATTGTCATTTCTAGAGTTCTAGAAAAGCAGAGTTACTTTAAATCTATTCTCTCTAGGTTGCCGAGGTAAATATTCGCATGGGCCCACTTGGCTCTGCCTGGTTTGGGCCAGAAGAATCTGCCTCTGCCTTCAAGTGGGCAAAGGTGTTTGGAAATGGAAACAGCACGGCCAGTGATTCCTTACCTATTAACGTGCCTAAAGTCTTTTTCTTTAGTTGACCAAATCCACGAATTTATCCAAGATTAGCAAGTGGACAGTTCTCTTGGAGAATGGGAAGAATTGGAAGGAATGTGTGGTTTCTTTGCCAGGCATCTAATCACAGATGTCCCTTCTAATCCCAACAGATGACAGGAACCAAGACCCTTGGCTCATCAGTAATTTTTTTTTTTTTTCTGGTAGAAACCATTAGACATCTTGAAATGTCTAATTATATGTGTCCATAACAGGAAGTAAAACTGGGTTTATATAGGCTCTTGTTTGTTTCTGGCAACAGTGAAATGGTAGGCCTAGCTTACAACCCACCCAAAAGTCACAAGAAGCCCATGTATTAGTCAGGGTTCTCCAGGGAAACAGAACCAATGGGAGATATTTGTATGTTTCTATATCTGTATCTATCTATATCTACTTATTATGAGGAACTGGCTATGCCATTATGGATGCTGAGAAGTCCCACAATCTGCCATCTGCCGACTGGAGACCCAGGAAAGCCAGAGGTGTAATTCAGTCTGAGTCTGAAGGCCTAAGAACCAGGAGAGTTGATGGTGTAAATCCCAGTCCGAGGGCACAAGAAAATGGAATGAGATGAGATGATGTGTCCCAACACATACAGTGAGGCAGGCAAAAAAGGCAAATGACTCCTTCCTCTGCCTTTTGCTCTTCAGGCCCTCAACAGATTGGATGATGACCACCCACATTGGGGAAGGTCATCTAATTTACCGAGTCCACTGATTCAAATACTGTCATCCAGAAACATCCTCATGGTCACACCCAGAAATAATGTTTAATCTGGGCACCCCATAGCTCATTCACACCTACACATAAAATTAAGCATTGCATTCCCCCTTGGGTGTCAAAGGAGGCTGAGTGCAGAATTTGGACTTTGATCCCCAGCGGGCAGTCACAGGACAGTGCCCCCGCCTTTCCTTTGCCAGAGCGGTATCAGAGGGAGCTACATGAAACAGATGGTTGAAATAAGGTCCAGAGTCTCAGAGCCTAATATAAAAAATGTCCAGGTTTCAACTGCAAATCCCACATCATCCCAAGAACTAGGAAAATCTCCAACTGAATGAAAAAGACGATTATCAGATGCCAGGACCAAGATGACAGAAATATTGAAACAACCTGACAAAGATTTTAAAGCAGTCCTCATAGAGATGCTGCAATGAGAACCGCAAACCAACTTGAGACAAAGGGAAAAACAGAGTCTCAACAACAAACGAGAAAGTCTCAGCAAATAAAGAGAAGCTAGAAATAAGAACCAAATGGGAATTTTAGAACTGACAAACACAATAGCTGGAATTTAAAAACCTCCCTGGATGGGTTCAACAGCAAAGTGCGGAGGCAGGGAGACAAAGACCCAGTGGATTTGAAGATAGAAAAATAGAAATCACCGAATCTGAACAGAGAGAAACAAAACAAAACAAAAAAAAGGAACAGAACCTCAGGGACCTGTGGGACCATCATAAAAGACCTCCCATTTCTGTCATCAGTATCACACACAGAACAGGTGTGTCTGAAAAACTTCCCAAACTTCCCCCAAAGACAGAAGCCTACAGATGTAAGGAGCTGAGCGAACTCTTTACTAAATAACCTGCCCCCCTCCCAAATCCATAACGAGACACAGTACAGTAAATATTCCAAAAGCTAAAGACACAGAAAAAAAAAAATCTTGAAAGCAATAAGAGAGAAATGGCATTTTATCCCTAGGGAAAGAACCAATTCAAATGACGCCAGGATTCTCATCATAAACTGTGGGGCCAGAGGAAGGGGCACAATTGAGCGCCCCCTACAGTAGATGCAAAATAAACAAGTGACTGCTCTGAAAGATGGGGGAAGAAGGCAGGCTGGCTAGAAACTACAAAACTCACAGAAGAGGAAACAGAGGAACTCTTCAGGATCAAGACCGGATAAAGAAAAGGAAAATTGGTAAATAAAAGGAAAATTGGTAAATAAAACTTGATCAAAATTAGAATTTTTTTCTCTGTGAAGGACCCTGTCAAGAGCGTGGAAAGACAAGCTACAGAGTGGCCGAAATTTTTTGCAAGCCACACATCTGACAAAGGACTAGTATCTAGAATCTATAAAGAGCTCTCAAAATTCAGTAGTCAAAAAATAATAAAATAAATATAAATAAATAAAATAAAAGACATAAAGAGATTCTCACCAAACATACAGACCAAAAAACAAAACAACAAAAAAAAAAACAAAACACATAAAAGATATTCAAACATCATTAGCCTTTAGGGAAATGCAAATTAAAACCGTGAGGAAATGTTACCACACACCTACCAGAATGTCTAAAATAAAATGTGTGACAACACCAAATGCTGGGCAGGACGTAGCCAAACTGAATCATTAATACACTCTTGGTGGAAACGTAAAATGGTACAATCCCTCTGGAAAACAGCCGGGGACTTTCTTTAGAAACTAAACGCACAACTACAATACGATCCAACAATTACATTTTGGGGCATTTATCCCAGAGAAATGATGACTGCTGTTCACACATGAACCTGCACACACACATATAGCCATTTTATTTGTAATAGCCCAAACCTAGAAATGACCCAGATGTGCGTGAACAGCTGAATAGTTGAACAAGCTGTCGTACAACCATACCGTGGAATCCTACTGTGCAATAACAGTGAACCCACTCTTGATACACTCAACAACCTGGATCCATCTCCGGAGAAGTATGTAAGCGAGAAAAACCAATCCCATAAGATTGCACACTGTATAATCCCATGTATATATTATTGAAGGGATATATTATTAGGTGAAAAAAGCTAATGGAGAAAAGTATGTGTAGTATATTACCATTTCTCTAAGAAAGGAGGTGGGGATGCATACATATGGATATCTTTCATTTTTTTTTGAGACAAAAGGAAAAGTTTTGTTTCTTAAATTCCACATATGAATGAGATCATATGATAATTGTCTTTCTCTGACTGACTTATTTTGCAAAACAGAGGATCGTAGGGGAAGAGAGGGAAAAATTAAAAAAGATGAAATCAGAGAGGGAAACAAACCATAAGAAACTCTTTCTTTAAGTTTTTATTTATTTATTTTTTAAATAATATTTTGTATTATATTGTTAGTCACCATACAGTACATCCCTAGTTTTTGATGTGAAGTTCCATGATTCATTACTTGCGTATAACACCCAGTGCACCATGCAATATGTGCCCTCCTTAATACCCATTACCAGCCTATCCCAACCCCCCCCCAAGCCCTCAGTTTGTTTCCCAGAGTCCATAGTCTCTCGTGATTCATTCCCCCTTCTGATTACCTCCCCCTTTCTTCTTCCCTTTCTTCTCCTACCGATCTTCCTACTTCCATAAATGAGTGAAACCATATGATAATTGTCTTTCTCTGCTTGACTTAACTCTTAACTATAGGAAATAAACTGAGAGTTGCTGGGGGGGGGGTAGGAGGATGGGTGATGGACATTAAAAGGGCACGTGATGTAATGAGCACTGGGTATCATATAAGACTGATGAATCACTGAACTCTATCTCTGAAACTAATAATACATTACATGTTAATTAATTGAATTTAAAAAAGAAAAGAAAAATGAAAAAGTAAGCAAAAACTTGAAAAGAGATGGTTCCTCAAAGAATCCAAATAAATGGTTCAAATGGAAGAACCAGGAGAGGGGAACAAGGTTAGAAGTTAAATTTCTCTGAATATACTCTATTATATGATATAACTTTGGAATACAGTACTATTTTCCATAATTATATAAATGTATAAGTAATTTCTATAAACAAAAAGTAAAATAAAATGACTTAATAGTATACTGAGTTAGTGTCATAACCATATGAGAAAATATTTCAGATGACTTTATAACACAATAATTTACTAAACATCTTTCTTGGATGTGACCTAAGGACAAAAACAATCTTAGAAAAAATCTTAAATTGATTTTAATAATCGTATTGTTGATGGTAGCATTTATATTGTTATTCTGAGTCTGTTGCGTGTGAACTATGTGAGAAAGAAAATGAATAATTCTATCAGTGTTGAGAAATACAATGCTTGGCATAACAGAAAAGAAAAAGATGTACAACTAAAGATATGAGGTAAAAAACTGTGTTCTAATTTGATTTATCAGTATCTACATGAACTCATGACAATTTATCTTTATCTCCTGGCTCTATCCACTGACAGGGCTTAGAAATAATAGCCAACCTAGTAACAAGGAGTACCCTTAGTACCCAGATCATGGACTTCTACTTTTAAAAGAACTCAGGGGTCTCTGAAATATTGATGGATGAAATGATGTGATGATATGAAGCCAGAAAGCAAAGAAACTGTAATGTCTACAAATGTAGTATTGAAGGGTTTTAAGACCTCAGAAGACAATTTAAATACAAATGGCTAACAGACACATGAAAAAATGTTCAAAATCACTAGCCATCAGGGAAATTCAAATCAAAACCACACTGAGATACCACCTTACGCCAGTTAGAATGGCAAAAATTGACAAGGCAAGAAACAACAGTTGTTGGAGAGGATGTGGAGAAAGGGGATCCCTCCTACATTGTTGGTGGGAATGCAAGTTGGTACAGCCACTCTGGAAAACAGTGTGGAGGTCCCTTAAAAAGTTAAAAATTGAGCTACCCTATGATCCAGCCATTGCACTACTGGGTATTTACCCCAAAGATACAGACGTAGTGATGAGAGGGGCCATATGCACCCCAATGTTCATAGCAGCATTGTCCACAATAGCTAAATGGTGGAAGGAGCTGAGATGCCCTTCAACAGATGACTGGATTAAGAAGATGTGGTGCATATATACAATGGAATATTACTCAGCTATCAGAAAAAGCGATTTCTCAACATTGCTGCAACATGGACGGCACTGGAGGAGATAATGCTAAGTGAAATAAGTCAAGCAGAGAAAGACAATTATCATATGGTTTCTCTCATCTATGGAACATAAGAACTAGGAAGATCGGTAGGAGAAGAAAGGGATAAAGAAAGGGGGAGTAATCAGAAGGGGGAATGAAGCATGAGAGACTATGGAATCTGAGAAACAAACTGAGGGCTTCAGAGGGGATGGGTGTGGGGGAATGGGGTAGGCTGGTGATGGGTAGTAAGGAGGGCACGTATTGCATGGTGCACTGGGTGTTATACGCAACTAATGAATCATCGAACTTTACATAAAATAAAATTAAAAATTAAAAAAAAAAGACTCCTATTGGTCAAAAAGAGGATAATTTGGGCATCATAAGAATAATCACAATGGATTAAAACATTTCAAACATGGTTATATCCATGAATTCATAAAGTTATTAGAAGGAAAAAAGTCCTCATTTTTCCTTGGAGTCTATTACAAAATCATCTCATTTATTTCGAAAAATAATAAAACAGAAATATCAAACATTTGTTCTTTCTTTCCTGTAAGAACTCATCTCAGGAACGGGTGCCTGGGAGGCTTAGTTAAAAGCCTCCAACTTTTGATTTCAGTTCAGGTCGTGATCTCAGGGTTGTGAGATCAAGCCCCACATCAGGCTCCGTGCTGAGCATGGAACAGATATAAGATTCTCTCTCTCCTTCTCCCTCTGGCCCTCCCTACCCCTGCTCATGTGCTCTCTCTCTCTCAAACAAACAAACAAACAAATTAAAATTTAAAAAAAAAACTTATCTCAGGGAAATCAAATAGTTGATAATGCAAAGTTTCTTTCTAGAAGAGTCTTAGCTGACAAATGAAGGACTGGTAGAAATAGATGTTGCCATCTCCAACCCCTGATGATAGGCTGTAATGACAGATGCTGACATCTCAGACCACCTGCTGATGGAAGTACATAACACCATCTATGGGGACTTCTCGCCAAAAATCAAACTATATCTGGAGCAAAGCTCTAGGACCAACCACCAATTTAAAGAAAACAGGGGACAGAAGAATATGTTAAACAACAAAAAAGTCCCAACTGTGAAGAACTTTAGAGACTAATAATCTGGTTTCTTTAAAAATTAAATAAAATTGTAAGGAGGGGCTCCTGGCTGGCTTAGAAGAGCATGTGACTCTTGAACTTGGGGCCATGGGTTTGAGTCCCACGTTGGGTGTAGAGATTACTAAAATAAGTCAACTTTAAAAAAATAAATAAATTGTGAGGATAAAAAGAGATCAAAATCATGAGACAGAGAGAGACTGAGAGAGAGAAACAGAAAGAGAG
The DNA here is from genome assembly GCF_017311325.1 of Ursus maritimus. Taxonomy (NCBI): domain Eukaryota; kingdom Metazoa; phylum Chordata; class Mammalia; order Carnivora; family Ursidae; genus Ursus; species Ursus maritimus. Next base: position 66,427,617 of record NW_024427107.1, read on the forward strand.
ATGTGTAAGTGACTGAGCAGAATGAGGGATCTATAGATTGAAGCAACTGAAGAGAAATATAAACCACTGTATTACAATTTATGAATCTTATTTTAATTCTGATTAAAATAGAGTATTAAAAACTTTTTTAAGATAAAATTTGAACAGCAGCTTGTTTTTTTATACTAAGAAAATTCCATTGCTTTTAGTATATGTATAATAATAATATAGGATTATATTTTTTAAAAGGATCTTTTACTTTAGAGGAAAATATTGAAAAAATTATGAATAAAATAATATAATTGGGATTTGTCTCAAAATAATTGGGGAGAGAACTGCATGGGGATATAGTTACAATAGGTTTGGTCGTAAATGGAGTTGGGTGCTGGGTATAAGGGGATTTATACCAAACTTGTATATGTTTGAAAATTTTCATAATAAAAGAGTTTGTAGGGGCACTTGGGTGACTCAGCCTGTTAAGCATCTGCCTTCAGCTCAGGTCATGATTTCAGGGTCCTGGCATCGAGCCCTTCATCGGGGTCTCTGCTCGGCAGGGAGTTTGCTTCTCCCTCTCCCTCTGCCCTTCCCCCAAGTTTGTGCGCTCTCTCTCTTTCTCTCAAATGAATAAATAAAATCTTAAATACATAAATGAATAAAATAAAATTCTGTAACGTGTCATCCAGGAGGAGAATAGTGCCTGTGGTGTATATGAAGACTAAGAGACAAGCAACCCAAGATTGCTGGGCTCAAAGCAGGAGGGCGGATTTTCAAGATGGTAGGAAAGTTAATGGTCATTCTATATAGTAATAAAAATGGATATCAATGAATGAAAAATAAAAATGAAAAAAATAAATAAAAGTAAATAAATAAAATAAAAATGAATAAACTCCAGAAACAGGTAATCACATGAACAACCCTCACAAACAAGGTAGTGAGCCAGGTACTAAGTGATACATACAATATGATTTCATTCAGGTAAAGCTCAGAAAAGGCCCGATTAATCTCTATTCTTTTAGAATGTATATAAAAGGGGTAAAATGATTTAAAAAAAAAAAAGGCAAGGGATAGGATCATACCAAATGTCAGAATACTAGGCTCTGTCCATGGGGGAAGGTGGGGGCCCATGACCGATCTGGGGGACAGAGGTCTTCTTGGGTTCTGGAAACCATCTCATTCTTGGCCCGCGTGGCATTTCCTACGTGTTCATTGTACAGTAGTTTATTTAAACCATACATACATTTTCTGCGTCTTGTAAACTATATAACATACCTTGCAACTTTAAAAATAGGTTTAAAGGAAAAAAGCGCAATGATCTATGCGCAGCATCTGGGAAGGAGGAAGGCTTAGCCTCCCACGGGATCAGGCTTAAGCTAATCCTCAGATACTGTGCAGAGGTGAAGGAGGGGGGCTGCCTCTCTCAAAGAGGGCCACAGAGAGACTGAGTGAGCAGTGGCCCACAGAAGAGCAGGTGGGGACATTCTGTGAAATACGGCAATGTGGAGACCTATGTGCCTTTACAGTGATGAATCCAGAGGAAGTGACCTCAGTCCAGGAGGACTGGAAGGGCTCTTGTCTGGGATACCAGAAAGGAGGGGACAGAGGGAGTTGAGTCGAAGCATCAGACCTCAACATTCTGAATGGAACTCAAACAGGCACAGGACTCAGGTTCTGCTGGGTCCCGTTTCTGCCAGTAATTCCATCCTGCTCAGGGAGGTGAGCTACCAGCCCAGGCTGAGGCCACGGTGTCCGTGGGACCTGACGGGCACCTGTCCACCCGGTCGGATTTCATCATTTCCCTCTATCTGCTATAAGACGGTGTCGGCCATGAGGGCCGGAGCCCAGCACAGTGCCTGGGAGGCCATGATGTTCAGCGCTTGCTGAATCTGTCTTCGTAGAAGCTAAGCCTAGAAGAGCCACAGAAAGGACCTGGGGCCAGCAGTGGGACAGATTGCTTAATATGCAACATTCAACACTCAAAACCGTTTTCCATGACCAGCCTGAACCTTCATGACACAAGCTGCTCTGCATCTTTGCAGAACCCAGATTGGGGCAGCCGGGCTTACGACATTGCAAGGAAGGGAGTAAAAAGCAGGCTCTCTTTCCTTTAGTCAGTGGTCGTGCTACATTTTTTTTTCAAGTACAGCGCTGTTGTGAGATACTTCCTAAGTAAGAGCTCTGTGCGCAAGAAGAGGGAATGGTGGTTTAAGGCGGTTGCAGAGCTGCCCCAGTGCTGCCCCAGAGGGTGTGAAGGAACAGCCACAGATCGAAGCAGGTTGGAAGGCAGCAGAAACAGATCAATGAAGGAGCCTGGGCTGCCTCACATCTCAGACACCTGGAGTGGCACAGGAAGACAGAGCTAGCTTCCAGGCAGGGAAGATGAGAAAGGGAGCAGGGAGCAGGAGGGAGGCACGAGAGGGACAGCCAGCGTGATGATAGGAGTTGTTCTCACGACTAGTAGTGAACACCCGCAGCCCCCACGGGGGGGATGCCTGCTGCTGGAGCCTCCTGACCCATGTCCTTGCCTCTGGCTTCTCCCTGATCCAGCCAATACTCCCCACCCTGTGCAGGTTAGCATCAAAGTCAAGAGACCTGTGTTCTCCAAGCTTTAGAGGGATGCTGTCCAGGGGAAATACGGTGTAGGCCACATACGTTATTTTATATTTTCTAATCGCCACACGAACGAAGCAAAACGGAAGCAGGTGATATTATTTTTGATAATACATTTAATTTAACCAGATGCATCCAAAATATTATCATTTCTACATGTAGTCAATATAGAAGATATCAATGAGGTATTTATGTTCATACTGAATCAATGAAAGTATTGTGTATTTACATCAACAGCGCACTCCAGTCAGACCGGGCCGCATTTCAAGTGCTTCATGGGCACATGAGGTGAGTGGTCACTGCATAGGACAAGGCAGGGCTACTCTGCGACCCTGAGCGTGTCACTTTACCTCTTGAATCTTGGTTATTTTCATCTATAATGAGGGTTAGGCTTAGAGGATTTCTTTCTCTCTCTCTCTCTCTCTTTTTTTTAAGATTTTACTTATTTATTTATCTTTTTGAGAGAAAGAGAGAGAGAACACAATCAGGGGGAGGGGGAGGAGCAGAGGGAGAGGGACAAGCAGACTCCGCCTGGAGGCTGAGCCCAACATGGGGCTTGATCTCAAGACCCTAAGATCATGACCTGAGCCAAAATTAAGAGTCGGATGCTTAACCAACTGAGCCACCCAGGCGCCCCCAGGCACCCTAAGGCTTAGGGAATTTCTAAGCTACCTTTAATACATTATGGATACATGTTCTGGCAAAGTAAAGCTCTATTTCATAGCAAGAGATCCACCTCCCACTCTGGCCAGCTGGTTTGAAGATGGGCAGCAGGGGCTGATAATCCCAAGGAGCAACACAGGTCTATTTGGATGACAAGGGAGTAGGCACAGAGGACAGTCCCTGCAACATGGCCATTGCCCCACTATCAACCAGCATGCCATAAATGCAAATCTGGGGCTAGAAATGTCAAGTTTATGACTGCACATCCCAAGGGTTCTTTTGTGGTGTCCTCCATCTGCAGAGATGAGAAAAGGGACATTAACTTAGACCACTCAACTACCAGAAACAATGAGGGCCTCAAAGGGAGAACTTTTATAAGCAGGAAACCTAAAGACCTCAAGGGTCCGATTGGTTGCAGAAGTTCCTTAAGGATTGAACTAGTACTTTCTTCTGGAATTACACTGCTGGAGGTCACGCATCTGCCAATCTAGTGGCAAAGGAGAGAGGTCTGCCTTCTAGTCAAACTATCCCCTGAAGATTTTCTCCACTGCCAAATTCTGCAAAGACAAATGCATGCTATAGTCATGCAGCCAGCTTATTATGGAATTCTCTGGAAGCTGTCCAAGTTGCACAGAATCCTGCCTCATCTATACTCTGACTCCAGCTAACCTCCGTGAGCACATCGTCCCCCACCCTCTCACCTGCCTGACTTGGAACTTGTTCCCTGCACGCCGCCACGCACAGGAGCAGCGCTGACTTGAATGCTCCCCTGTCCTTCTCTACATCGCAGAACGCATCTCAATATTCAACTCACAGATCGCACAGTACTTCCTCTGTGAAGCCTGTTCTCGGTCTCCCAGGCAGGGTAAGCTGTGACTTCTGTGCTTGCACAACTATTCGCGTGACGTCGGTGACATAGCGCTCCTCAGTGACGCGCACCAAACTCACCGCATTGCGGAAAGGGACAGACCTGAGTTCAGATCCTGCCTCTGCCACTTACAAGCTTTGTGCCCTTGAGCAAGTTACTGAACTTCTTGCAGATTCCTGATATGTAAGATGGGAGCTGGGATAACTACCTACTAACTGTCAGGGTGTTTTAACTCATCTTCACAGGTCGCCACTCGGGGGTGTTTATTCAAGCTGATAGCATTGGAAATAGCAGATGTTTATGCATTAGCCCATTCCAAAGATATTTACTGAGCCTCTCCTAAACCAAGGCCCTATTCTGGATTAAGAGGGGAAAGTCAGGTAAATAAATGATTCAGTCCCTGCCTGAGAGCAGTTTGTTATCTCAGTAAACAAATCCTCAGTCTTTGATGCTGCAAGATAAGCCCTGTTCCCCTTGCTCTCTCCTCTGGAAGATGAGCAAGCCGCCAGTGAGTGCCTTTGGTAACTGGGCTCTGCTGGGATACCTGTCGTCTGGCTGAAAACAGGGGACTGTTAAAAATAAAGAAGCCAGAGCTATTTTCAGGAAGACAGACCTCAATGGAAGTCCGTACAGAACCAACAACAGTTTCACACCATCTAAATACACCCAGGCCCTACCTTCCTTACATCCGCTGCCCGTTTCAGAGAAGGCTCTGCCCTGCCCAAGAACTGGGAGCCACAGCCTAGAGTTAGCAGGGTCAGCAGCTGGCTGAAGGATGATGGTGACAAAACCCAGCTGCCCCGTAGGTCCAGTTTTCCATTAACAAAGGAGAGAGGGTGCATGAGTTCATTCTGACCTAGCCATGCCTCCCTCAAGAAGACCTAGATTTGAGAAGACAAAATTAATCAGTTTCTTCTCCAAGAAAGGAGGTGTCCTGGAGAGCAGAGTGGCTATCCTTCTGGTGTGCAGGGTGGCCAGGTCTACCCAGGGAGCTGTGGTAGAGGAGGGGTTGGCAGGGGCCAGGTCTGGGAGCACAGAGGTCAGGATGGGGCCGGTCCTGGCAGCGAGGTGGACACAGAACCCCAGGCTGAAGGCTCTGGGATTAGTGAATTCCTCCCTGATCTCAGGCTCAGGTCAGCAAAAGTCCTCCAGACCCCCTCTTGCTGTAGAGAGGGGATTCCTCTTGCAGGGCCAAGTGAGAATCGGCTCAGGAAGCCATGATGCCTTCAGATGACAGGCCCGGAAGGCATGGCTTGTGCTGAGAGCAGGTGGCTAATACGCAAAGCAAGCCCCAAGGTTGCAAAGCAGAGTCCTGCCTTGCATTGCAGAGGGGTTGCTTTAGAAGCCCAGCCCAGCCCAGAACTTGGGAGTCCCCTGGGGCCTTCTCCTCCCAGGGACTCCATCTGCCCCCTGGGAACTGGGTGGCGGCTGCCCTCTGGTGCTTAAGTAAGCTGCTGACCTGGTCACAGTGCAAGACCAGGGGAGTGCTTCCCAAGCAAGTTACAGATTGGATTGGGAGAGCGCAGTGATCCTTGCTACCTTCCTCATTGCTAAGAATTTTTCTCTTGTTGGGAAACATATCTGGGTGCAAACATGGGCATTAAAGACAGAGAGGCTGAGAGAGAGAGAGAGAGTCAGAGAGAAGAAATATCTGGAAGCTCTGATTGAAAACAAAACAAAACAAGTCATTTACACAAGGACACAAACCTCTATTAGCTGCAAAACTGCCCTAAACAGATGAATACGTGGTGACAGGTAGTGGCATTTATGCAGATGAATGGGAGATGGAAGCACTCACTGAGCATTCTGAGGACTGTGTCATTAAAAACATAGGGGGAAATGCAGCTGCTTGTGCACAAACCCAGCAAAAAGTCCACAACAGAGAATGAGAAGGGGACTGGGTGAGTCAGAGTGGCCCCCAGCAGCTGCGGTTTCCTCTGCCAAGGTCACCCTGTAGAACTCAGGGAGCTGCCACTCAACTGCACTTGTGGGGAGACAGGAAAGAGAGGTGACTGTGGATTAGAAGCTCAGTAAGCAAGCATGTCTCAGACCTGCCCCTCAGGGGTGGTTCCAGAATGTCTTTAACACCTTGTTTGCCAGACCGTGAAGCCATCTCTCACTTCTGGGCCCGGCTAATATGGCTCTACTTTCGCATTCTGCTTTACGTATGATTCTCTCTTCCAACCCCAGAGATCCTCCTCAGGTAAGAGCTTTGTTTCACTCAGTCTCAATTTCTTCCCCCCAGAGCCTACTTGGTACAGAATGGATGGAGGGAAAGGAAGAGGGAAGGAGGGAAGAGAAAGTCTGCTGAGTGAGGCAGCAGGAGATTCCGCAAACAACTCTTTCTTTAAATTAAATCTGGTGGGATCAGGTGCCCTGGGCTCTCAATTTAGACTGCACAGTGGTAATTCCTGCCCAAGCGAGCTGTATGGTCTTTGGCAAGTTTCTCGTCTTCTGTGTGCCTCAGTGTCCTGGTGGATAAATGAGGGATTGTGGTAGCATCCATTTCCCAGGACTGTCACAAGCTCTAAATGACACAGTGTATAAAAACAGCTAATTACAGTGCCTGGCACTTACAGGTACACACCAAATATTAGCAATTATTGCTATGTAAAAAAGAAGAAGCCATTAAAATAAAGCTGGTGTGGTTGAATCAAGTAGGAGGACACACAGCCCCATGTGCTCTGCCTTCCTCCCTTGTCCCACAGTGCTGGAGAGAGCCCGTGTGCTCCCTTTGGATGTGAGAGATCTGTGGAAAGCAGTGAGCATCGCCATAGAAAGGACTCAAGCATGGAAATCAGACCTGGGTTCTAACCTCAGATTCCTGACTTAGAAGAAAGGAAAGTTACTGCACTTCTCTGAGTTGCAGTCCTCAGCTGCAATTTAGGGATGAAATTTGTCTACCTGACAGCCCTGAGGATGAAATGAGAGAAAGTATGCAAAACATTCAGAGCAGTTCCGGCTTGTAGGGCTCCAGGAATTCACCTTCCTCCATGCTAAACACTCCCTCTATGGGTGCACAGTAGTTCATTATTATTTTCCAAGTGAGCAAAGAAAGCCCCTTACTTACACAGCTACAGAGGAATTTGACAACATCCAGACCCATCTGGACATGCGAAGTGGCTCCTTCCCATGCTTGATGGACAGCAGTAAGTACCCGGGGTCTCCTGCAGCCAGACCTGTCAGCCCGCTGCCAACATCGGGGACAGATTACAGCCTGATCGAACTGCCCCTTCCAGAGGCCACATCTTTAGCAGACAGCAAAAAAAGGAAAATAAAAGAAAAAATGCAAATCAAGAAATAGGTGGCTTTTGAGATGACTTTATCAATTGTCAGACGAGGATGCTCCCAGACAGCTGGTAACTCCGAGCAAATATGAAAAAAGGAAAAAAAAAAAACCCACATATTCCCACCAAAAGTTCCATAAATGACTCAAGAATGACAGCTATCTTGTTTCAAGTAAGATAGCAACCTGTTGCATAAAGAAAGAAAATTTCCAAACATATGTGGCAGTGCGATTTTTGGCTCCAAGTTGGAAGGAAGAAAAGAGCATTCCTTAGACAGGAAACCAAAGATTCCTGACTATTCCGTCCTCCCACTTGCCTTCTTCCTTCCAAAACCAGAGCTTGAAGCTAGATTATAAAAGGAAGAACAGAAATAGAGGAATCAAGGACATAGAGAATATTATCTTTAATTCACTGATTCCTTCAACAGATTGTTTTCCTCCTTTTTGTTAATTAACTTTGTAACATGGAAAATTTCTAACATTAAAAACTGAATAGTCCAATGAACTTATCAACCACTTTTAACAATTATCCAATCTTGTTCTAGCACTTCCTCCACTCACTTCCCTTCCTCCTACATTATTTTTTAAGGAAAATCTCAGACATCATATCATTAAATCCATAATATTTCACCCCAGCTGTATACGGAGCACCTTCTAGGTACGTTTACCCTGGCCAGGCAAAAATAGATAAGGAAGACTCCTTGCCCTCAAAACGCTCAAAGGGGGATGTGGGTCTTCTGAAACATGCAAAGTTGAGGCATTTATTTGTATAACACATGTTGCAGAGTATGACCAATGCCAGGCACAATTCTCAATGCTTTATGCTATTAATTTATTTAAATGCAGTCCTCCTAAGTCCCCAGTGAGGTAGGTAAGATCATCTTTCTCATTGTACCAATGAGAAAGCAGAGGCACAGAGAGGTTAAGTATTTTTGCCCAAGGTCACACAGCTAGTAAATGGTGGAGCTGAGGTGCACAAATTGCTTGGAAGGCACAGCAGAGGAAGCAGATTTTATCTGGGGCCACTGAGGAGTGAGTGGAAGTTCCCCATGCAGACATGCGGAGGGAGGAGCGGAACAAAGGTCCAGAAAGGCATAACACACAGGAAGCAAGAGTTTTGGAATGGCTGGAAGTGGACCTGGAATGGCAGTTGATGCTGGGCTAGGAAGGGGTCTGGGGCGCCATGCTGAGCAGGGTGGACATGCTGTGGCCTCTGGACAGCCAGCAGAGATTAAGCAGGTGAATGATGAGATCATATCATATTAGAAAGATAACTCTGGAAACTGCATGGAGAACTGAATGTAAGTGGGAGAAACAGAAGGCCTAGGCATGTCCAGGTAAGCTGGGAGGTGATCAAGCCCGAACCAGAGCAGTGGAAGTGGGAATGGATGAAAGATACAGAAGTAGGAGTCACGTGACATGATCATTGGGACTTGCATTTCTCAGAATGTTGGCAGAAGCCCAAAGCTCCAAACAATAAGGACCAAGTACTGCAAATTCTGAAACTGGTGCTGGGCACATCAACAGAGAAGCTAAGAAGGGGCCAGATCCCTTCCTGAACCCTTTAGCCCATCCCCCGGCTCCACTCTCTGGATAAGAGCAGCCTAAAGATTTCTCCAGGAGAGATGTCTTTGCAGAACACTGTTGGCAATATAGGGAAGGAGTGCTCTCTCTTCTCAAGCCAAGAGAGGGACCTCAGCAGCCCCCAGGATCAACAGGGGACCAGAGTGGTGGAGAAATTCTTGGGAGGACATGACAGTCCTCCCGAGTTGGGTGGGACAGAATAAGGTGCCTGACTCTAACTCTGGTTGGGGGGCGGGGGGTGCTGGTGGGACCCGCCAGCAGAGCCAGAATGCTGCAGCAGGAAAGGGCTGGAACGTCTGAGTTCACAGGCAAAGGTGTCATATGTGTGTCCATGGGTAAGAGGCAGCCTGCCTGGGCCACTGCTTCCCAGCAGAAAGAGGCCAGGCTTGTGCAGCTGGCAGCTACTGAGAGGGAGTGCTGGCAGGATATCCTGAGAGGTGGCCAGAGAGGGGCTACGAAGAGGCAGGCGCAGCGTGAGAGCGCCTTGAAAGGGCTGAGGAATCGCCACAGAAGGCCCGACCACTCTCCGATGAAAGCGCTGCGGATGAGGTTGGCCCCTGCCTGGCATTGCCTGGTGTCTGGGAACTCAGAGCATCCCCATGCCCCATTCCCAGGAATGATGACAGTCTGGCTCTCGAGGCCTAAACTGATTCTGCAAACAACACAGTTTATGCCAAACACCAGCTTTCCTTCTGGGAGACTGGAATTTCGGTACGTGCCTCGAAGAGGGACCTACGTACCAGCCCCAGTACAAACCGTGGGTGCATGGTGTCCAGTGAGCTCGTTGTCACAACTCCTTGCTGGAGAATTAAGCATGTCCTGGGTGACCCCACTGGCAAGGATCTTCAGAAGCTCACCCCCGGTCTCCCCTACTTAGCGCCATGTGTCTTTTTCCTTTGCTGATCTTGCTCGGTATACTTTCGCTGTAATAAGTCACAGCTACGAGCACTACTATATGCCGAGTCTCTTGAATCTTCTAGTGATTCCCCCGACCTAGCTGTGCTGCCAAAGAGCCCACCATCACCCCCAAGAGAAGCAATGCCAGCATTTTGGTGTCTGCCAGACAAAAGGGCGCAAATGTCAGGTCTGATAACACGGATCATGTAAAACCATTTTTGGATTTTAATTTCTCAGTTTTCTCCTTGAGCACATCCTGGGGAGAGCAGAAGCAGCAAGGAGTGTGTGGGAGGAGGGGAGAAAGAGCAAATGACAAAAAGAGAAGCAAATGAGCAAGTAGGATGACAAGTGCACACCCCCAGCCACTTTGTGGAGTCTGACCTGCGTGGGGTGGGGAGGAGAGTTGGCCGTGGGGTGGGGGCTTGGAAGGGATTGGGTAGGAAAAAGTACTGAACTGAACTAGAGAGTGAATTGTGGTATTTTTAATATCAAACATAACCACAAGTAACTAGGAAGAAGTTAGAAAAGTCATGTGATCTGCCGGAACTGTTGCCAAGGATGGGAATGAAGCCCCAGAGTGTGTCTGAGGACAATATGGGAGCAGAATCCATTTCTTTCTGGATTGGATTCTACCAAGTCTAGACCATTCGATAGTACCAAACCCACTTTCTTTTTTTTTAATGTTTTTTTATTATATTATGTTAGTCACCATACAGTACATCCCTGGTTTTTGATGTAAAGTTCGATGATTCATTAGTTGCGTATAACACCCAGTGCATCATGCAATATGTGCCCTCCTTACTACCCATCACCAGCCTATCCCATTCCCCCACACCCCTCCCCTCTGAAGCCCTCAGTTTGTTTCTCAGATTCCATAGTCTCTCATGCTTCATTACCCCTTCTGATTACCCCCCTTTCTTTATCCCTTTCTTCTCCTACTGATCTTCCTAGTTCTTATGTTCCATAGATGAGAGAAACCATATGATAATTGTCTTTCTCTGCTTGACTTATTTCACTTAGCATTATCTCCTCCAGTGCCGTCCATGTTGTAGCAAATGTTGAGAATTCGTTCTTTCTGATAGCTGAGTAATATTCCATTGTATATATGGACCACAACTTCTTAATCCAGTCATCTGTTGAAGGGCATCTCGGTTCCTTCCACGATTTGGCTATTGTGAACAATGCTGCTATGAACATTGGGGTGCATATGGCCCTTCTCTTCCACTACGTCTGTATCTTTGGGGCACCCTATGACCCAGCCATTGCACTACTGGGTATTTACCCCAAAGATACAAACGTACTTTCTAAACACAAATACGTGTTCCATAAAACCATACAAGGCAAACAGGTAAGCGTGTTCATCTACAGTTAAAAGAACACTGGCTTTGATTCTGACTCTGCTCTTTCTAGCCATGTGGCTTTGGGGGAAATTTCTTACTCTCTGATCCTCAATTTCTGCTTTCATAAAACGTGGACTTGGATGTCAACCTCACACATGGGTCAGTAGGGGAAGAAATGAGAGAAGACACATCGAGTGCCTGGTAGCTTTGGGAGACCCAGCAACAGGACCTTACTCCTATTGGCCACCCACCCTCTTCCACCTTCTTTGGAGTATTGTGAAATATCTGGAAGAGGAATGACTTTGTGGGGTTCTGGGTTTTTCTGATCTTTATTTTGTTAGCAGGAGTGAGCATTTCTACAAGTTTGCTGAACGTGTAGTTGGTGAAGCTGGGATTCGGACCCAGAAGGCCGGATTCCTCTACTTCTCACAAGTGAATCTACCACCGGCCCTGGGATGCTGTCTCCACCCCCACTAGGAACGTCACTCGCTGTCTCTCCCATCACATATCCCTGGGCTAGTGTGTTGTTCAAAGGGGATTTGGCTGTGTTTCCCTCCCTACTGAGATCACTCTGGTGATGGATTGAATTTTATTTTTTCCATAGAAAAGATATCTCCACATCCTTCCAAAGTACATCCTCATCTGTGCCCTGGACAGTGCAGATATGTCTGACATTCAAAGCATGGAAAATACTGGATTTCAACAAAGCAAGTAGATAAAGTTCTTCCTCAAGTGAGGGTAGCATTGCACGCCACCCACCACAACTGGAGGATGTTTCTGGGAACCAGAGGACACACAGGCCATCTATTCAGCTGTGAGCTCAAGAGAGCCTGCTTCCTCTAGAAACTGCCAGCTGGTCCTTCTGCCAACAAGAGCTTAAAACACTCCTAGCGCACAGTTCTTGGGTTTCCCACTTATCTTTTCCACTGCATATTTAGTCTTGATGGGAGAGAGAATGCAAAAGCGGTAGAAACACGCATATTTCGCAAATATGTTTTAAGCAAACTTTATGCCTCTCTGACCTTCATTTTCCTTTTCTGAGAATGAGGAAGACAGACTAGATCAGTGGTTCTCAACCTCGCTGCAACTGGGATCATCTGGGAACTTTTGAAAAATACCGATGCCGAGGCCCTCTCCTCACCAATTAAATCAGAATGTCCAGAGGTGGGGCTGGGGTGTGGGTGTTCTCCAGACGCTCCCCAGGTTCATTCTGATTAGAAGCTCCCACTGGGCTACATGACACTTATTATTTCCACCTTGAATACTCCTTTGATGATCCCTTAGATAAAGTGTGGCCATAAAACAGTGGGATGGTTTCCCACACCTCTCATGAAAAGCCATCTGAATGCCAATCTTTCTCTTTGTGTAGTTGATGGAATCCAGGACAGCCTGTGGACAGACGAACTTGTAGCATGGTTTTAGAAACTTTTCTAGGGCTACGCATCTGGGAGGTAATGATGACATCTTAGACCAGAGGAGTGACAAAGTCGAATTTTTATGGGCCCAGGCAAGGAATATAAATGTATGACTGAGGCCAGGTATAACAATAGGGAGGGGTGGGGCTTGTGGAACTAAACATATGTGCCCTGCCTACAGGCATTCAAACAAGCTCCTTCTCTCTTCCCTTCCCTTCCCTTCCCTTCCCTTCCCTTCCCTTCCCTTCCCTTCCCTTCCCTTCTTTTCTACTTTCCTCCCTTCCTTCCTTCGTTTCTTAAATATCACCTTGGCAGAACAAGAGATTAACTTGTATGCTTACTTCCCCTATGGGTCACCTGTTTGAGACCCCCTATTCAAGACATTCCGATGCATTAGAAAAATAAGTAATGAAAATATCACAAAAGCGGCCACCTCATTACTAGACCTCCCAAAAGACACCACGTCTTCTACATTCCACACTGCAATAGACAATGACATTAAGAGAGAGACAACAGGACCCACTGCCAAACACTGCTCCAGACCTACCCAACCTCCCTTTCTTTACGCATCTCCATGGTTCTACAGATTTGGTTCCTTAATCTTCAATGCAATACCTGCTTCCTGTTCTTGGGTCTCCGTGTGCCGTTCTGCTTTCCCTCTTGGGCTTACTGCACCGTCTTCCCACATGCAATTCTCAGCAGAAGCCCCTCTCGTGAAAGCAGACCCTACAGCTTCAGGAGAGAGAGCCTCTCCAATCCCCTCAACCCTGGAGTCCCTCCCAACCAGCCGTCTCCTAACTCAGGGTTTCTCAGCCTCAGCATTATTGACATTTGGGGCCAGATAATTCTTTTGTGCGGAGCTAGCCTATGCCTTGTAGGATGGTTAGCGGGATCTCTGGCCCCACTAGATGCCAGGAGCAACCCCTCCACAGTATGACAATCAAAAACGTCTCCAGACATTTCCAAGGGTCCCCTGAGGAGTGGAGACCCACTGCTCTAAGTGCACACAGTGTCCCGATGCCTGCGAGGAAAATGGTACAGTAAGCTCCATCAGTTTGGATCATAGCCAGCATAAAAGCCAAGCTTCCAAAAGAAAGGCCCCAGCTGAAAAGAGAACAAGCTTCAGTATGATCAGCTGTGTCAGTTCTATTTAATTGTAAATTTGGACAGGCTCTGCTGAGTGAAGTACAGAATGTTTTTCGCCTTGGGCCCTGATATTATATTAGAATAAAAGCAACCTGAGAGGCATTTGTTTTTGTGGAAAGTGCGTGCATGGGCAAATCTCTGCTCATCAGATTGTTTTGAATTAATGTGGAAGCTATAAATAAAGTGTTCTCTCTTTTTGGGGCTGGCTTTGATCTATTGTTATCCCTTCCTTTTTAGAATCTTTAAAGGCACTTTTCATTCAGATTCTTCATCAGTGAAGCAAGCCGACTTCAATAATTCCACACAAAAGCCGCTGTCGCTTTCTGCACACAAGCCCCATGTCAATCAGCCAGGCAGCCCTCTCCCCTAGATGGCTGTCCCCCAAATGCCCTGGAGAATGGAGGGTAGATAGGCTAGGTTGAGATAACTCGGACAGGCGTGTAATGTGAAGAGAACAAGTTTGACTGACATTTTCCTCTTGTGTTAAGGTTATTGAATAATTATGGGAGAATTACTGCAGTCACAATTCTCACGTGCCCTGGAGGAAGGGGCACAAAAGAGATGATTAGGGTGAGGGGCATGATTTAGAATCCTTGTGCCTGGTTGAGTCATTAATAAGTGAATCTTCTGAAGCAGCCTGCATTTCTGCAATTGCTGAAATGTGAAAGATGACATATGAGCTTCCATTGTCACAAGGCAGCCACAAGTCCAGAGTAATTGAGCATTAGTGTGCCAGTGGGTATGGGAGGAGTGTGGTAGGAAGAAGAGAATGACCTCTCCTCTGAAATAGTCTTAGTCCTCTCTCTTACTTGCTTTGTAGTGTGAACTCCTCTGAGACTCAATTTCCCTTGTATTTCAAATAAGGGCAATCCTATTTCCTTCATAAGGCCATCAAAAGTTTTAGAAATCTACTATGGCAAATGCCTGGCATAATGCCCGGTCCATGGGATGTGCTCCCCATCATCACGACCACCATCACCATTCTCTTCCTCCTCATTGTCATCATCACTGTCGTCACCATTATCATCATGACTGTCACCATCGTTCCTTCTTAGAGAGGTGAATGGATTGGTGGATATGTGTTATATTCTTCTCCTTTTTGGCAATGAGGACTCTAGGTTATTCTTTCCATGGGCAGGGAGGAGAGAACTTTTCTCAGTCTCTTATTTCTACAGAAAAGTGGAAAATTCCCCGGTCTGGTCACTGTAGACTTTCCGTAACCGAGTGGATACTAGGAACACTCACAAAGACTTAGTTCAAAGGTCCAGAAGACTAGGGAAGGGGTTGTGCAAACTGAGTGTATGCTTGCTTCTCCTTGAAGAGCATGGGCTGTGATTTCATAGAAACTGAAGACCCACATGTTAACAAACATCCTCTCCACTCCAACTTGCATGCCAGGGTGGGTTAGTAACAGTGTGGATTAATGGGTAGGCCATGGACAAAGAAGGCAAGTGCACATGGAACCAAATACAGATTCTTCCATGTAATAGTTGCGGGACCCTTACTCTCTCTAAGCTTCAGTGTCTTATTCTGAAAAGATGGGTAGAATAATTATTACTTCACAGAGGATTATTCTCTGGTGCAGGTTCCGCTAGGATGTGAGACAAACTGGAGAGGAAGATTGTGTTTAGTGAAAGAAGTGCATCGAATAAAAATGCTCTGAAAACTAATGGCTACAAGATGCTGAGGCCAAGGCAACTCTTTTGCTCTAAGTCAGAGTTGAATACCAATGAGAGAGGAGACTTTCCTTCTCCTCCACCCACTGTAAGGCTGGAGGGAGGGTAGAGGGGGGACTCTCTTACATCTATGATCTAAGATGGAGGTGCTCCCAGACACAAGGGATCAGAGAGCCACGAGGCAAAATGTTAGGAGCATCGGAAATGCTTCCTCAGGAGGAGAGTCAAAGCCATCTGTGGGTTCACAAAAGACAATCCAAGAGATTAGGAAGGAGCCAGGTCTCATAAATTGTGTTGTTTAGGATGAAGTCAGAAACTGTTGCTTGTTTATTGTGACCTCGGTGTGCCGTGGGAAACAATAGTGACACGTGGATTTACAAACTGCTCATTCTTGCAACAAACAAGAAATGCAACGTTAGGTCTTTTGGAAAGGCAGAATTCTGTCCCAAAGTGCCTTAGTAGGAATTAGGAGTCCAGTTCCTAGACCCAGCGCTGCCCTCCATGGGATACTGTGGGTCCTCAACTAGGCTTTGCTATTTGACAGTCATCTGTAAAATCAGTTGTTGACTTTGCTGGAGAATCCCCATCTGGAAGGTCAAGTTGTTGAATTTGGTAGTAATTCTGTGGTTCTTCCGAGGCTTTGGGAACTTGGGTCCAAGGTTCTCAGGATGCACCTGAGAGAGCAGGGAAAGGTTGCCCACCTTCAGTCCTCCTGGAATTCAGGAAAATCTCCCTCCACTAAAGCTAGCAATTATCCCCAAACACTCAAGGAATCAATTTTATTCTGTTACATAATTTGGCACTCTGTCTTCTCAGCAAAATGTGGCTAGCACATAGGTCTTCCCTAAGGAAAAAAATTACCCCGGAGAGAAATCCAGTTTTAACCAAAAGATGACATTTGCACCTCAGAACGGCATCGTCCCCCTACAACAAGGTGTCTCACCTGCCCTATTATACAGACCTGAATTGCTCACCAAAGGCTCTCAGTAGCCCATGGGGAAATAAAAGCAAAAACAACTTTACTTTTCAGAGACTTTAGAGACTTTTCCTCATTTGGAGTGTGTGTGGAAATGAATTTTAAGCACAAATCTGTTCTTACTGAGCTTGAAGCAAATTGGAATCCTGACCACAAGGAATGAAGGTGGCTAATCACATTTGAAGACTGCATGCAGGCAAATGAGTGCCTGTGAGCTTCTTGGGACCCATGTCCTTCTATTGCCAAATACTCAAGAGAGAGAGGAAGAATGCATTCTTCAGGGCAGGATAGGTCCTCAAGAAATGCTGACAGCTTGCTTCCAGCTTTAAAATGGTGTGACTCTATGGGTCTGTGACCCCCTGATCCTTAAAAATTACGTGGTGAAAATAGAAATACACCTCCATAGGTTCACAAATACTAGTAATGGAAGTTACCCAAGCTACTTGCTATTAAGCACCTACCATTGCCAAGAAATATTAAACAGAGCTCTCTTTCTCTCTCTGTTCTCCCCCCACCTTTCTCTACATAGACAGATACAGATATAATTTCATACCAAGAACCCTAGGGTTAGCATTACTATAACCATTTTAAGATGCAGAGATTGAAGTTCAAAGAGGTAACAGAACTTGACCCTGATAACCAGCTAAAAGAAGGACGAGTCTACCCTTAAACTCTGATCAGTCTGACTCTTAAGTATCTTCCACCATTTCATCCTTCACGGGCATGTATTGGATATAGGCATATCTGCAGAAACATGAAGTGATAAGCAGTCTTAGTCATGGTGGTTTAATCAGTATAGTTTGGTTAATGGTTGCTAGAAATATACCCCAAAGAAAAGAAAATGGGTGGCAGTTTCCTGTGATGATTCAATATAACACTACAGCACTAAACCTCAGAGTACGAGGTGTGACGTTTGGCAGGATATTTCCTTCCAGGAGTCATTTAGGGTCTTGCTACTCAAAATATGGTCCATGGACCAGCGGCATTGACATTCACCTGAGAGCTTGTAAGAATTTCCAGCTTAGTCCTAGGGCTGCTGGATCAGAATCTGCCTCTTAACTCTAGGAGTGATTCTTATTTGCACTAAAAGTTTGGGAACTATTGATTTAAGACAACAAAGAATACTATGGATTGTTCACAAAACCATGGATACCCACAGATCTAGGCTTCTGGAGTGTTGTGATTTATGAAGATTTTAAAATCTTTTACGAAGAGCACAGTGTATGATAATATGACAACACGTATTGAACACTAACTAGATCCCAGGCACAGTATTAAGCACTTCGCATTTATTATTTTATTTAATTCTTATAATAGCTCTAAAAGGTGGCCAGTCAGGGGCACCTGGGTGGCTCAGTCGGTTAAGCATTCAACTCTTGATTTCAGCTCAGGTCATGATCTCAGGGTTGTGAGATCAAGCCCCAAGTGTTCATTGGAGAGGCTGCTTGCCCCTCTCACTCTTCCTGCTTGTGCTCTCATTCTCTCTCTCTCTCTCAAATAAATAATTAAACACACCTTTAAAAAAAACTAAATAAAAGGTGGCCAGTCATTATCCTCATTTTGTAGAGGAGGAACTGAAGTTATAGAGATCTATGAACATGTTCAAAGTCACTTAGCTGGTAAGAGGTGGTTCTGGGATTTGAACACAGACAGTGTGAGATTAGAGATTAGATATTAGGATTTCCACTTTGAGTTGATTAGTGTACCATGCTGCCTCTCCAGCCCAAATGATGAAACATTCAGGAGAGTGAGATGGAGCACTGTGCTTCATGGAGGTTGCTAGCATTTCAGTTTTCGACAAGAGCCTCGCTATACCCAGGTGCAACCTCCCATCAGTTACCAGTTCTGCAGAAGGCGATTTATTACTAATTAAATAGTAATTAAATTAAATGTAATACTAATTAATTAAATGTAGATTAATTAAAAAGTAAATTAAGCACAGTAATCAAGGAGTATCAATAATGGTGCAAATGGACATGCTCTGTCTCCCGGTATGACACACCGACATAGCCCCAACCTCGCCACCATACATGCTTGCCAAAAGATGTTTAACCTGGATCAAATCAGAAGAGTGACAAACCCAGAGAACTGTTATAGATTATAGGAGACTGAATAGACATGCCAACCCAACGCCTTGGGTAACCCTTGACTGAATCCTGAAAGGGGTGAACGGTGGTGGAGATAACCTATAAGAGTGGTTATGGACATAGCTCAGAATATCTGAATAGGTACTATCTGTATCTTAAGTAATAGAATTGTATTGGTGTTAAATTAATTGAGAATGACCATTGTATTGTAATTGTATAGAATAAGTCCTTGTTCTTAGGATATGCATGCTGAAGGATTTGGCATTTGAGAATCATCTATATATGTTCCTTCTTACATGGTTCAAAAATAGAGGAACAAGATAAATCAGATGTTAATTTGTGACTCTAGATGAAATAAATATGGGTGTTCATTGTACTGTTCTTTCAACTTTTCTATAGGCTTAATGCTTCAAATTTAATATTTGGGGAAAAGTGAATTAGTGCTGAGTCAATGTTATTTCAGTAAAATAATGTCACTCGAGTAAGGAAAAGGATAGGGTGTGGTGGGGGAGAGATGTAGGGATGAGGGGCTGGGGAGAGTCATGCTTGGAAGACCATAAACTACCATCAACCTCAGTGAGTCGAAGGTAGGTCGCCTGCTAGTGAATGTCATCTGTATGCATCTGGATATGCAAAAATGCAACTTACAGAGAGATCACTGTTGACTTTGGTGTGGTCTGTCAGCCCTGCTCTGCCATCACCGGTGGGTAGTTGATGCTAGAGTCCCAGGATTCCCCCAACACCCTTCATTTTGAACCAATATCTCTAAGCATCCTTTGCCTCAAACCAGAAATGTTTTGGGGAGTTCCTTGTGACCCCCAACCCACTTTTTTTTGTTGAAGAGTTGGTCCTAGGCAGTCACGTTTGTCCCACCTTACCCTCACCCCTAGCCACAAAGGACTGTATGATTAGACACCTAAACTGAGCTGGATCAGTCAGATTTCTCTCCCGGGAATCTGAAACACAGAGAAAATGAATCTTATCTGGAGAATCTGAGCTGAAAAACCATGTAGGACCAGAGCAAACTAGAGCCAAGAGTATGCTGAAGTTATAAGGAAACAGAAACCATAAACTCGCAGAGAAAGGTAGTCATCTGCAGAGAGGAGAATGGAGAAGGTGTGTGGAGAAATACAGGTGAGAGACCTAAGTCCCCAGAGAATCAGAAACAACACACCTTTTGCATCATCCAAAGGACTTTTTTTTTTTTTTTAAAGATTTTACTTATTTATTCATTCGACGGAGATAGAGACAGCCAGGGAGAGAGGGAACACAAGCAGGGGGAGTGGGAGAGGAAGAAGCAGGCTCATAGCGGAAGAGCCCGATGTGGGGCTCGATCCCATAACACCAGGATCACGCCCTGAGCCGAAGGCAGACGCTTAACCGCTGTGCCACCCAGGCGCCCCATCATCCAAAGGACTCTTAACTCCTAGCTCCCATTAGGCTTCACTTCCTCCCCGCCCCACCCCCTGGGAATTCTCTCTTCCTCCCTTCTCTGAACTAATAATTAGGTAAGTTTCAATTCCTCCAGCAGGCAACATCACCAAGCCCCAAACTATCCATCCTACTCTCCCCCTCCTTTCATTGAATCCCTGTCTCTGAGCCAGCCCTTCACCTGGGCTCACTTGAATAGTGACATGATTTATTTTACTGTTTCCTTTGTTAATATATGGATTGGTGGGATATTTGTTCTATTTCCAGTATACTGATTGCCTTAGGGATTCTAGAGAGCCAGGGACAGGAGCTGCATTACTTATGTTTTTATTATAAAAGTAATACATGTTGATAATAGAATTCTTGGGGAAAAATAAAAAAGGTGAAAGAAGAAAAAAAACCATTTATAATTCTATCATCTAGAGATAAGTCCTACTAATATTTGGGCTTATTTCCTTCAAGTCTTTTTAGACTTAACAATATAATTCAGATTACATAGCACATACAATTTTGACCCTCATTTCTGTTACATGGAAAGCATTTACATATATATATTTTTTAAGATTTTATTTATGTATTTATTTGAAAGAGAGAGACAGTGCAAGACAGGGGGAGTAGGGAGGGGCGGAGGGGGAGGGAGAGGAAAAGAATGCCAAGCAGACTCAGTGCTGAGCACAGAGCCTGACTCATGGCTTGATCTCATGACCCTGAGATCATGACCCAAGCTGAAATCTAGAGTCAGGCACTCAACCAACTGAGTCACCCAGGCGCCCCTACCTATATTTTTAAAGATTTGTTGACGTATTCTAAAAATCAGCATGATGTTCTATTTGATATAAAAAATATAAAACATATAAATACATGAAATAATCTATATACACCCCTACTATTGTACATGTTGGTTATTTTCATTGCTTGCTAACAAAAATAACTCTGGGATCAAAATCTGTGTGTGTTTTAGATTCTTAATGTAAATGGACAAACCAGTTTCACAAAAGGTTTCACAATTGTCTCTTTCTACTCTGGTATAAAACTTTCTCTCATAGCATCTTTCCTTGCATTGCTGCCATTGTTTCAGTGTTTACAAATCTAATCATAAAAAAATTGGTAGCTCATATTTGTTTGTATTTTTTAGGTTTTTATTTCAATTTCGGTTAACATACAGTGTAATATTAGTTTCAGGTGTACAGTGTAGTGATTCAACCTTTCTATACAACACCCAGTGCTCATCCCAACAAGTGTGCTCCTTAATCCCCATCATCTATTTCCCCGATTCCCCCACCCCCTTCCCCTCTAGTAACCACCAATTTGTTCTCTAGTTAAGAGTCTGTTTCTTGGTTTGTACCCCCCTCACTTTTTTTCCCTCTTTGCTATTTGTGTTGTTTCTTAAATTCCACAAATGAGTGAAATCATATAGTATTTATCTTTCTCTGACTTATTTTGCTTAGCATAATACTCTCTAGCTCCATCCATGTCAATGCAAATGGCAAGATTTCATTATTTTTTATGGCTGAGTAACATTCTATTATATATATATATCTAGATATATATATATCTCACACCCTCTTTATTAATTCATCAATCATTGGACACCTGGGCTGCTTTCATAATTTGGCCATTATAGATAATGTCGCTATAAACATCGGGGTGTATGTATCCCTCTGAATTCATATTTGGGTATTCTTTGGGTAAATACCTAGTAACGCAATTGCTGGATCATATGATGGTTCTACTTTTAACTTTTTGAGGAACCTCCATACTGTTTTCCACAGTGGCCGCACCAGTTTGCATTCCCACCAACAGTGGAAGTGGGTTCCCCTTTCTCCATATCCTCACCGATACCTGTTGATTGTAGTCATTCTGACAGGTGTGAGGTGATATCTCAATGTAGTTTTGATTTGTATTTCCCTGATGATGAGTGATGTTTGCATTTTTGAAGACTAGTAAGGTGGAACTTCTTTCATTTGTAATTTGACTTGATACAGAACATTTTTAAAGGGCGAGTAATAAATTTTGTTTCACCTGATGAAGGGCACATGTATTTTTTAACATAAAGTAATGTTTTCTGCTATCCACTGTCTTGGAATTAAAAAAAAAACAACAAAAAACAAAAAACAAACAACAAAAACCCTAGCCACGTAAGTAAGTCAATGATCAGTGCTGTTGAGGTAATATCATAAAGTTTTGGCAATTCTCCCCAAACTGAGACCCAAACTTGAGTGTTATCTATCTAAATGGAGAAAAATAAAGGAATGATATTTAAGTGAAGATTATAACTGAAAAAAATATTGCAGTCTTTTTGTAAATGACTTTTCATTGTTAATACCTGGTTTCACTTAGGCACTATTATAATATGGTAGATTTGAGGCGTTTAAAGATAAAGAACTCTGGTAACATGGTTTGAAAAGATGGAAACTTCCATTTCTTAGAACTCCAGGTAGAATTCTAATGGGAAAAGAAAAAGAGGGCCTAGCCTAAAAGGATTAGATTCTCTCTTAGTTTTGAAAATGTTAACACAGGAAATGCAATGGCACCATTTATTCTTGTAACCCAGAGCTACCTAATAACTTGAACTCATTGAGCCCCTCCAATGTCTGGCCAGCTCCTTCTGGGCTGGAAAGTCTCCTTTTCCTCCCAGGTCTAGATCAGAATCACTATTCCTGAGTTGCTAAGAGAGGGAATGGAGGCAAGGGAAAGTCTAGTCTCATTTAAGTTACATAAAGATTTAGAGGGAGAGGGGAAATTGAATGAATGGTCCAAAGGTACAAAGTTCCAATTCAAGATAAAGAAGTACTAGGGATGTAAATACAACATGATAGCTATGGTAACACTGCTGTGGGCTATATTTGAAAGCTGTTGAGAGAGAAGATCCTAAGGGTTCTCAACACAGAGGAAAAAGGCATTTTTTTTCTCTTTTTCCTTTTCTGTGTCACATGAGATGATGGATGTAACTCACTATGGTCATCATTTCACAATATATGTAAGTCACATCATTATGCTGTACACCTTAAAGTTATACAGCACTGTATGTTAGTTATAGCTCAAAAAAAAAAAAAAAAGACTTAGGGGCTTTTTTAAACCCTCTTAAAAATACCAGAGAATCCCATTGTTGAACTGACCCTAAACTTATTTTGTATGGGAAGAAGCTATTGAAAATGTAATTCCATCTTCCTTTGTTCCTAATCTCCAGACTTGTCACAGGATGTTCACATTTCATTTTGTAATTGTAATAGCAGAAGTCATTTTATATGTCTGCAATTTTATCTCCCATAGAAGCTAGAGATGGCTTGTACCAGATCAGGAAAGCTGATGGGTAGTAAGGAGGGCACGTATTGCATGGTGCACTGGGTGTTATATGCAAGTAATAAATCATGGAACTTTAAAAAAATAATTAATTTTTTTAAAAAAAGGAAAGCTGATTGTTAAATCTTCAGGAATTTCGAGAACCCACAGTTAAATACAGCCATTTTAAATTACATCAGCCTAAAGTCTAATAAATTGTAGTAAAAAACAACGGTTTAATAAATATTCCAAACAGCATTTCCTAATTATTTTGCTATACCTTATTGGTATCTGTGTTCTTGAGTTTATGTGCATCCACTGCATCTGTGTGATGGGGACTCTATACAACGGTGTGTCACCTTTGTCGCTTGGAATTTGCCATTGTAGTAACTACTCCACCAAAATTGGAAAAGACCACAAATCAGGGCTTTCCCCTCTCTCTCATATGCACAGTCCACTCTGCGAAGGTGACAGCCATTGTTGAATTCACCAGCCCGCCAGTGCAAGGAGGGTGTATTCATTGGTGGACAGGTTCGGGATTTATGGCAAATCCTGAATTCCAAAGTCAGAGAAACTTAAGTTCTCGTTCTGGTTCTGTCATTTACCAACTCTGTGGCTCTGGGCACATTATACAACTTCTCTGAACCTCACATTTCTCATTTATAGAATGAGCAGAGTATCTGTCAAGATGATTTTATTTTGAGATATTGACAACCTAAATATGCTAGGTATTCTTCAAGGTGTACTGTCATATCAAAAAGATTCAATAAATGCCATTATTATTTTTACTACTATAATTATTGCTAATTTGACATAGAAACATGAAGTATAACTCTACGAGTTATCATGTCATATAAGGCAGGAAAAAAAGCCTCTCCCCTTTCTATAGTAGAAATAACTACAATAGGGCTGAGAATAATCCAGTGCTACATAAATAAAAAGGAAGGAAATTTGGGGGGTGGGGTGGAGGAACAGAGGAAGGAGACGAAGGTGCTCCAGTGGCCCAATTGGTTAGCACACGTGGTACTTCTACAGAAGGATGAGATGATGTTGCAGAGAGAAACAGGGACAAAGTGTGGAAAGCCTATCTACCCCACTAAAAAACTGTACCCAGATTCTCAGGCCAATGAGCGACTATTGAATGGTGGGTCCAAGCAAGAGACTGCCACAATCAGATTTGTGTTTTGGGTAGATCATTCTGGCATCAGCATGGAAATGAAATGTAAGGACCAAAGCTGATGAGAGAAAGGAATTGGGAAACTACTGTATGGTCTAAGTGAGACACAGCAAGGGTTAAAATTAAGGTACAGCAGTGAAAAGGAGAGCAAGAGTTGGTAAGAAAGACACTAAGGAGCTCGCTGCTTACAGAAAGGTCTTGCTATCCTCCTATCCTTCCTGCAGAGATAAACAGTACTAGACCAAATGCTTGTAATATTCCAATCTGTCATGACCTGGAAAGATAAATTCATGCCTCACTTTCACTGCATTCCTGATAAAAATGATCACCACTGAGCAGCACTAAAAAGATAACAGTATTAAACACTTTTTATTGAGTAAAAATGATCTAAGAATAAAATGACAAATTGATACACTACCTGGAACTCTCTAGCACAGGAGTTGGGAAAACTTTTCTGTAAATGACCAGAGAGTAAATACTTAAGGATTCAAGAGTCATACAATATCTGTCGCACTGACTCCATTTTAGGGTTATACCATGAAAGTAGACATTGACTAAGCCTGAATGAATGAACATGGCTGAGTTTTCACACTCTAGACTCAACAGGCACTCAAAAGTGCGTGTTGGGAGGTGAGTCTCTGCCATTTTCAAATCCTGACATGTCATAATTCAGTGCTCAAAGGGAAGTCATTTGGAAGGGCTTGATCCAAACAAAATCCCACACCCTGAGAAGGATGCTTCAAAAGTGTTTTCATTTCTCTCTGTATCTTGTAATGCACAGTGGACACCCCATATAACCCTATTTCCCCATCTTGGCCCGGTGATGACTTGCCAGTAGCCTGGCAGGCTGATGCCTGGAGGCAGACTGCCAATGACCCGTCTTCTTTAAGATCCTGAAGTCTTCTGTACTTCGAGACAAGCACTGGACTTGGAGCAAGAAGACCAGGACTTGAGACTCATCTCTACCACTTCCCCACCATGTGACCTTAAGCAATCACGTTCCTCATCATTAAAGTGCTGCTTCATGGGTAGAGGTTATAAGAATCAAGTGAGACAGTGAGCTTTGTTGACCGAAATTTTGAGAGACTGTAACACTGTTTTATTATTATTCCCAAAGTAGCCTTTGGTGAAACCATTTATGTCCAGTCCTCTGTCCTTCTTAAACTCCATAGAAGTTTGTGTGGTCTATGCACACATCACACCCCTCCTTCCAACAACCTCCCTTAGTGGTTGTTGTGGACACACTTCAGAAATAACTGAAGGGGAAAAGAGAAGTATAACAGAAAGAGCCAGAAGGCTAGAGGTCTGCTCCTCACTCCATCATCTTTGTGACTTTGGGAAAATAACATCCCATTTTAAGACCTCGCATCTATACAGTCATGGGGGTGGAATACATACCTGCAGAAATGCTCACACTAAACTTCATTTCTAAGTCCACATCGGGGCCACATCCTCCTTCATTTTCTCTTTCTCCCACTTCCATTTCACAATAAGTCCTCCCTTCTGGGTTGTTATTTTTAAGCATGTGATCCTGGGCCATCCAATCACAATCAGCTGGGAAGCTTGCCCAGGGGCGCCTGGGCGGCTCAGTTGGTTAAGCCTCCGACTCTTGATTTCAGCTCAGGTCATGATCTCAGGGTTCTGAGATTGAGTCCTGCATCAGGCTCTGATACTCAGCAGGGAGTCTGCTTGAGATTCTCTCTCTACCTCTGCTCCTCCCCCCTGCGTGCACATGCCCACTCTCTTTCTCTCCAAAATAAATACATACTTTTTTTAAAAAAAGAAATGCAGATGCACAGATTTAAGTGATGAGAAAAAAAAAATTGAGGGATGAGGGGAATGAGACTTTGGTATCTTTATTTTAAAAGTTCTCCAAGTGACTTATACTCATTAGAATTTACAAATTTCTACTCTAACTTTCTTGCCTATAATCCTAGAGGACAAGGGGCCCGTTTGTTTTGATTACAACTGTATTCCAAGCAGTTAGTACAGTGGCACTCAGATGACAAGCAGTGAGCTTTTTCAGTGAGTCAGTTAATGAATCTACGGAAGGAACTCTGAGTTCTACAGATTTGGTCCCTCCCTTCATTGGAAATGACCACCCTACTGGCTGTTGAGAACCTACTCGATAAAGCCAACGGTCATCATGGTAGTTGCTAAAAGCACCAAAATATGAATCTGTGTCTCCCACATGAGAGAGGCTCTGTGGACATTTTCCTCCTGCAAGTGCTGAGTGGGGAAGGATTTTTGGAATGGAGACGAATTTGGTGTCCCTCCATGTCACATCACCAAAGAAGTCTACCTGCCTTAATTCCCAGTGTGAAACCTCCAACTGTCTATGCTTAGAGCCTGGTGGCTTCAGAGCTGGGGTAAGTAAGGTCAAGAGGCCCCTAGTAGCCCACACTGTTCCTGCCAAGGCTTGCTTGGTGGTCACTCTGCACCCCATTTCTAGCTCTTTGGCTGTGCTAAGGATGAATATGAATTTTGGAGGTCTTCCAGTGTCTTTGACTAAGCTAATCCCTTATCACTCAGACCCAGCTTCCTCATGTTACCACCAAATCGCTCAAATATTATTCATGTATTCATTTACAATTTACCCAACACTATTGAACATCTATCAGATGCTGACACTGGGTTAAGTGTTCAGACCTAAATAAATAAATAAATAAATAAATAAATAAATAAATAAATCAGACAGAATTGCTACATTTAAGGAACTCACATGATAAAGGATTGTTTTATCACAACAAGGAAGGGTAATATATATAATAGTGAATCAATGAGAAGTGATACTCTTAACCTTAGGGGGTGACGTGGAGAGTTGGTAAAAGTAATACAAATAAGGAACGTTTGTTTCATATATTTAATCTTTCAGCAGATATTTACCGAGCATTTACCAAGCACCAACTACAGTCTGGACTTTCTGGGATTATGGCTTAGAACATTCAAGAGCTTGAGTGAATTCACTAAGTGATCAAGAAGGAAGGAATTCAAAGGCAAAGGGAGTGGCCGTCATAATGGAATGGAGTCAAACATCCACAGGAGTTTCCAGTATTTCTCTTCTTTTTTAACCCTTTCTTTTTTTTTTCTTTTTTTTCAAAACTTGCCAGTTCTTCTACCTGTGGTACACCATAGGATGCAAGACAAACTATTCGGTAACTTGCTGATATACACTTTCACCCAGGCAGTCATGTCCCTAAGGTTTTAAATAATTCCATAAATGAAACTAAGGGCATTTAAGGCAGCTCAGGAGGGAGCATGGATGTGTGTGAAGAGACTGTATGCTGACCACCAGTTTCCACTTCTAGGCGTTCTTTTATTAGTGGTAAGGCTGCCTCTGCAGAGAGCTGCGGGGTTACTTCATAAAGATTTGATGACTGAAAGGTCCAAGGTTGTAGAGAGGGCATCCTGTCTCCCTAGACCCTAGTAGAGCTTCTGGAACAGCCCAAGTAATTGTGGCCAAATGGGGTTCACTGTTTCAGATACTCAAAATAAATGGACTTGCTGGCACTCAGAAGTAGTTCTTGCTGTTAGAAGCTTCCAGAACAGAGGGGGTGGGTGCTGGGGGAAAACTGTTAGTAGCAGAACAGATTGGCCAAGCTTTTAAAAAAAAGAATCCAGCTTCATGAGCTTCATGTGAATGATTTAGACACTGCAGAGCCACTATGTCACATTGGAATATGTGCCTTTCACCCCTCCTGTCTAGAGCAAAACTCTTTTCCTCTTTCTTCAACCCCTTCTGACAATTTGTAGCTGGCATCGAGCATTTTGAATGTGGCGTTTTGATTTGGATCATGACAAGATATTTCTTGAAACTGACTTACTTTATGCCGAATATGAAATTGGATTTGTGATGGTTGGAGCAGATGGAAAACCCATGAAAAAAAGTACCAGAGCCACCACTTTGCAGGCCCAGGGGCTGTGAAATCAGGCTGTGTTCAGATGGGGGGAAGTGGTACCCTAGGGATCCAGCTTGGGACAAAATGGAAGAAAAATTAGCCAGGTGATGGAGAGACACTCAACTCCCTTTGAACTGGTTCTAGTCTAAGTTTTCAGAGCTGTCCTAACAGGTCTGTATAGACAAACCCAAGCAACATGAGTTCCCTCAGGCAGATCCTCCCTCTTGCCTTCCTCCCAGGTCTCCACTGTCCTCTGGCTGCATGGATGCACGTAATTTCTGGCTTGCAGCCCTCCTCTCCTTCCACTCACCCGCCACCTCTGATACTCGATTTATCTCCCTCACTCTCCCTGCTTCTTCCTTCCGTCCTTTTCCTCCTGTCCCCACCCACCTCTTTCTCCTTTCCCCATCTCATTCTGCCTCTTTGATGGGCTCCAGCTGCTGGGACTCTGCTCAGATTCATTTTTCCATTATTAACAAGGAACAAATTAATGGCAATTACCAGAAACAGAACGGGAAGCTCTCATTCCACTCCCTCTGTAAGCACGGGGCATGCACTTCACACAGCGGGTTGCTGGGGAAGAGGAGTCATGAATACAAAACCCACAGACCTCTCTGTGAGGATTCTGTAGACCCCTCAGATGGGGGACTCTGTGTCTCCACAGCTCAAAAGAACCTGCCCCAGAATCTTCAGACTCAACAGTAGTGTGCCGGTTCCTGCTTCTCTCCCCTTGGACCCCTGCCTACTTTGGATCAAGGCCTCTAGCAACACTAGCAAAGAAAGATGAAAGCTACTATTAGCCCAGGGCAAACATTCTCTTGAAACTTGATAGAATTTCACAACCTTTTCCTGCTCCCATTTTGTAGTCTTTATTCTGCAACAACCCAACCTGGTAAGTAGACTCCCTATAAAATCTGTGAATGATCCCTGGTCTTCTCTCCTTTTGGACAAAGCCCAAGTTCCTTGCTGTGGTTCACAGGACCCTCCATCCTCTGCTATTTTTCTCCTCTGAGGCCACTTCCCTGACTCTCCCAGCTCCCCATCTCTTTATAATCTAGTCATGATAATGTCATGATCTTCTGATCAATCTAGAGATTCTGATCAATCTAGTCATGATAATGGGGATTTCTAGCCCCAATCTATCCCTGGTCATTGGTTGGGTCCTAGTTCTCTTGGTGGGAGCACTCTCTCCACCCTTTTTGCCAGTCCACCTGGCTAACTCTATTTGTCCTTTCACTTGAAGCTACAACATCGACTCCACCAGGAAGCCTTCTTTGATTCCCCTACCTATGTACACCTACAATCTGCATCCACATGCAAGCCCTCTTCCCTGCACACATGTAAGTATACATTCCATCCACACAACCCACATTCCCCAACACAAAACACATTCATCTACACAGAAATCCACATACCCACACTTATGCCACCAACACATATGTCCAACCATATACATCAGATCATACCATACGAAATTTCTAATATTAGATTTTTTTTACCTCCATGTATTCTCAACCTATGTATTCTCCCCCTTTTACCCATAAATACACATCTCTTCCCAAATGCACATGCTCTTGCTCGACACAAAATCTCCCAATCACCCCTTCTACTAAGTATGATGTAGATAAATTGCATGGTATTCTCATCTCCCTCATGCTCAACATTTCTGGTGACAGTAGACATTTCTGGTACTAAGTTGGGTATTAATGTCTCAGTATATACTTTAGAAAGATGATTTGGCTCCTCCAATGCCCCAGAAGCCTAGGGTGGTTGATGCCAGAACACCTGGAATGAAGTCCCCTCAGTATTTCAATAATTCTATCACATTATAGAGTAGGAAAAATCCTTACATCAATTTGTAGAGACTTCCAAATGACAGCAAAGCAGTTAAAAACAGTCCAGAAGGTATAACATCAAGAGGATACAAAGAATGAAATCCAGCTCCACGAATACTGAGAACCGACTACATGCCACTGTTATGGACTGAGTTGTTTCTTCCCCCAAATTCAGATACCAAAGCCCTAACCTTCAATGTGACTGTATTTGGAAATAGGGCCTATAATGAGGGGCGCCTGGGTGGCTCAGTCGTTAAGCGTCTGCCTTCGGCCCAGGGCGTGATCCCACCTGGGATTGAGCCCCACATCAGCCTCCTCTGCTAGGAGCCTGCTTCTTCCTCTCCCACTCCCTCTGCTTGTGTTCCCTCTATCGCTGGCTGTCTCTCTCAGTCAAATAAATAAATAAATAAATAAAATCTTTTAAAAAAATAGGGCCTATAATGAGATAATAAAGGGTAAGTGAGATCATAAGGGTGGAGTTTTAATCCAAAGGGGCTGGTGTCCTTCTAAGAAGAGAAGGAGACACTAGAGATCTCTAAATCTCTCCCTCTGTCTACGCACATTAGAAATACCACGTGAGGACATACCCAGAAAGTGGCTGTCCACAAATCAGGAAGAGGGCTTCTACCAGACATCAACCTGACCTGAGAGCACATTGATCTTGGATTTCTAGCCTCCAGCACTGTGAGAAAATAAATGTTTATTGTTTAAGCCACCCAGTCTGTGGTATTATGTTAGGGAAGTCCTAGCAGACGAATACAGGCAGGCACACTATTCCAAGCCTGAGCAACAGGGCAGGAAGCAAACAGATGAGGTCTCCACACTCTCGCGCTTACATGCTGGCGGGGAGGAGACAAACAAATACATAAGTACATAGCCTGATTAGCATGAAGAAGAGAAAAACAGCAAGGAAAGGAAAACAGAGAAGGGATTCGACTGACAAGACCCTGTAAGGACTTGAAAGCCATGATCAAACTTGGAATTTCATTCTGTGAAATGGGGACCCATTGCAGGGTTTTGAGCAGAGCAGTAACCTTAATGCAGGTTAATACGGCAATTTAAGGATAAGCCTTAATACCTAAGCAAGGTCACTGTGGTGGAGGAGAAATGAGGCAGAAGCTCCTGGGGACCATGCATGATGGCCCTGGCTACACTGTCTACACTGTGGAGAGATGAGGACACCATGGGTGGGGGAGGGCAAAGCTCAGGCAGATGGGGCGGGGCAAGGTTCACCTTGGCACACACGGAATAAGCCCATAGAGTAGTCAGTGGCTCAGGCTCAAGCAGATAGGCTTTAGTTCAGATCCCAAACTCAGCTGCTCACTACCTTGCTGAAATTTAAGATATTATTCGATCTCTCCGCCCTTCGCTAATTTTATTTGTAAAGCAGTGTTTGAAATAGTATTTCCTTTTGAAGTTGTGATGAGGAATAAAGGTGATTACTCCAGAGGATGCAGATAATTTATAATTAGTGCCACTTATGGATTCTTCCTACATTTTTTTTCTAACACTGTTCTCTGTGCTTTTTATATATTTATGCAATCAATGCTCATAACAACCCTTGAGTTGGGTACTTGAGGTTGCTCCTTGTCTCTTTGGAGCTTATGTATAAAGCAGTAAAAGCCTCCCTTTATTTTACTCCCATCTGTTGGAAAATTGTCATAATAAACTATTCTGTTAGAACAAAACATTCTGTTGGCATCTGCTGGGAAACTCGGGGAATAAATAACACCAGTCCCTCGTGTTGATGGGGTGAATGGTGTTTCCTTAGATCGGGTGTCTCTGTGCACTGTATGGCTTGCACACCTGTGTGCAGCAGGCCTGCAGATATAACTGCTATCCCCATTTGACAGGGGAGGAAACTGAGGCTCGTGGAGGTTAAGTCACTTGGTTGAGATTATACCAAGAGGTGTCACTGTGCTCTGAGCCACAGCAACCAGCACAGTGCCAGGTACAAAGTAGGTTCTCATTAAAGACTAGGTGTGGCTTTTGTCATTGTTAGAACTGACTCAAGTAGGCAAAGTGGCGTCCATTACAGGCTTTTGCCTTAAAAGGAAGATTATTCTAATGGCAGCAAAATGGAGATAATTTAGAGGGGGAGAAAATTGTATCACATGTCAGAATCGGCCCAGCATTATCATTATTAATTGGTGGTACAGCATAGTTTAGTATTTGATGTTGTCATGCAGCCTTTTTATGTGTGTTTAAAGCTTTGTTAATTATTAAAATGCCTTGCATCTGACATTCTTCATCTTCTTCAAAGGGTTTCTACATTTACTCCCGGCGGTAGCCCTGGACTGGAAAGGGCACACGGCGCCTTCCAGATTTCACAGATGTAAAAGGCGAGACTCCGTGTCTAGCATGGTCCCTTGTTTATATGTTAAAGGACTGGGTGGGTAAGCCTTACGTGTGCTCAGCACCAATGACCAATCTCTGAAGGAACTGGCCCTAAAGCCCGGGCCTCCTGCTGAACTTCCTCTCCTCCGCCCATTGGGTAGAACCCCCAGGCGTATGAAGGTAAGATGGCGCACCCAACCAAGACGGCTCGCATGCACCAGCTGCTCAGCGGCGTCATTTGGACAGAGAAGTGCTCAAATAGGCACGGTCGAAGGGACAGGGAAACAGAATGTCCAAGGCCTCATGCAAATCTGGGACACAATAACACAGAAAGGGTCGTTTGAGGATGAAATGAGCTTATATATGTAAGTATTTACACATTGACACATAGCCCATACAAGTCACACACACACACACACACACACACACACACACACACACTCCTTACTTTGCTCCCAGAGGCGAAAGTGGTCCATTCTTCAGGGTCTGTTAGGAATGAGAGGTTTCAGAGAGTGGGTAACTGCCCTGCATGTTTTCCTCAAAAGATTTAACAAATTCCTTAAAAGAAAGAAACCCGTGTACCCACCACAATTCAACCCCTCGTCAGCAGTTTTTGAAGTATGGGGCAGTCTCCATAAGTAAATGACAATTTGCCAAGGTTACAGACAAACCTATTTGCTAGAAATGTTAATTTTGAGGATATTTTTCAAAAACAGCAGAAAACAAAAATCTTCCTTTGGATTTTAAACTG
The DNA here is from genome assembly GCF_017311325.1 of Ursus maritimus. Lineage (NCBI taxonomy): Eukaryota > Metazoa > Chordata > Mammalia > Carnivora > Ursidae > Ursus > Ursus maritimus. Next base: position 66,460,853 of record NW_024427107.1, read on the forward strand.
AGAATACAAGATGTAACATAACCTTTTCTTGATGCCTCAAGATCAGCCTTTTGCTGTTGGTGATCTTTTCCCTGGGCACCTAGGAGCCATTCCTAACTCTATACAGAACAGCCCACGGAAAGGTCTGGGAAGGACATCTCATCTCTAGTAAGTGAAACGACCAGATGTTGGTGTGGCGCTTTGCTTCTTGACAGCTCGTTATACCAACTTCCACCCCCACAGCTACGTTAGATGCAGAAATGTGACTTCCAGAGAAGTGCGGATTCCAGATGCCTCCTTCACTTCCCCTACAGGACCTGGATATGCGCTGGGCTGAGCACACAGGGAACTTGGCAAATCTAAGAGCCCTTGGACTATAAGATGCGTCATTAGTTATTACCACTAAAAAGAGAAGGTGGTACGAAATGACGCCCTAAATGCCAAGGATGAAAAATGCAGGCCAAAGATGCTTCGTCAACAGTGAAACATCGTCAGGTCAGTGGTAAAACAGACACCACTCAGAGATGGGAGCAGTTAGCTGGGGGTGAGGGAGGGGCTGCAGTCAAGGGCAGGGCTCTGTGTCAAGAGTGGGGTAGGAGTGAATTTGGGGTATCGCTGCCACGATGCATTGGTTGCTATGGTCAAAAATGTATTGGTACGTGGGAAGTGTGTTTAGAACAAAATTTCCCACTGACTTATAAAATTTGGGTTCTGGGACATGGAAAAGTGGGCAATTTGCATCAGAAACACGCAGCAGCTCACCTCATGGACACCTTCCAGACTTCCAGAGTCAAAGTGCTTCCTTTTTTAGAACTCAGAGCCTTTCTGGGAATGTCAGGCCCGCTCCTTTCCCATCTACAGGAATGAATGCAGAGAAACCTTATCAGGAGTGCCTCTCGGGAGAGTCTGTCTCTCCTTCCTCTTTGCTGCCTTTGACTGGGGCTTCTGACTTTTCTGAATAAAAGATATCACCCCTCCTTTATGGGTCCTGCTATTTAAAAAGATGTTTAAAAAATTTTTTTTGTGCTAGAACCAGCAAACTTTACAGTGACTGATCCTGACAATGGTAGGTGTTTATTAAACAGTAGGTGCTCATTAGGTGAATGCTCAGTAGACACATGACCAAGTCAGCGGCAGAGTCCTGAGTCCTAGTCCCCACCTCCCGCTGCATCACTGGAAGCACTTAGGGGAGTTACTTAGCCGCTCTCACTTTTCCTTTCCTCATATCAGGAGGTGGAAATTGTCAGCAGGGTGCCTGGCATGTGGAAAGTCTTCAGTTGACGGAAGCTGAGAAACAGTCATTCACTCTTTCATCATATTTGCTGAAACCCATGGACATAAAGAGGAAGACCCCCGAGCCTGCTCTGGAGGGGCTCAGGGCTCAGTGTGGGAGGCCAGGGTAGAACGCACTGATCGTACTCTGGTCAATGGGGCTTCGGCGGAGGGGGCTCCCGGGGTCTGCCATGGCCCCTCTGCTCCTGAGCAGGCGATGTTGGAGCTGAACAGGCATTTGCCAGGCAGACACATGGGAAAAGAGAAATCCAGGCAGAATAGGAGTCATGCCGATGGGGTGGAGGCTGAGCAAACAGCACTCTGGTTCTGGGGCAGGAGGCAGGGGGAGGAGGTGAGCTAAACAAAGGGGCAGGGAGCTTTGTATGTGGGCATACAAAGGCTTTGTATGTGGGCATAAGGACTTGACTTTCGCCCCATAGGAAGCAGGGGGAGAATGAGTAGGAACTATACACACAGAGCTCTGTCTTCATGTTCACCGTGATGTGGCAGAAGGACTGTCATGTGTGCATGTGCTGGGGGTTGGGGGGAGACCAGGTAGGGAGGTGACTTCATCACTGCTCCCCCAACTCCAATCCCATAGACACACTCCACGGTTCACAACGAATTCATTGTAATGAGTTTACAAATTCTCACCCACTCCAGAGTTGAACATCCAAGCAGGAAGTCCAGATATAGAAAAGTAGGTTACATTTTTTCTTAGTCATCATTTTTGGTATATGTTCCATCCTGACCTTTAAGTCATCCTCTGCCCTCCCCTGCACTAGCCTGCGGCAAGTACCTAAAACCCACGGACAGCAACCCTGGCTCTGAGTAGTTGTCCATCTGTCTCCTCTCCCCCTTAATAACAGCTGCCACTTAGTCATCCAAAAATAGAAGCAGAATGCCTACCACATAGCCGCCCCAAAGTGTAAATTGGGAATAAAAGGGTGAATAATATAACCAGAGTGCCTACCCTCAAGGAATGTTTAGACTGATAGAGAACTTTCTATAGACTGGATGCATTTCTCCCATGTACTGCTCCCAACAATGCTAGAAGATGCAGGTATCATTATCCCTATTCTGGAGATTAGGAAACGGGGTTAGTGAGCTGAGGGGACTTGCCCAAGCACACAAATAGAATTTCTCTTTTGTTCTCAACAACTTTTCTCTTACTCTTCATCATTACCTTGTCAGGAGGGGAACCTCTTTCCTATTGCTGATATCTCCTTTCTGTGGAGGGAACTCCACTAGCAAAACATGACTAACCCCTTTACTCCTTCTAGACCAAGAGGAGTGACTTGAGGTGACTAGTGATTTGGAAGGAAGCTGAAACTGCACACCTAGTCCTTTTCTTTCTTTTCCTTCTGAGACTTGACCTAGTCTCAAAGCACACCTGCTGTCCTCCTCCATGGCCTCCTTCACCCCCCACATCACCAGCAAAAACCATTGCCACTGCACGGTTAAGTAATCTGTTCATAGTTAACTATAGGTTTGAAGTCCATCCCAGGGTCTCTATTCTGGAGTGCTACATTGGTTTGCTAGGGCTGCATTAACAAAACACCAAACTGGTTGGCTTAAAGAACAGAAATTTATTTCCTCACAGTTCTGGAAGCTATAAGTTTGAGATCAAGGTGTCGGCAGGGTTGGTTTCCTCTAAGGTCTCTCTCCTTGGCTTGTAGATGACCATCTTCTCCCCGTGTCCTCACGTGGTCTTCCCTCTGTGTGTGTGTGTGTGTGCCCTAATTTCCTCTTCTTGTAAGGACATCAGTCATACTGGATTAAGGTCCATCTGAATGACCTCATTTTACCTTAACCATCTCTTTAGAGACCTTATCTCCACATATCTTCACATTCTGAGGTATTGGGGGTTAAGATTTCAACATATGAATATTGGGAGAACACAATTCAGTCCATAAACATCCAGTAGCTGGATTGTCTCTTTCATGGTTCGACAAGATTGATACAAAAATAATGGGAATGTAAAGAAAGAAGCTATGTAAGGTCTCGGGAATGGATAAACAAATTAATGTGGGAGTTGAAAGGAGGAAGGAATTATCTCGAGCTCCTGGAATGGGGTAGGGCTGTGAAGAAGCTAAAGGAATGTCCATTAGGGTTCTTGGCCATGGGCAAGAGACCAACTCTGGCTTCCATAAGCAGATTATACACACACACACACACACACACACACACACACACACACAGTGGGAAGGATAGAAGATTCACAGAATGCAAGAAAAGGATGAAGAAGCTGGCATGAGAAAAACATACAATACAATACAATACAATACAATACAATACAATACAATACAATACAATAAATAGAAGTCATCCTAGGAGGTCTGGGTAGCAGAAACCCATAGAGAGCCTTCTTCAAATGCCCTTTCCAAAATGAATTCACTCTAGTCACTTCTTCCCTTACAGTACTTCCTTTGAGACTCAGATTCCCAAGATGGGGTACAATGAAGCTGGCTTGAAGCATGTGTCCATTCCTTGGCTTAAGGAGTTCAGGATGCCTGGAGCAAGGTTGCACCCACGGGTGGAACGGTAATGCCTTGGGGATCAAGGGGCTGTCACCAGGGGAGGGTGAGTAAACGCTGAGTAGGCAGAAACAGCACCACAATGGAATACGTCATTGTGATATTATAGCTGGGGAAACTGAGTCTTAGCTTTAAGTACAGCTAGTAATTTAAGAGACCTGAGATTTATAAGAAGTTCTGCTAACTCTAAATGATGTGCTCTTTCTAGCTGCCCCATAGTGCATCAGACTGCCCAATTCCTGGGTGAATAAAGGAATATGAGAGTAAATATATAAATAAATAAGCAAGCAAACAAGTACATGACAAGGCAAGAATTTTGGAATTTTAATCCACTAAGAAATACAAACTCTCCCGTCACTTCTAAATTGAAGTGAAGGCTGAGGTATGCTTAATAAGAGAGCTTTCTTTGTTTGGTTATCATTAATATTCAAGAGAGGATTTGAATCCACTTAATCTACCTTTTGCAAGAGAACAAGTTCTTGTTTTCCCTCCTATCAATTCGTCTGGGCCATGACAAGCTATGGAATCTTTGTACACAGCTCAGCTCCTGCAGGTGACCTCTGCTTTCCTGCCATTTGGATTATTAAGCCTACCAGGCAGGGGTCATGTCCAACTCTGTGTTCGCAGCAGCACTTGATACATTGGTGGATCTCAAAAACCATAAATTAACATTAGCAATGTGGATGGGTTTGTCATGGATATGTAAGCAGGAAGGCTACGGTTCCACGTTTGGGGAAAGATAATTGAGACGGGGTGGGGTCATCAGATCCTGCATCAGTCAATTTATTGGGTATCTACTGAGCCCCCAATTATATGTCCAGCTATGCAAGCCCCTGAAAAGAGAGTAAACGAGGAAGTCAGCAGCGGAGTCTCAGGAATGTTTTATCTTTATAGTTACAGGTTTTATAACTAAAACCTGAGCTCTGGAGCCTGAGATTAAGGGCCAACTCACAAGGGCATGTCACTTTCATAGTATTCTTTCCAAAAACCAGCATACTAATTATGAGAAAAACATCAGACAAACCCAGACATTCTACAGGACACCTGGCCAATACTCCTCAAGAAGACTGTCAAGCTCATGAAAAACAAGGAAAAACTAAGAAACTGCAATAGATCAGAGGAGAATGAGGGGACATGACAGCTGAATGCACTGTGGTCCCCTGATCCGATGCTGAAATAGAAAGAGAACAGTACTGGATTGAATAGTGTACCACCCATCCCCTCCAAAATCCATGTTTACCCTGTACCTGAGAATTTGACCTTATTTGGGGATAGGTTCTTGCAGATGTAATTAAGTTAAGATGCGGCCATGTTTTTTTTTTTTTAAAGATTTATTCATTTATTTGAGAGACAGAGAGAGTGAGTGGGAGAGGGGGTGAGGGGCACAGAGATAGAGGGAGAGAGAGAATCTCAAGCAGATTCCACATCCAGCACAGAGCCCGATACCAAGCTCAAGCTCACAACACGGAGATCATGACTTGAGCCAAAACCAAGAGTTGGATGCTTAACCAACTGCACCACCCCAGTGCCTCAAGACACAGTCATATTTCATTAGGATGGCCATAAAACCAGTATGACTGGTGTCCTTATCAAAGGAGAGAGAGCTATACACAGAGACACAGATCAGAAGGAGAGAAGGCCACGTAAAAATAGAGGGAGAGATTGAAGTGATGTGACTACAAGCCAAGGGTCTCAGTCCATTCTGGCTACTCTAATGAAACACCACAGCCTGGGTGGCTTAGAAGCAACAGAAATTTATTTCTCACAGTTCTGGAAGCTGGAAGTCCAAGGCCAGGATGCCAGCATGGGCAGGTGAGGGCCCCCATCTGGGTTGCAGACTTCTCGCCATAGTCTCACATGATGGAAGGAAAGAGAGTGCTCTCATGGGCCTCTTTCAGAAAGACATTAATTTCCAAAGACTCCACCTCTAATACCATCACATCGTGCGTTAGGATTTCAACATACAAATTTAGAGGGAATACAAATATTCAGACCACAGCACCAAGGAACTCTGGGATTGCCGGCAACCACCAGATGCTAGAAGAAGCAAAGAAGCTCTCCTCTCTACAGTCTTTAGAGAGAGCATCACCCTCTGGACCCTTTGCTTTTGGACTTCTGGCTTCCAGAACTGTGAGAGAATAAATTCCTATTGCTTTAAGCCACCTAGCTCAAAGTATTTTGTTATGGCAGCCCTAGGAACCTAATGTAAGAACATTAATGGAAAAAAACTACGGTGAAATCAACAGAAAGGCTGGATTTTAATTTAATAATAATGTACTGATATGGGTTTCTTAATTTGACAAATGCGCCACCATAATATAAGATACTAACAAAAAGGTATATACCAGGATGCTAGGTGCTATCTTTGCACACTTTCCATAAATACATAATTATTCCAAATTAGAAAGTTTAGTTTGAGGAAAAAAATCCACTTACAGGCCGTATCATCTTTGGATGGTCACTTCCCCAGACTTGGGTCTGCTCATCAATAAAATGGAGATAAGGATAGCTCTACTGAGGGTTGTGTTTAAAATGTGATAATGCGTATGAAGTACTTAGCAGGCACCTCGTTTCCCATTACGATTCTGTCACTTGGTTGATTGGCCAGTCCTTCCAAATTCACGTCACAATGAATCTGCCCCACTCATGCCCTCATCCATGCCATTACTTAAAAACATGATGGAAGAAAAGGCCAGAACTCTTCAGGCTTCTGTGGGATTCAGAGGCAGTATTCCCACTGAACGGGGTACTCTTCAACCCGCTACAAATCCAGCCAGCTCGTGTGTTCTGTCTCAGGCCCAAACCTAGTCACCTATGAATCAACATCCCCCACATGGCCACTAGTTGAATAACCTTAATAAAAAATAAATGAGGTTAGTCTAGGGTAAAACCGATGTTTTCCTTATCTTTTCTAGGTGACCATGTAGCATCATGGTTAGGTAGAGTCAGATTCATGGGGTTCAGAGCTTAGCTTGTACCACTTACTAGCAGCGTGCCATTGGGCAAGTTGGTTGCTCTTAGATTCAGTTCACCCATGTGTCGAATGAGGACAAAAATACCTTCCTCATCAAACTGTTATAAAGGCTACAGTAAAGTGTGAAGCCATAGTGCTTTGCACACAATAAGCATTGGAAATGATTAGTGCGTGTATATACCCGTGTGAGTGTGTGTTTGTGCATTTTCAATGCCTGGTGCAGTGACCGACATATTAGAAGCACAAAAATTGTATGTTTCAAGAAAAAGTCCTAGATAAGTGAGGCTGCTGCGGATTGAAGAGAGACGGTGACTTGACCAGTGTCATAGAGAATGACAGAAGTACCAGTGGGGCTCCAAGGGCACTGATTCTGCAAGGATCTGGGAAATAATCTGATGCTTTTAATTTGCAGAAATGGAAACTGAACCGCAAATAGTCAAGGGGGCTTGCCTGGGGCACCGCAGTTCATTAGTGGTAAATATTATACCTCCATCTTATGTGTCCTAACTCCTAGTGTAGGCTTTTCTCTCCCTCCTCTGGACGGTGCACAGCACCTAGCAAAATCTATGCATAGCACATCCAGCCTGCACTTAAAGGGCTGACTGTTGATATGTAGCAGCTTGGAAATCAAGGGCAGCTCTGAGAGTTACCAGACCTTCGAGTAAGGGCACTGAGGATGGGGACAGTAAAGCCAGGGCAGCTTTGATTGAAGCACAGTGCTTTGCTAAAAGACCAGTGGCTCTATCTTCACGTAAATACTGAAAAAGGCACAGTAATCCCAGAGGCTTCGGCAGCGTGCATCACAGCTAATCAGTATTTTGGCAACTCAGGGAAGCACCCCGAATGTTCCAGGTCTGTCTGAATTTTGAGCAAATCATTTCTTCTAGCTATGTTGCAGTTAATACCAGAAATGATGGTGCCAGAGAATTTCAAGATACTTCATGGTTTTCAAAAAAGATGTTTTGGCTCTTAGTCATGGTCTCATCTGTCCCTCTCGAGAACCTTCAGATTATTATTGTTATTATATTACAGCTCCTATATTATAGATAAGAAGACAGGCTCCGTAAGATGGAGTGGTGTTGTTATATATATATAAATATATATAAATATTATCTATATAAATTTATAAATATTATCTATAAATTTATAAATATATAAATATATATTATTTATAAATTTATAAATATTATCTATAAATTTAATAAATATATAAATATTATAATATTACATAATTGTTGATAAGGAAAATAGTTGTTCATATTTGCTGAGCCTGTATCACTGTCCCAAGCATTTTTTTAAGATTTTATTTATTTATTTGAGAGAGAGAGAGGCCGTGGGCATGACTCGGGGGAGGGGCAGAGGGAAAAGCAGACTCCCTGCTGAGCGAAGAGCCCCACATGGGGCTCAGTGCCAAGACCCTGAGATCATGACCTGAGCCTAAGGCAGACGCTTAATGGACTGAGTCACCCAGGCACCCCTGTCCCAAGCATTTTAAGAGTATTTGTCATTTAATTTTCACACACGTCTGTGAGGCTGTTGATATTGTTATCTAGTTTTATTACAAGCCACAGAGACGTTAAGCAATTTCCCGGAACTCACACAGCGAGGAAGTGGAGGAGTCAGGATGTGAACCCAAGCAGTCTGGCCCCAGAGCCTGTGTTCTTACCAGGAAGTAACAAACCCGGCCTCCCTGCTAAACAGTGAGCAGGTGAGACACAGATGCTCCCTTTTCCTTAAAGAGCTCCCAGACTAGTTTGAGGAAACTGAGATGTAAATTAGATCATTAAAATTTAGGCAGATAAAAAGTATAAGGGGCACTATCACAGCAATGACAGAGGTGACTAAAAATCGATATGGCGGAGATTGGATTAAAACCCAGGCTTCCTGAGTGCGTAATCAATATTCATTCTTTCCTTCATTCAATAAACACTTAATAGTAAGTGTTAGAGATTGGAAATAATAATGACGATAATAAAAAGACATCGTTCTTCTGAAGAACCAGTTACAGTCCAAAGAAAACATTTCCCGACCTGCTTCGAGCCTACAGCCTTCGTTTCAACATGAACACAGCAAGAGTCCTGCGGTCACCAGGGGACGTGAGGACTCTAGCTCTCCAGTGCCCTCCCCTCCCCCTCTGTCCCCTTACTCCCGCCCACCCCCCAGCTCTCCTCGGAACATGATGAGGCACCTAGGGCCATTCCATTCCAGTCACATGTGGCCTGATTTAATATAACCTCAAGCTCCATCGCTTTCACAAATGCAAACTTAATTGGGGCCCCTCTAATCCCCTTAGAGATTTCTTCTCAGTAACTGGGTGTTGGCCCTGCTCCCTGGCGGAGGGTCTGCAGCCGCCTTCCGCCGGCACATTCTTCCAATGTAAGCTATAGTTGGGGGCCAATCCTCGCAGGAATGTCTATGAAGGATGCGGTCAGACGTCCTACACCTACTCCCTTGGGGGTCAGAATCATCTCAGAATATACTTTCCCCAATGTTTTGAGGAGAGAACACATGAGATTACAATTCGAAAATGCTAAAGATGGAGTTTCATACCTAAAATAACTCTTAAAATGCAGCTATAAATTCCACTATCAAGCTCAGAGTGCGTGAGGTAAACCTACAAAATATGCCTGCTTCGACAACGTGACTTCCAAATACGGTCATAGTTCTTCCCTTCTTCCAAGTAATCGCCGGAATACCCACTTGGCCTATGAGCAGAAAGGCCAAAACTTGAGGGGTCCCTAACACTTGCTGTTAGGAGTCCACCACCATATTCATTCCATCGAAAGGGGAAGGGAGGGGAGGATGTTGATTCTGTTTTTAAATATCAAGAGGGGAGAGAATGCATATCTGAGGTGACAACTATCAGTTCCTCTCGCTGTGCACACTTCATGCATGTCCACTGCTGCTACGATGACCTTGTTGACCTAGGTCATTGACCAGAGCACGGAGAATCCCCAAGTTGGACAAGCTTGACCACATGGCCCTATAGCTTAACCAGTGTGCCTGGGTCCAGCTTAGCCACCTACTTTGCCAGACCCAGCTGTGCCTTATTCCTCTCCACCTGGAGTATTTCCATGAGCCTGGGCCACCTATCCAGACCACCTCTCTTGGGGTCTTTTCGATCTCCTTCATTGGGCTTCAGCTGGGCCACCCTGGTCCATCGTGGCCTATCTTCCAAGCTTCATCTTTTCCTGGCTTCTTTCTGTCCTTGGGCTATTAATGCAAACTGGCCCTCCATTTCCTCCTGGGAGATCAGTGTTGCATACCCGAGGTCTCGGTGATGCACACACCTTCACCAAGGCTGTGCCCCCGTAACCACCGCTACTCCTCCTGGATGCCTGGGCATTCTGGCTGTGCCATGGAAGGCGTCATGAAAGCCTTTCCTCTGAACAGAGATCTCCCTCAGGACTTTTGTCACTACATCCAGTTCGAGAATAGACGGGCACATTTTTCAGGATCGCCCTCATCATTTCCACCCTGATGGCAGCACGTGCATGCAGAAAGCAACAGGTGTTGGAGGGCGTGAGTGGGACGGTCTGCTTTTCATCAGAGCACAGTGAGGCGTACCATCCTCAGTGTCACCCGAGCAGCGTGGACTCCACGTTGGACAAACGGGAAAAGCCAAGGAAAAAGCACAGAGGGAAAGCCACAAGAGCGCGGTGATTACAGATGGCCTCGTCCACTTTTTTCTCCTCTGGCCTGGAAGCCAGGCAATGAGGAGCCCACTGGCCTGTGCTGATCCTTGGACCTGCAGCAGCGGACCTCAGGGGCGAGACAGCAGAGAGCCGAAGAAAGGCTCCAGGACGGAATTTCTACCCCAGCATCACTCACGGCCACATGGAGCCAGTGGTCCTCAAATGTGAACCCTCGAGGCTACGGGGCTGCTGAAGCCGCTGCTGTGAATTCAGAGGACAAATTTGCATGGGCAAACTGCGCTGTGGTGCTGAGAGCCGTGGGTCCTTATCTGTGTTTGTTCCAGAAGCCCAGGCAGCTGCCTTCACCTGCTCGTCTTTTTCCAGGGTCCTCCTGGTCAGATAAATCAATTAAAAACATCAACTGCCGGAAGAAGACAAACACAGGCAGCAGGAGAGGGCCTGGCGGGCCAAGTTCTGTTTAGTCACTCCGGGTTTCTAAGCACGTTCCAAAAATATAACCCCCACCACCGTGGCAAACCTGCTTTTGATGAAACACAATGTACAATCTCTAATGTTGACACAGAACAGATGGGACTTTGATTTTTTTTTTAATCTGTTCTTGATAGAAGAGAGATCGGCACAATGGATTTTTTTTTCTTGATTTGGAGTTGTTTTCTTTCTTTCTTTTTTTTTTTTTTTTCTTTATCACATGCACACCTAACACTGAGAGTCCTTTGGTTCTCTCTCCTTGCTTGTCATTGATCCCTTCTGTAACTGGGAGTCTCTGGTGGACTGGGCCTTGCTTTTCTCATCAACCAGCTGGGATGAAGCTTACTGCCCCCCCCATGTCCCTTCCATCTGGCTCAACAGAGCAGTGGTAGGAGCTGCACACCAAGAGGGTCCTCAGACTTACAGACAGTGAGTTCCTGGCTTGTCATCAATGATCTACAAAGCGATGGCTGAACAGGGGTCACGCGGGGCAGTTGGCCTCACCTACCCCAGATATTGCTATAATCCTAGTGACACAGTGGGCATGCCATGAAAAATTGGCTTCAAGACACGTTTCAACAGATTGTAGCCCATAAGCCCTTCCTAACCAGGCCTTCCAGAGCCGACCCTGGTCACAAAATATCCTCTTTACCCCTCCCTGGGACTGCCAACAGAGATCCTTTGAGCATGGTCTAGCCATGGAATGTTCTTTGGTGGGGGGATGTCCACCCCCACATGATTCCATTCCCATAGCAACAGCTGCTATAGGGGCCGAAGGAACGGACACTGGGAGACGGTGTCTGTTAACTCCTACCGTAGTAACTCCAAATTGTTTGATTAGATGATAACAGATACAACTAGATAGTTGCTGAACCCCCATGTCAAATTTAACGTACTCTTAGACTTTAATTTCCTCCCACCAAAAAACATCCTTCAAGGAAAAAAAATTAAAAGAGAGAGGGAAGAACAGAACAAGGGACACTACCACTTGGGTAGTGGATTCTCTGCCCTATGCTGAGAGTAGTCTGGCCTTTAGTCTCAACTGGACAGGTTCCCCAGGTCACTGGATTGATTCAAAGGAAAAAAAGGCATCGTGCTGGGGAGTGGGAATGCAGGTTTCCCTCGTCTTCCCAAGTCCTGCTTACTGTCCCCCCACTCTCAAGGGCTTGCTGGGGTGGCAGGAGGCTGGGGAGGTTTACTGGTTTAGGAAACTGGCAGGATTCCCGCCTGAGTCTCGTCTCTTACGGGCATCCATGTTCCAGTCTCTCCCACACAAATTAAATTGCCCTAACCATTTTTCTGAAAGAAAAATCAGAAAATAGGAATACCTCTCCAAAAACCATTTTTGCAAAGAAAAGGACAAGATCATACAGAAATTTTTTTTACAAAAAACAAAAACCTGAAATCGCTCTCCTAAAGAGATATATGCACCTCCATGTTCACTGTAGCATTATTCACAATAGCCAAGACATGGAAACAACCTAAGTATCCACCGATGGATGAAAGGATGAAGAAAAGGTGATATACATATTGTGGTCTATATTATTCAGCCACAGAAAAGGAAATCCTGCCATTTGTGATAACATAGGTGGACCTTCAGAGCATTACACTTAGTGAAATAAATCTGACAGAGAATGACAAACATGGTAGGATCTCTCATCTGTAGGACCTAAAACAAACAAACAAACAAACATGAACTCATAGAAACGGAGAAGAGATTGGTGATTGCCAGAGGCAAGATGGGGCATGAGCTGGGAATGGGGAAATGGGTGAAGGTGATGAAAGGTCCGAACTTCCAGTTATAAGATAAATAAGGTCTGGGGTCTAATGTAGAGTATGAGGACTATAGAGAACAACGCTGGTTGTATATTTGAAAGTTCCTGAGAGAGTGGATCTTAAGAGTTCTCATCACAGGAAAAAAATTTAGCTATGTTATAATTCTCATCATGAAGAAAGTTACCATTTTGGGGCACCTGGGTGGCTCAGTTGGTTAGGTGTTCAACTCTTAATTTCGGCTCAGGTCATGATCTCAGGGTCATGAGACCAAGCCCCACATCGGGCTCCACGCTGGGCATGGAGCCTGCTTCAGATTCTCTCTCTCCCTCGCTCTCTGCCCCACCCCCCCTTAAAAAAAGTTACAATTTTTCATCATAAAAAATTATAATTTCTCATCACACGAAAAAATTGGAACTATGTTGCAATTATTACACTATGTAGATGTTAAGGATGTGAATTAAACTTATTGTGGCAATCGTTTCCCAATAGATACATATATCAGATGATTATTTTGTACACCTTCAACTAACTAATACAATTTCATATGTCAATTATAGTTCAATAAAACCGGACAAAAACTTACAGAGGGACAGAAAAGATTGCTGGGTTGTCTTATTTTGTGAGTTAACTCCAGAAAAAGAAGTCTATTTCTACTTATATATTTCACATGCTTTGGAAGCATGTCCTCTTGGTGACTCTATTTCCCAGACTCCATACCATGTGTAGAAACAAGAGGACACTTGTCATTTTGTTTGCCATGTTGGACAGCAAGCACCATATAAAAGATACTCAGTAAGTGTTTGGCATTTAAAAAAATGTTTTAACTGCCATTATTTAGTTAATGAGCATTTAGTAAACAAGCAGCAGCAGGAGGAAGAGAATGACGACAGCAATGATGGTGACCTTGGAGTAATGAAGAGAAAAACAAGATAGACAAATAACCCATGTGGGGTAGGGGTTTTCTGATGAGTAAGTGTAAGTAAAATTGGAGCGTCAGGGCCTGGATTCAAGCCCACTCTTACCACTTAGGATGGTTATTTGGCAAGTCGCGTTATGTCCCATGTTCACTTTCTTCAACTTTAACACGGACATGGTGATTCTTCACAAACTGCGAAAATCAAATGAGAAAACTATATGTGAAAGTACTTTATAAAAGCATTTGTACAGGGCGCCTGGGTAGCGCAGTCGTTAAGCGTCTGCCTTGGGCTCAGGGTGTGATCCCGGCGTTCCGGGCGTTCCGGGCGTTCTGGGATCGAGTCCCACATCGGGCTCCTCTGCTATGAGCCTGCTTCTTCCTCTCCCACTCCCCCTGCTGTGTTCCCTCTCTCGCTGGCTGTCTCGTGGTCACATAAATAAATTAAAAAAATCTTAAAAAAAAAAGCATTTGTACAAATATAAGGAGGTGATTTTGCTAACAATCATAAAGACTACATAGGTCACTCAACATCCACTCAAGTGTTAAGACATCATAACTACAAACTATCAATAAGAATGTGGAATGACCAAGAATGATACATTCTTTTTTTTATTGCTGTGTAATAAATGACTACAAACTGAGCTACTTAAAACAACACCCATTTATAAAGTTACAGTACTGGAGGTCAGGAGTCCAGGCAGACTCATCTGGGTTCTTTGTGTGGGTCTCACAAAGCTGAAGTCAAAGGTATCACCTGTACTAGGTTCCTATATGGTAACTCTCAGGAAGAATGGCTCCCGAGCTCATTCACATTGTTGCCCAAATTCAATTCCTTGGGTTGTAGGACCGAGGTCCCCATTTTCTTGCTGACTATCAGCAAGGTACCACTCTCAGCATCTTGAGGCTGCTCTCAGGACCTAGCCCCCTGGCCCCTTCCTTTTCAACAACCTTCCTTATATCGTACTCCCTCCCTCTGCCTTCCTCCTCTACTACCGCTGAAAGAAAACTCTGCTTTTAAAGTGATTAGATTAGGTCTGCCAGGACAATTATTTTGAGTTCAATGTCAACTGATTAGTAACCTTAATTACACCTGGAAAATCCTTTCTGACATGAAATGTAACATAATCATGAATGCGATGTCTCAACACATTCACATTCCTGGGGATTAGGGCTGGACATCTGGGGAAGGAGGCATCTTAGAATTCTGTCTACCACAGATTAGGAACCCTTTGGAGGAGAGCTTTGAATCCGTACATTATGTTTCTCCTCATTAAGACTCAAGGATCCCATTCATATACTCTCAGTGCGTAGCACCATTCCTTGTACACAGCAAGTGCTTAATGTGGGTTTGTGAAATAGAGACATGAGGCTTCTTTAGGTAAATTTTCCTTGAAATCTCAGCTTTCATAAGGAAAATAAGGAAAAAAGTGTTTTTCATCTTGCTAATAATTGTACTGTACTCACCTCGTGCCTCTGCCACCTAGCAAAATACCCCACATATTGCGGACCCACGATAAATCATGTTGAATGAATGAGTGAATGAAGGAGTTGAAGAATTTTCCACTTAGGCTTAACTAATAATCTCCTTTGATATCTGTATATCCAGCTAAGTTCTTTTGTTTTTGGTTTTTGGGAAGAGAGGATACTAGGGAAAGCTCAATAGGAAGATTTTGTTTTTCATTTTACCTTTTAGATGCTTTTTTTAAAAAAGTTTCTTCAAGGATTTGTTCCACTATGATCTACTTATACTGAATAATGCTCTTCCCCCTCAACACGGGGAACGGGACTTCCAGACAAGAGGGAGATATGCATAGATCAAAGTAGAGTTCTGGGGGCGCCTGGGTGGCACAGCGGTTGAGCGTCTGCCTTCGGCTCAGGGCGTGATCCCGGCGTTGTGGGATCGAGCCCCACATCAGGCTCCTCTGCTATGAGCCTGCTTTTTCCTCTCCCACTCCCCCTGCTTGTGTTCCCTCTCTCGCTGGCTGTCTCTATCTCTGTCGAATAAATAAATAAAAAAATAAAAAATAATAATTAAAAACAAAACAAAGCAAAGTAGAGTTCTGCCTGAGGCATCAGAGGGCACCTGAAACAACGGCCAACTCCAAGAGCCTTCTCAGAAAGAATTTAAGAGCCTTACCATTTTGCTAAGGAATCTGAGTGCACAGGGCATCATAACAAGCTAGATTCCAGCTCAGCTAAAAAGTAAATGGCTCCTACCAGGCAAAGCACAAAAATACTTCCATTACCCATCCACGAAAATAACAAAGCCTCCACACCGTTCGAAGCTTCTTCTTTGAAAGCTGGATTGACAGATATTGGATTGAAGCAATGCAGCTTAATATCAAAAACGACAGCTGGCAATGTAGCAGGGAAACACAACCCACCTCGCCGTGGATAAATCAATGTTCTTCTCTGAGCCATCACTGCATTAGCGACTGGTTATTACTTAAAAATAAAAACTTGCAAATGTCTTGGCTACACCTTCATCAGACTGTCTCTCTGGAGGATTCTTTTATGCTTCTTCTGTTTTCCAAGTTGCACTGCACACTTTTGCATTAACCATATCCCAGCATATCCTGCTTACTAAACCAAAGCCATTTACATAATGGGTGATTTCACACACACACACACACACACACACACACACACACACACAAATTAGCTAAATATACATGTAAACAAATCCTTGCTGAAGTTTGGATACTCTTGGAAAATGCAAAATACTTAGACTGCGGGGGAGGTGGAAGATGGGAGTAAGGTGTATACATGTTACACCTTTCCAAGTTAAAGAACAAAATAGATTAATATTATCTAATATTTATAACAGCATTTGCTACACTACTCTAAGCCCTGTATTTGTATTAATTCATTTCATCGGCACAGCAACTCTACAATGTAGGCATATTATTCTCATCATTATCATCATCTCCCACTTACAGATGGACCTCTGATGCTGAGAGTTCAAACAGCAAAGAGGGGCATTGAACTCAGGAAGACTTCATTATTATGCTCTGCTACTGCTAGTATATTAAATATATCATATATATATGATGAGAGAGAGAGTCAACCTCCTAGGGATAATTAATGCGAGGATTAGTCATTTCCTCATTCAAAAGATATTCAGTGAGCATCTGCTCTATGCCAGGCATTGTCCTGAACAATGAACAGAACAGACAAACCTCTGCCCTCAGGAAACTTCCTCTCTAAAGTGGGGAATGGACAATAAACAAAAATGTAGCAAACTATACAGACTCTCCAGCCCCTGAAGCGGTGGAGAGTGGACCTCTTCACTGGGCTGATGGGGTACAAGCCTAACCCTTGGGGTGAAAAAGCCACTGGGACACATGGACATATCATAGAAATCATGCTCTCACATCTTTCTCACACTTGGAAAAGTTAAGTTTGAGTCCCAGGACACCATGTGTAGTGAGTGATGTTGGCTGTGGTTTGCAGGTCTGTTCATGGGACCCTCGGGTCAGTGGTCTTTTGAATGGAGATGCTCAATAAGTCATCATTTCCTAAGCTGCCTGCCTGCAAGTGAAGAATCTTCTTTTCTTTAGGTTTTACATTATGGCTGGCTTTAGTCCAATGATCAAAGAAAAGTTGGCTGAGATGGCAACTTGATGCCAGGTATCAACTGCAGAAGATGATCTATCAAGACATCACCTCCGTGCAGAGAATTGCTCTCTCCCAGAGCTGGTCAAGGTCATCCATAGAAACATATCAGGAGATGCCATCCCAGGAGAGGGGCTGATGAGTTCTTTTAGCAAGATGTCACTTTCTATTGTCATAATCGAGCTGGGTGATTTTAGACAAGTTGAATAACCTCTTTTTTCCTGGTTCCTCATCTGCAAGATGGGGCTAATAGGGATCCTATTTTCCAGAGTGATCATAAGTGTTGAGACAGCATACTTGGATGTTTGAATTAGATATCTCAAATTAAACAGATCCAAACACACCCAAATTAAACATAATGATTCTGGTTTTCATCTCCAAACTACCCTTACCAGCCTTCTCCATTTCAATAAATGGTAATTCCATTTTTCAAGGGGCTTAGTCTAAAAACAAGCCAACAAAAAAAAATTTTTTTTAATTAAAAAATAAACCTTCTGGAATCTTTCCCCCCACCCTATATGCCTTGACAAAATTCTGTCACCTCAATCTTGAAAACTGTCCAGAATCCAACCACCTCTCACATTTACGTGCTGGAACTCTGTTCAAGTCACTGTAATCTCTCACTGGATTGTTGCCATGACTACTTAATGGTCTCCTTGTTTCCATCCTTGGCCCTCAATGGTCAATTCTCAAAGCAGTGACCAGCAGAATCCTTTAAAAACATAAATCAGCTCAGGATACTTCTCAGCCCCAAACCCTGCAATGGCTTTCCTCTCTCACACAGAATAAACTCAAATCTTTACACTGGTCTATAAACACTACACACTGTCCCTCCCTCATCTCCCTCTAACTTTGTGTCACCTCCCACACACTCATCAGGTCATAATGGTCTTCTTAATATTCCTTGAAAAAGCCATTCATGCTCTTGCCTAGGTCCATCCTTTCCTGTTGCTTTTCCCTCTACCTGGAATCAGCTCTTTCCCTGGGTATCCACATGCATGCCCCCTACTCCTTCAAGGCTTTCTCCAAAGTCACCTCTTAAGCTAGGCCTTCCTTGAACATTCTGTTTGAGTTTCCAACCACCAACCCTCCAGGCAAGCACACACATGCATTTCTCACCCTTCTTCCCCGTTTTTTTCCCCCTCCATAGTATAAAACCTCCATTGCCTTCTAATATAATTGACAAATATTTACTTTTTAAATGATTTGTTTCTCCTCACTAAAATGAGTTTCACGAAGGTAGAAATTTTATCTATTTTGTCCACTGTTATACCTCTGTCACCCAGAACAGGGCTGCTCAGCACTCCTGACGTTTCGGGCAGGATAATCCTTTATCACAGAGGCCTGCCCTGTGTTTTGTTGAGGGTTTAGCCGCATCCCTGGCCTCTGCCCATCAGCTGCCCTTCCCCAGTTACAGCAAGCAAAATGTTTCCAAATATTGCCAAATATCCACCCCCCAGAAAGCAAAATCTCTCCCAGTTGAGTATCACTGATCTAAACCAATGCCTAATACAAGGCAAATGCTCAATACATATTTACTGAAAGAATAAGTCAAAGTGAAAGGAGTTAATATCTTAAGTACATAGAACAGTGCTGGACACATAGTAAGGACTCAACGTTAATTATGATGAATGCGTTATTTTTTATTTTTATCGTAATTGCTGCCTTGTTGTCTACATCTAAATAAACTATGGAGACAACCAAACTGTATTATGTAGAGCGCTAGGACTTGATACAGACTTCATCTTTAAAATATATTTGAATTATTTTAAAAACTGCAGTACAAAGCCTCACACTGAGAGGTGTTAACACATTGGCTACCACCAATTCATTAACTTGTGTTGCCACGTTAAATTGTTTTGCGCAGACCTCAGAATACATCATCTTCTGCCATCTCTGTACATATATTTTAACTTCTTATAAATGTGTCGCTGATTCGGAAGGCTATAGTTTGGCACTGGTGTTTATTTTTATTCCTGTCTATTCCTGTCGGCTCATGTAAAACTGTTCAAGCAAGTATTCCATGGTGCAGTTGTATCAAACGTACACTGATTTAATCTGGCCAAATTCAACTATACACGCTTGGCCAAAAAAATAGAGAGAAAGCATAATTTTCATTCAACATGGACCCCTAAATGCAAGCCAATTACTTCATCTGGTGTTCAACTAAGCAACAGCAATCTGTTCTACCCTGGAGGAACAATTGGCTATATTAGACTTAGCAGGAAAAAAATGGGAAACTCTACACAAAACCGATATACCATATTTTATGGGAGATCTAGGATATTTTTCATGGCCAAATTTGACCATGTATGTTATAGTTCTTTTTTATCTACAGTCTCGAAATCCAAAAAGTCTTTGAAAAATAGCATTGTGGAGGAACGCATTTGGCAGCAAACTCCTAGAGGTAATTTATGGTCATTGGTTTCCCAGTGTGTTTGATTATGCGATGCTGCCCCAGACCCTGCTGACGGTGTGACAAAGGAGAACACACACTCCTTCCTGCCTTATGAAAATTCTGATTTTCAAAACACATGTGGCCACACAGCTTCAGGGGACAGACTGTGGACCAGCGCCTGGTTTTCAATTCACTTGCTACTTTCTACCCTGATGCCTGAATAGGATGTTACCTGGTGGTAGAGCAATACCACTGGTATGTCCCCCACCCAGGGCATGCTCCCTGCTTGTGTCCCTCATGTCACAATGATAATCATGAGCGAAGGCTAATATAGCATTTAGGTAGTTTTTGTGCTTAATGTTAAGTTTGGGGTACTTACCGTCTCATTTTTGTATTTACAACATCAAATTAAAGTAGTTATGGTATAATCTGTTAAGCCACTAACCACAAGGACTAAATATACTAAACACAAAGTCTTATTTATTTTTATAAAATTTATAAGCATCATCATTGTCATGGCTGGTGGTTCATCTTTGAAATCAAATTTCTTACTAGCGTTCCTTCACACTGCAGTAACAGTGTATTTGAAGAGCATCCTGGGATTACAAGGCAAACTGTTAAAAACTGTCACATCTGCTCACACATGTATCCTCTTATTTGCTCAGTGCAGACTTTATCAAACAAAACCGATAAGCCACTAGCCAGACAGATTAAGTAAAGGAAAGAGAAGACATAAATGACCAATGGCAGAAGTGAAAGAGGGAATATCGTTACAGCACCAATAAACATGAAAAGGATAGGAAAGAGTATTTTAAACAACTGCATGCCAATAAACCTGAGGATAAATGGACACATTCCTTGAAAGACACAAACAACCAAAGCTTACTAAAGAAGAATTCGATCATTTGAATAGTCTTGTATCTATTTAAAAAAATTGAATTCCAAGTTATGTCCTTACCAATTGACCCTAATGCTTTCATTTTTGAAATCTAGATTAAACATTTAAGAAAGAATGCAAAGGAGTAGTAGAGATCTTTTGGGGGTTGAGCAGAAATAATCTGTATCTCAATTGTGGTACAAGTTCCATAATACATACATCTTTCAAAACTCTTCTAATTATACACCTAAAACAAGGGTTGAATTTTACCATATGTGAAATATATCTTAACACACCTGAATAAAGAAAGAGGGAGGAAAAAAAGAAAAGTGGAAACTATCTGGGGACCAAGTACGCAGGCCGTGTGAAACAGCAAAAACCAGTGTAAGAATGTTCAGATGACAAGTCCACAGAGGGTTCTCAGGCAATAAGGTCTAGACAGTTGTGGGTTTCACACCAGTTTGGGTAGAGGTCCTACCCGCAAGCACAAGCTCCACCAAAAACCACCACAAAGTCTTGCCTTCGACTCTCCACCTGGCAGGCCCTAGAACACAAAATCAATCTAACGTCTGGTAGTTTTCCTTTCTTTTTTTTTTTAAATTTAAATTCAATTAGCCAACATATAGTACATCATCAGTGTCAGGTGTAGAGTTCAATAATTTATCAATTGCATGTAACACCCAGTGCTCATCACATCACATGCCCTCTTAATGCCCATCACCAAGTTACCCTGTCCCCCCACCCGCCTCCCCTCCAGCAACCCTAAGTTTGTTTCCTAGAGTCAAGAGTCTCTCATGGTTTGTCTCCCTCTG
Source organism: Ursus maritimus (assembly GCF_017311325.1). NCBI lineage: Eukaryota > Metazoa > Chordata > Mammalia > Carnivora > Ursidae > Ursus > Ursus maritimus. Next base: position 66,482,133 of record NW_024427107.1, read on the forward strand.
ATTTATTCCCATTCAGTTTTCCCTCCCTTCCCCTATGATCCTCTGTGCTATTTAGTATATTTCACATATGAATGAAACCATGATAATTGTCTTTCTCTGATTGACTTATTTTGCTTAGCATAAAAGTTTTCCCTTTGATAGAGAAATATTTCTCTTATCCATGGCTCCTGTGAGGAAGTACACGTATGTCTATTGAGTGGTTATAATCACTTTCCTTGGGAAATAACCTGCTATTCTTAAATGTGAAAGAGACAGTTTTAGTTTAACAACAGAGGCTTGAAAAGGAATTAAAATACATTTCATAGTTCAAAGTAAAAAATACACAAAACTAAAGAATTTTGTTTGTCTCCCTTTCACTTCTAGGACCCAAGATTTTATTACAGTTCAGAAATGTCACTTGTAGACCCAAGTGTTATCATTTTTGTTTTATTTGTTTCCTACTTTGTTATAAGCTGAACTGTGTCCCCTCTAAATTCATATGTCATACCTCAGAATGTGGCTGGTTTTGGAGATAGGGTCTTTGTAGAAATGACAAGGGTTAAATGAGGTCAGTAGTGTGGGCCCATGTCCTCGTAAGAGGAGGAGATTTGGACACAGACACACACAGAGGTAAAACTATGTGAAGACACAGAGAGAAAACGGCCACCTGCAAGTCAAGAAGAAAGGTATTAAAAAAAGAAAAAAAAAAAACCTGCAGACACCTTGATCTTGGTCTAAAATCATGAGAAAATCTATTTCTGCCCTTCAGTCTGTCGTACTTCCTAATGGCAGCCCTGGAAGACTCCAGTGGTGACTTTCCAGGCTGTGCATAATAAATACAGGACCAACTCTGGGTTCGGAAGCTATGATCTCTGCCTTTCTTGGGCCAAATCGCAGAAAAGGCAAGAAACTCCACATGAGCTTGTCCCGAATGGAGTCAGACATGACTCAGCCAAGCTGGACACCAATCTCAGCCTTCAAGTCCATTTTAGCTTCCCTGGAGCAATTATAGTGTGAGCCTTTTCTGTAGGACTTCCCAATAGCATTTGTGCCTCGTTGGTGCCCATATTTGAAAATGAACAAAACAGGCATTTGGTTAATTACATGTTTTTCAACCTGAACAAATTTTATTCCTGAATCCAGCCCAGCTTGGTTTTTTTTTTTTTTTTTTTTTTTTTTTTTTTTTTTGCTACTCCAAATGCGACAGTGAGCTATCGGGGTGACAGAGTAATTTTCTATCCAAAAAAAAAATCCCAATATATTAAGAGTCCCAAAATTTTTTGGGAAGAAGGACGAGAGAGGATATTTATTTTCAATGAACACAGACTGAGCATGCTCTCAGCACCAGCCTCCTGGTCAAGGAGCACACGGCCTTGGAGCTCCTGTGCTCTCTGAAATGCCTACTCTACAACATAATTCTTCAGAGCAAGGACTTGAAAACCAGAATGACTTGGGTTTCAATTCTGGTTTCATCATTTATTGCTCTGTTTCATTTGACTAGGGGCCTCAGTTCCCTTGTCTTCTAAGATGGTAGTTTTATTATTGTTTGGAAAGCACTGATTAATTATCATCGTTTGTATTCAATAGAAACTGTCATTGCTGCAATAAGAGTTTGAGACGTTGTAAAGCACTTCTACATACACTGTTGTTTTTATCCCTAAAAAGCCGCTGTCAAGTCAAGAAAGGGTATAGTTACACCTGTTTTATTTGTCAAGATTTTGGGTCTAAAGAGGTTCAATGCCTTGCCCGAGGCCATACAAGGAGATGGTTTTCCACTTACTTCCAGGTCTTCAAACACATAACACTATGCTCTTCCCCATCAAGGCACTGCCTTCTCCCTCACTAAAGGTGACCTGGAAGGTTGCTTTAGGCCAGGATTTATGTCAAAAATCCATCTTCCCTCCTGCAAGTTATAATCAACAACCCATAAACCAGGCAGGCTTCAACCACACCAGACAAATGCAAGTCTGCTAAATGCCTTTTGCTAGGACGACAGATATCAACAATGATGATCTTCACACTCACACCAAAAAAAAATCACACACATCCCCTGGGGCTTCCTGCCTGGAATCAGGTCATTTTAAGAACTCATTTAATACCACTGTGCTTTGAAAGGCAACTGCTACTGGCTCAGAACGACACTATCAGAAGGCAGCCCATTCCTGGAGCCCTTGCTGCTGAGGGCAAGGGCCATTAGCTAGCCTCCCGGCTCTTCATCACAGAAGTCCCCCAGCATGGGATCCGAGTGATCTCAGAGTCAAAGGCCATTTGCCTGGGGTGTGCTCTCTGATGCAGAAATGTCTGGGCCTGGGCCTTGGCTTGTTCAGCATTGTTCAGACTTTTAAAAATGCAATCTTCAGTGAAAAAGATATTTACATCATGATCCAGCAACAAGTGTGTTTGAAAACAGTGGCTGGAGAAATCAGTTTCGTGAGTACAACCAACCCTTTTAAAAATGAATTGGAATAGAAGGGAATGAAATGGGACGAAATAATTATAGAATAGAATAGAAAGTGCATTGCATGTAGTAAGGATTAAATATCTATCTATCTATCTATCTATCTATCTATCTATCTATCTATCATGTATCACTTTATCTATGAACTGGGACTTCAAGTTTAATCTACTTCTGACTGTGAGTCATAGTCAAAAATGTTTGGAAGGCCACAGTGTAGATGATGACAACAGAAGGGGGTTGCAATGATTAAGGATTTGAAGAAAAAGCCGTAAGAAGGTTTGGGAAGATGAATGAGTTCTACTTCTCGCCTGACTGGGTTCTTTCGAAGGCTCCTCATCCTCATTCCCCAGGAACCCCTTTCCTTACTGGGTACGCACAGTCACACGTGATGGAGCCTGCGGCATCTCCAGCCTCATGGCAGACTCTTCTGTTAAAGTAATGAAACAAGGAGGCCATGAAGCTAGGGTGGCTGTAACACCTTGGTGGCCCACGAGCAAACCAAAACCTAAGCCAGGCTCAATGCATTCAAATTCAAGAAAATGAAGCTTGAAAACAATCATCACAGACAACCAACCAGGCTTTCCCAAAGAAGTCAACAGCTTCAGCTATCACCAATCAAATCATTTCCTTGCTTTGTTTCCACATCTCTGTGAAAACCTAACCTTAAGCTCCTGGTGGTGGAGGGCCCCCAACTGCCCTTGGTGTGCCACTGCCCAACTCAAATCAATGTATGCTCAAAGAGACCCTTGAAAGTTTTCATGTGCCTCAGTTTATCTTTTAACAACTCCCATCGCCATCCCACCCTCCACTACAGCAATACCAGTGCCTTTGGTGTTTGGGGAAAAATCCAAGCTCCCCCATCCCTACAGGCTTCTGCTCACGTGTTGTTTCTAGCATTCCTGTTCTTACTGTGCCTCTGTCCAGGTAACTCCACTTCAGTGCTTTGAATTGTTCAACAGAGTGGCCGCCTCCTCCTCCACGGATACCTTTCAGGTATCACTCAGCATCCATTAATTCATTGAGTATTTAACAAATATTAAAACACAGACCGAGGTGCTAGAGATAGATACTATGGTCAACTGGACAGAAACACCTGCTCTCCTGGAGTTTACATCCAGTGAATGGACAGATGATAAATAAACAACTAAATATGTCGTATAATGCCACCAAACACAAACAAAGCACAGTAGGGAGAGAGCAAGTAGCAAAGGAAACCTTCGCTGAAGGGATCGTTGTGAGCAGAAAATGGAGTTACAGGCTGTGGAGCAGGCCACGAGTATATTTGGGGGAAGAGTGTTTCAGAGCAAGGGAAGAGCAAATGCCAAGACCCTGCCCTGGGACCAGACTTAGTGGTCCCTGTTGACCAGACTGGGTTAGTTATTCCTCCTATAAACTCCTTAGCACTTGATGTATATTTTTATTACACCAAATGATAAGTTTTTTCATTGTTTGTTTGTTTTTTCCTACTTAAATGAGCTCTTGATGGCATCTGGGAACTAACCAAATCAGTGGCCTCTACATATTTGAGCGTGTGAAGAAAGACATTAACAAGCGATTAAGGAAATGACTGATAGGTTGAATAAATGAGTGAAGCTTGTCCTTTCTTAGGATCCTCCAGAGAGAAGCAGGTCTCTCTAACTAGGAGGAACGATGGAGAGGATATGCTCCACCCATGACAGCTTTCTTCCACAGAAGAGAAGTCACTTCCAAGGGTCTCACTGGAAATTCGTGGGAGTAAGGGCCAAATTCCTGGTTTCTTGAAGAATCCAGGTCTAGAGACTGATCTCTCCACTAGCCCTGTAGCTACATACCAAAGGGAAGGGATTAGCAGGGGAGACCTGATTGTCTTTGGTCCTCATCCAAGCAGCAGGAGGATTCCAAGAAATGCATACTTTGAAAAGGAAACTCTGGAAAGGAAAAGGAGAGAGAGAGAGAGAGAGAGAGAGAGAAACTTTCCCTAGAACTAACCCAGCTGATATAAGCAAAACCAAAAGAGAGGTGAGTAGATTGCTTAATTCTTTGAAAAATGTGCCCCATTAGGCTGAACCATCCAAACTCATTAGTTTGGGAAGTAAATTGCCTTTCAAGATATAGTTGTGTTAAATCAGTGTTTAGAAATTCCTCTTGGCTCTGCAAATATTCAGTCTTGTGAAAAGAGATGCCATGCCCCTGAAAATATTTTCAACTGTCTAGAAAATGAAACCTAAAATACCAGAGCTAGAAGAAAAAGATAAACTGCCCCAAAGTCCTCTTTTGATAATACAGAGAAGGAGGGAGAGCATTTGCTTGCCTGGGCTGTGCCTAGAACCTAGCCTGTTCCCTCTCATGTCAGGGTCCTTGCCTCCCACCATACTGCCTTAGTTTACCCATTGCAGATTATTTTTCTTCTTCAATTTTGTGAGAGAACTTCCCCCCAATTATGGGATCGAGCTTTATGAAGATAGCAGAAAGCACGAAACTCTATCGGCCTTCTTCCAGATTCCAAGATATCAGAGGAAAGATTGCAACACTGTCAGATCAAATTAAGTGTTGAATGGAAAGAGCTCTAGAGATTCTGAAATCCAAGTGTCCCTTCCTATCTCACTCTGTTTCTCTTTGAACTCCTACACTTCACATAAAGCTTAATGGGAGCTGATCTCAGAAATACCCACTTTTTCTCAGCACAGATTATACTGGAAGGAGATTTAGAGATTCTTCCCAGATAATGATAAGGTTGTGAAGTGTGCTCAGGGATAGCAATATGACTTAGGAAGTTCTTTGCTTTTTACATTTCTTAACCAGTAGTCAAAGAAATGGAATATTATATATTTTTAAGTATTTATTTTAGAATATTTTTTGGTTTTATATCTGTTGCAAAGGTAATGCAGAAAGTTCCCATATATCCGTTACCCAGTTTCCTCTATCACTAACACCTTACGTTACCGTGGGACATTTGTCACAACTAAGGAACCTTGGTCAGTCATCATTATCAATTGAAATCTACCCTTCATTTAGATTTCACTAATTTTTCCTAGTGTCTTTTTTCTGTTCCAGGGTCCCATGCAGGAAACCATATTACATTTAGTCACCAGGTCTCCGTAGACTTCTTTGATCTATAACAATTCCTTCCGACTTCCTTTGTTTTTGATGATCTTGACAGTTGTGAGGACTCCTGGTCAGAGATTCCATATCTTGTCCTTCATCTTCCACTTGTCTTATATCTTTTTTACAGTGAGATCGGATCGGGGTCATGGGTTTTAGAAAGAAAGACTGCAGAGCTAAAATACCATTCCCATCATATCATTTCACTTTTTTTAAAGATTATTTATTAATTTGGGAGAGAGAGAGAGAGAGCTCAAGGCGGGGCTCGACCTCACGACCCTAAGATCATGACCTGAGCTGAAATCAAGAGTCCGACCCTCAACCGACTAAGCCACCCAGACACTAACCCCCATCATATCATTTCAAAGGTACATGCGATCAACATGCTTATCACTCATGAAAGCCTTGATCACGTAGCTAAGACATGGACTAAATAAAAATGGCGAAACTTTTTAACCATGTGTCAGAAATCACCTCAGTTGCCAATACTCCTCTCTCACTACACTTTCCAGAAGCACAGAAGCCCACGTGGTTTGCAAAACATACCACATTCTTCTTCCTGCTAGTCCTTTTTTCGTGCTACTGCCTCTGCCCGGAACTCTCTAGCCTTCTGCCTTGGCTAATCCCTACGCATCTGTCCATATTCAGTCCTGTGTGGATTTATGTTACTTCTTCTGGGACCCTCATTGCCTATTTAGGCAGGCAGGGTACCCCAACTATTTGCTCCCCCAGTGCCCAGTTCACACCACTTGGCATGCTGATTTATATGTGCTTACTGTTCTCCCACCTCCCTTTCATCTGTGAGCTTCTTGAAGAACATGACCATGTATTATAGATTCTCATCCTTAGGGTGTAGTGCACAGAAGGAAGTCGAGAAATGCTCCTTGAATGGGTGAGTGAATGAATAAACCTAAGCCTTACAACCTTGTCCAGTAGGTATCATCTGCATTTTTTAAAATGGGGAAACCAAGTCTTGGAGATACTAGATAACTTCTTGAAGTTCACACAGCTAGTAAGGACTATGTCCTTCATGTCAACTTCAGTGCTAATGTCTTAAGAATCTGTCAGTTAGCTGGTGATGTGTGCAAATTCCTTAGTGGCTACAGGTTGTTTTTATGCTGTCTCACCTCTTCTTCTAGGTTCAACTGTTAGCATTTGGGTAACAGTGTTCTAATTTAATGTACTTGATATCGAACCTTCATTGTGTGAGCTTCATGTTCTCTCCTGAAATTTGATGCAGGGTCCCCAAGGGACTTCAAGACTCATCTCTTGGAAAGTGAGTTTAAGGGTGTGCCTGATGTTAGAAGACCAAATGTGATCGTGCACACTATTTACACTCTCGGTTCGTCATATTTTTTCTAGGCAAGCAATTGCTAGTCCTAATTACGATACAATCAAGGGTCCCAGCTCATAAAGATCACCAAATTCTGAGCTCATCCTTTGCTTTGCAGAGGGCAACACAGAGATCCAGTGAAGTGAGTTACCTGCCAAAGGCTGCTGGGCCAGATGGGGATAAGGTGGTGTCCTGAACCCCTGAGCAGTGCCCTTCCTCTCCATCACTTGGCCTCTGCTAGAGTTGGCTGACTTCCAGAATACTATGTAGTCCATACATTCCCTAGGGAATATGGTAAAATCTTAGAGTTCCTGAAGACAGATGAAGAAAACCTGGGCCACATGTACAGCATTTCTCCCATCTCTTCTTTGTCCTCCTTTGCTCTTTCCTCTTCCTTCCCCCTCCCTCTGCTTGACAAGTGGGTTACAGTAAGAGAGAGGAAAGTGGGCAGAGTGCCAAACTAATTATAACATCTAAACTTAACCTACAGCTAAACAAACATATGCTAGATTTTCTAGACGAGATCCAATTTCAACAATTCTGCTCACTCTCCCTGAAGAATTTCTCACGATGCTAAATTCAAACCGGGAGCCTCAGCACTCCCGGCAAAGGTAGGCAGTCTTTGTGGCTGTGCCAGAGAAGCTCCAGCTGACTGGCAACATGGGTAGAGATTTCCTTCCTGGCATTCGGCACCGTTTTCGTTTTCTCACGCAAAGTCTTAGATCACCGTTTCCCCTTAACCGTTGGTTAAACATCCTCCCTGCTCTCATCCACAGCTGCCAACCCAAGGACATCCCAGCTACAACAGCATTCATCAAACCAACGTGCTCCCCTCCTCAGTTTTTTTGTTTTTGTTTTCTTTTTTTGGTATGGCCTCCAAGCTAAGAATGCCTTTTGCATTCTTGAATGGTTGAAAATAAATCAAGAGAATAATATTTCTTGACATATGAAAAGCACCCGGAATTCAAATTTCAACATCCATAAAGTTTTGAGTTTCATTGATGAAAAATTTGTAAAAACTTAGTTTTCTCTCTTCATACAAGTCCCTATGGAATAGCCGTCATTTTGCCTCGTTGTCCCCAAAACCTAAAATATTTACTATCTGGCTCTTTACATAAAAAATTTTGCCTCCCCCCATGATGGAGGAAAACTGTCATGTTGTGGGTCAAAGCTCAGGTCTTAGAATCAAGCTGACTTGGATGGAATTGCCAGTTGTGGGGCTTCAAAGCTGGGTGACTTTGGGCAAGTTATATACTCTTTCAAGTTTGCTCATCTATTAAATGGGGGGAAAATGGCACTTGGTCTGCAAGAATATCATGAGGATTAAATGGGAGGAGGCACAGAAGGCACTTAAGCATGTGCCTGGCACATAACAAACGTTCAGTAAGTGTTAGCTGTTATCAGTGTCTACAGCATTATCCCTGTTCCCTTTGTCATTTATTATTAAAGTAATTCTTGGGAAGCTCAGTTCTGAAACTCCAAATCTCTCTAAAGTGGGTCCTCTACCGAAATGGTGATTACTGGGAGAAGCTGATAACAGGAAAGCATGTAAAACTTCCTTTCAGCCTCCTCAGTCTGAAGTTCTGATAACAGGGACGCTGTAGACTGGGCTCTCGGTGAGATGCGGATCTAATTAAGTTTATGCACATTAAAGCGTCTACAAAGCTTAACTCTCACAGAAGAGGCATTTTTTGTATTAACAGAGTTACTTATTTCACCAAATAAATCTTTAGTTGGTGAAATAACTAGATGATGGGGAAGGGAAATTGGTCAGTGATGGTAGAAAGAGTACCTATCTCATCGTGGTGCACAGGAACCAGTCTTCCCTTAGTCCCTGTCATTGCCAGCTCACATACTTCTCGCTACTTCCATTTGGGATTGTTCAAAAGCCCTGCCTCTGCCTCCTCCAGCACAATACACATTTACAGTGCCTACACACATACTTCAATTTGTCTTTGAGAAGGCCAGATCTATAAAAACAGCATTGTATTATTTTGTTTTTAAATATTCACTTTCATTATAAATGCAATATTACCAGGGGTGCCTGGGTGGCTCAGTCGGCTAAGCATCCAACTCTTTATTTCCACTCAGGTCATGATCTCAAGGTTGTGAGATCAAGGCCCACACTGGGCTCTGCGTTGAGCATGAAGCCTGCCTAAGATTCTCTCTTTCCCTCTCCCTTTGCTCCTCCCTCCACCTCTCTAAGAAACAAAACAAAGAGAAAACAACCCATAGTATTAAAAATTTGACAAGCAAGGAAATAAAAGAGAAAAAAGCCAGTATCTCACCTCACATCTCACTTTTCCTAAGCATATGCTTGCTCAGAGTTGTAATTGTTACATAGTTATATTCACATTGCTCAACGAATTCACGTAGTGCAGTTTTCACCTAGTTGGTGAAAACATTTTTCTATGTTATTCTATGGTCTTCATAACCACTGGTTAGTTGTGTGCAGGAAACAGCTGACCCAAATGGCAACTTTGAGGCAATTAGAGAAAGACTGTCCTTTCTCCAAGCCAAGGCAGGCCCACATCAAGTACATTATTGGGCAAACAGTATAGATTTCAGTCTCTACTGGTCTCCACCTGCCCTTGGTTGGATGGCCTTACACAGTGAAGAATCCAAAGCACTATGCATAGCAGCTGTGGCAAAATGCATATCTGTTCACATTTCTAGCCTGGAGTCTTGGACTGTGAATCACAAGCGGCCAGTTGTAGGCTGGCCCTTGGGGCTGTTGCTTCACCTATGTTTTTATACTACCATCTGAGTTTCGAATCTTCTTAAAGGTATGATAGCTGTAGGAATGCCAAGGATAAGTAGGGGAAATAATTATAAAATAACAAACAATAACAATAAAATAAAAACAAGCAGGACTCGGGAATCAGATACCTAGGTTAAAATCCTTCTCCCCCACTAACTGTTGTACCACAAAGGTGAAATAAAACATTTATTTGGATTTTGTTCCCAGTTCCTGGCACAGAGCTCCTAAAACCCTTGAGGTTTCCTGAGTGATGGGAGTGTCTTTCATTATTCATAACAAGCCCCTTTTGATGACACTTGAGTTTATGCTAACGAGGAGTCATAGGGTGGGTGTCCCAGATAGCTTCAGAATGGGAAAACCAAACTTGTGATCAGTGGGTAGGAACTTTCAGCCCCTTCATCCATTTACCCCACCCTAGCATTGAGGAAGGGAAGGGGGCTAGAGATGGAGTTATAAAAACTCTTGAACAATGAAATTGGGAGAGCTTCTGGGTTGGAAAACACATGGATGTGCTGGGAGGGTGGCGCACACCGCCCCCCCCACCTCATGCGCCATATACCTCCCCTTACGCATCTCTTCCATCTGTCTGAGTTCTATCCGTTATATTAAACTGGTAAATGTAAATAGGTGTTTTTCTGAGTTCTATGAGTCATTTTAGTAAATTATAGAACATGAGGAAGGGAGTCACAGGAACCTCCAAATCTGTAGTGAGCTGGCCAGGAGTGTGGGTAGCTGGGCATTCCATCTGCAGCTGGTAACAGAAGTAGGGCAGTCCTGTGGGGTCTGTGCTAACTCCGGGTGGGCAGTGTCAGAATAGGATTGACTTGCTGGATCCCTGGTTGGTGTCAGAGAATTGGAGAACTAGCATGGAAAAATGACACACATTTGGTGTCAGAAGTGGGGGTCAGAAGATACGACACGACACCCTTTATTGACTGCCAGTGACAGTTTGCAGAACAGGGGGAGAGATTTCCCCAGCATGGTCCAACCATTCCCAGGCTCTCCAGTTCCCATTCCTTCCCAACCTCCCACTGGTGGGTGTGGAGACATGCTTATTAGGCAAAACACTCCCAACGTACAACCTCCCCAGGACAAGTCTGGGGAAAGAATCGTCTCCAGCATAGGAACAAAGGAACTAATTGTGGCAGGGCTTCATGATTTGAAAAGTTCATCCCTATCCACAGTATCTGTAAATCACATTATCCTGCAGAGTAGAGTTTAGTCCTTTTTATTTAACTACCCCCCCCTTCCAAACTGGGCCTCTTGGAGCTTGCAGGGAAAAAGAACAGACCCCATGGCAAGAGCTGCCTCCTTCATTACTAGAAGAAAATCAGTGCAATCGCTGCCCTAGCAAGGATTCAATTAAATTCTTAGCCAAAGGCCCTTGTTCTCTGTAGTTTCTATCTAGGGAAAGAAGGTNAGAGAGAGCTCTTGATCTCTCAATGACTCCAGGTTTTGCTCTTAGCTTCATCAACATTTTATTCATATCTCTGTAATGGCACTCAGCATTTCAGGATTTATCTTTTTGTTACCTGCCCCCCCCCTCAACTCCACCCACCCTATTAAATTGGATGCACCTCAAAGACAGGGTTGACTTAGCTTGTGCCGCAGAAACTAGCAGGGTGTTTGGCCCACAGGGGGCAGCCAGTGTACAAGTGGGTGACTTTGTGTGTGTCTGTGTGTATAAATCAGGCATGAATCAATAAGTGAATAAACAGCTAACCAGGATAATAAGGTCTACCTTTCAGGATTCTTGCCAATAAGAGAGGAAACTAAAGGAAACATAGAACACAGTTCCTAGTCTGTGTCCGTGCTCAGTAAATGCTAAGTTTCCTCCATTCATTTTCTAAATACAAAAGCTCCAATTTTACTTCTATGGTTTATGACATCATGATCATTTATATGTTAGTTTACTTTAGTAAGTAGACACTTTTAAGAAGTCCTCAGCTCAGTTTTTGTCTGTGCTTTTTGCTATGATGTGCTTATTTTATCACAGTATTGCAGTGTATTCCGGGGAGCAAATCTCTCTTCTCTTGTTACAAGCAAAGGGCCTCCATGCCAAGGATGGTTAAGTGCTAAGTGCAGCATCTATTTGGGATTACAACTGGAGTCCTTGAAAAAATGCAGGGTATATACAGAAGATAGTGTTTAACCTAGAGGGGGGAAATATCAGCATGTTGTAAGAATTTAGGGAGAAAGTGGCAGAGAATATCTTAATTTTAAATGATATATGAAAACCACCCAGCCATTAAAGGAAGAAAATGTTTTAACCCAGAAAGGGGAAAAGGGGAGATCTGAAAATATTGCATTTGTTTATAGAAAAAAAAAATTGCTAGGAATATCTTAATTCAAAAGCAGGTACTAAAACTACCCAGCCATAACCAGTGTGTAAGCACAAAGCCTTTCCAGATATTATATTTGATCATTAAAAGAGAAAGCATTTTCAAGTTCTGATTTTCTATTTTATTCTGTTTAGCTGTGTGTGTATATGTACTTCCTTTTATCTTTACTTAATGAGAAGAAGCAAAAGGAAACAGACTAAAAATTGCTGAGTCAAGTTATGTTCATTTTAGCCCATCAGAGCTTTTTTGTTTTTTGTTTTTTTTTCCCAGAGAACTGGGGAACCTAGCGAATGTTCAAAATAAACTAAAATGGGATTTTGTTCTTCTTACTCATGCCCAATCTCCTTAAAACCAAAACCAAAACAAAAACCACTGGCCACTGAGCTGTATAAAACTGAAATCTGGCATCCATAAACCAAGCCACGGTGCTTTTAAAACCTTCAAAGTCATAGCCACCCTCTCCCTTGGACAGAACCACGGGACACCTAAATATAATTACCATTTAATTTGTTTTCTCCTTCTTGGGGATAACAAACTTTTTTGAGGCTAAGTTTCAATTAGGGAAGAATTAAGAGAAACCGCTCCTCTCTGTATCCAAGCAGAATTCAAAGGGGCTCCTGGCTTGGGTCTTCTAAATGGGAGAGAAGCCAGATTATTTGTGTAGCTTAATTTATATCCATTACAATTACAATATGGTGAGTCCGATGCCGGTAATGATCACTTGGAAGCCAGCCAGAGTTTTCCTCCGTCTGGCTCTGGCGGGGTGTGCCTTTCAAGAGCCATTCCTGCCCAAGCTCTCTTCTATTGTCCATAACCAAAAGCCTTTCCCATTCAGGCTGCAGCAAGTCCAACTCCGTACCCATGGTCGAAGAAGAAAAGGATCGGCACATAAATATATCTGACAAAGTCATCAGGGATTAGAAAACAGAATCTGGCAATAAATATGGTAATTAGGTAATTTGAGACTTCAGCGCAGGGTTCTTTGAAAATGCAATCTCAGAACTGGAGTCTGGAGCTGATTTTTGCACCATTAAGGAGAATTATGAGAGAGTCGAAACTTTTTAATGACATTTAAGTATTTTTCATTGGCGAATTAATAACTTTTCTGTCCACACTAGGGAAATGTTAATGACGCAGTTAGGAAAAAGACCTCCACTCCCTCCCAAGCTGCCCGGTTAGAGAACCAGCAACTCCAGAGCAAACCTCCACTCTGGAAGCCACAACGCGGCAGTTTGGCTTGAGTATGTAATGAGCACTTGGCGGATGCTTAAGAATTCAATTCAGCTCCTATGTAGAAAAAAAAAAAAATAGGAAGGAAAGAGGGAAGGAAGGAAGGAAGGAAGGAAGGAAGGAAGGAAGGAAGGGGCAGACATGTTTTTTTTTCCTCCTCTAATTTAATAGCATGGAAGTTTTAATTATGTTTTGCCATTTCCCAGAGGAGAGTTCTGGACATTTATTGAATCTGCAGGTTGTGCTTCAGCTTGGTATGTTGCTATGATGCACCAAGGAAGGCTTCCCTCTGTGTCTGGAAAAGGGAGAGAGAAGCAGGCTCAGTGTGACTTCCTTCAGAAGGTCACCTCTAAACACCCAAGACTGAGTCCTGAGCTCCTCCTGGGGCCATTGCCTCTCCTCTCCCTCTGTACCCTGACAGAGACACAGTTGTACTGAGATCACTGGTTTTCTGGTCTTTCCTCCTCCCCCAGCTTCTGAGCTCCTCCGAAGAAAGGACAGTGCGCTCTTCCCTCTGGGATTCCAAGTCCTTCCAGAGCTCCGGGCTCATAATGGCTCAGTTATTTATTGAATAAATGAGGGGGTAGGGCCCATAGGAATAAAAAATGCTCTTCTCATAAAAAAAAAAAAAATTCTCTGTGTTGGAAAGATTCCATGTTCTATTTTCCTGCTAAGGCTATTTGCTTAATTCCTTATACTGCCCTAAAATACAATCTTTGAGAGATCAAGATAAAAGGACCTTGGAATAGTAGCTCTCAACCTGATTGATGATCAAAATCACACTCAGAAGTTAAACTATCGATTTCTTTGTGAAATTCTAGGATGGAGATCTGCAATACTATTGCGTCGTCGTCGTAGTAGTAGTAGTAGTAGTAGTAGTAGTAGTAGTAGTGGTAGTAGTAGTAGTAGTAGTAGTGGTAGTAGTAGTAATAGTGGTGGTAGTAGTAGTAGTAATAGTAATAGTGGTAGTTGTGGTAGTAGTAGTGGTAGTAGTAGTATCAAGATTTCTGTTGATTCTGAAACGTTGGAACCCCTGTTTTTGAAATAAGATGATCCAACCCCTGTTTTTGAAATAAGATGATCCAATCCTTCCAGCTGATGGAGTAATCAGGTCATTGACCAGAAAGAATGAGAGACCTGCCCAAGGTCGAAAGCAAGTTAGTGGCAGAGATAGGACTTGGACCTAGGTTTCCCGATTCTCAGCTCTTTTCTCTCTTTCTTGCACTTCAAGTGCTTACGAGTTTACTGAGCACTTATTATGTGCTAGCACTCTGCTGGGTATTGGAAATAAAAGACAAATAGGAATGAAGCTCCTTTTTTATTTTTTTTAAAAGATTTTTATTATTATTTATTTATTTGACAGAGAGAGAGACAGTCAGCGAGAGAGGGAACACAAGCAGGGGGAGTGGGAGAGGAAGAAGCAGGCTCATAGCAGAGGAGCCTGATGTGGGGCTCGATCCCGTAATGCCGGGATCACGCCCTGAGCCGAAGGCAGATGCCCAACCGCTGTGCCACCCAGGCGCCCCTGAAGCTCCTTTTTTAAACACTTACTATGAACGGGATACTGAGTGAAATGCTTTATTATATAACATAACCCTGTAATATAAGTATTATGATAATTCAGAGAATTTCGACTTAAACAGGTTAACTTGCTCAACAGAAAAAAAAATCACTAGTGTTTAAATGTGGGCCCTGCTGTGGGAGAATTCAGTCTAACAACAGAGCTCAGACAAGCACCTAGAGAACCAATGCTACATGGTATGCTGGCGTTTTTGCCCCCAACCCTCCTCCCAGCCTCTATCTTTCCCAGAGGGACTGATTTTGATAAAGTAACTCAAACTGGGGAAGGAGTCTCCAACCTAATAAGATACAGACTATAATAAGGTATAGAAGAGGTGTCTATAGGAGCCAGGTTTCGTGGAATAAAGTCTTTGTGGCTTTTTTTCTTCATATAATCCACTTGCAGACCAGTGCGCTCTGAAGCCCACTGCTTCTCTTCCGGGCTTCTATCCCCAAAGCTGAAACCCCTGCTAAGCTTCTAGCAGTTGCAGAAATAAACAAAAGAGAATACCTAACCTTGAAGAATGGACTTTGAAGATAGGACAGGGTGGGTGACCAGGTTAAAGGGCTCAGGGTGTTGATTTAGGAGGAAAGATAAGCGGGAAATGCCTCAAGCATCACACTCTGCAGATGATGAAACTGGCCTGGGAACGCGCTTGGAAATCCCTAGAAAAAAACCCAAACTCCTGACAGGGCCAAGGCAAGTGATCTCCAAAGCCACTTCAAAATTCCCATTATTTTATGGGTTCTCAGTCAATAGGAAAGTGAAATATATGATCCAGGACTTCTTGTGCTCTTAATGTTTTCCCTGCTAATACTAACATTTGGTAACACACTGTTCCGCCCTTCTCTTCCACGATGGGGTGGAGCAGGGAGCAGAACAATGAGCACATTCCAGAAGTGCAAAGGAGCCCAGATAAAGGAGAAACTAGATCTGCCCGAGACTAGGAGTAAGATAAAGAAACTTATCAGGGAAACCACAGCAATGCTGGGGCAAGCCTTGCGAGTAGAGGGAGCCTTGAAAGTGTGGTCTGTTTAGAACACAATGCTCGAGGTCTCCTGTTCTGGAAGCTTGCTGAAATGCAGATTTCTAGATCTTCTCTCTGAGACTCTACTTTAATAGGTTGAGAGGAGGGTTTTGTTTTGTTTTGTTTTTAACTTGGTGTACATAATTCAAATTCAGGAAGTCCGTGATCTTGCACAGGAAATATTACATCTTTATTTTCACTAGCCTTTAAGTGAAGTTTAGCGTTTTGAAAGTCGGCAACAAACTAGGGAAGTAGTAGCACCTGTGATGGCACCAACAGAAACTACAAAGATTTTGAAGTCAGTAGATATCTCAAAATCATGTTTATGTTGAAACAACGGAAGTTACAAAACTTGAAGCTAAATCTTATTTAATGTGTTAATAAAGACACGTATCTTTCTACATCAGAAAATTGATAAACAGTTCTAGAGATATAACACTATGTAAATATTTTCCCTTGTGATTCCATGTATTTAATTGCATGCATTGCTGTGAGAAGACAGTCCAAGGCCCAAGAGGTCTGTAGCACAAAAAGTGTCATTACTTCTTACAGAGTAAGTTCCAGAAGTCTCCATTTTTAATACACAAACCTGATATTTCTGATCCTAGTGGTCTAGGGACCAAACCTGGAGCGATGCTGGTGTAGGTTATATGTGTGAGTGTGTATATGTGTGAGTGTGTGTATGTGTGTGAGCATGTGTGTGTATCTGTGTGTTATGTGTTTGTGTGAGTTTGGGAGGGTAGGGTGTGTGTGTATGAGTGTGTGTGTGTAAGCGTGTGTGAACGCATGTGTGTATGTGTATTTGTGAGTGTGTGTGTGTGTGTGTGTGTGTGTGTATCTCTAACGCAGAGGAATCTGGGGTGAAATGTAGGGTTGCAGAGCAACAGTGCATGAAAACGAGACAGGAAAGTCAGCTGGGTCTAATATGCAAGTCTTCCCAAGAAAGTTCGTTAAACACGGCATAAGGAATGTCACACTCTCAAACTTAAATGTGAAGTCATAAACGAGTAATGCATACCACTTAGCCACCCAAGTGTAATTTATTCTTCCCTTCCTACAGTCACTGTTAAATCACAGAAGCAAAGCTAGCAGGCTTTATGACAATAGTGGATTTATGTATACACTATGTCTCTTATTAGCCTGAAATCTGGGCCAAGAATAGGAAGGAAAACAAATGAGCTGTGAGACAAAAGGAAACAGGAAATGCCAAGAAACCAGGACTCCACTGGTAACAAAGGTGGAGACCTGGGGCTCCAGGATCATTCTCGCCCGGCTGATCTCCACGTAGCTCCTATCCACAGAGAGAAGAGGCTGCAGCCACAAAGGGAGAGATGATGCATGCTGGCCACCATCTTCCTTCAAGTGTTTTATTCGACCTCTCCATGTTTCATTATAAGCCACATTCATTTGCGGGTTCAAAGGGAACAAAGAACTAAATTTAGTATATATTTCCTGCCAGCCAGGTAATTGACATACTTGATCTCATCGAACTTTGAGGAAGCTACTCTGGTCCCCATTTGACAGTTTAATGTGCTCAGATGGGTAAAGATGGTGTTTAGCCGGTAAAAGTGCTACTGCCATGCTTGACCCTTGCTACTTTTACAATTCCATGCTGCTTCTCGAATTTGTGCTGAGGAATTTCTGCAATTAGCTGGGGAGAAAAATTACATACTGTTTTTCTTTAAAAACAAAATCAAGTAAAAGACAGAGGCATGCACTCACTCATCCCTTCAACGACCCAAACGCAGTCCAAAGAGAGTAAAGGGATTATTCGAAGTACAAACCCTCAAGGACAAAGAAAATAGGACATAGCAGCAGCAAAATCTGAGAAGCCACAAAGCCCATGGATGATTGATATGACAGTGAATGCAAAGGGCTGATCCAAAGCCTGAGATGGGAAAGCCAGTCGTACAGGCTGGTTTATGCTACACGTGTCCCCAGAGAATCAGAAACTGGTGGAACTGTGTACCTCTGCATATAGGGACACTGGGGGCAAACAACAAAAGGGTTCTTTTTAAATAGGTTTAAGAAGCAGTTAAACCCCACATTGATTTCTCTATGAATCACAGCCAGGAGTCAGTTGTTTTACTGCAGCAAAAAAGCCTGGAGGTTTAGTGTTTGGAAGAGCACAGCCGACCAGCCTTCCCTCTCTGTGACCACCCATATTAAGGTGAATTAGGATTGGCTTCCCACATCCTCTCCTTCCTCGGCTGTGTGTTGGGTTCCCGGTCTCCTGAAAACCTGCTGAATCTGGAAGATGGTGATAGATGACCCAGGCCCTTACAATGAAAGGATGGTCTCAAAAAAACAGAGAAGACGCGCCGGGGATTGAGAAGGCAGGGTAGCCAGGAAGAAGCATAAATTTCCCCACTAGCAGCTCCACAGAAATGCTGACACTAAAGTCTGTGGGTGAGACTTCTGCAGTGAGTGTTAGCATGATGCCAGATGCCACAGACAGTTGTAAAAATGTCCAAGTTTCCCCTGAAATTTCCTGGCAGGACAACTAGGCGCCATCCTTAGAGGTGCACTAGGTATAAAAGAATGTCATGATTGGACAGAGCCTTTGCACCAGGGTGACCTGATTCTGCCTTCCTCTTGTTTGCAGGGAGAGTAAGGAGCATAAGGAAGACCGGCATTTGGGGGAGGACCAACATTTATTGACTCACTGCAATCATCTGCCATGTGCTTTCCCTAAAACAGCAAGAAAGAAAAGGCTAAAAGCCCACAGCCACTAAGGGTTGCTCTGGACAGCAGAGAAGAAATTCTTTCCCGGCCTCTCTCCCCTTTACCAGCAGATGCTGCTAAAGATGGACTCTTTTGAAGAATAAGGGATGGGAGACTTTTTTTTTTTTAAGTGTTTTTTCAAGGTTTTTTGCTTTGATAAAAGTAGGGGATGGGAGACTTTTTTTTTTTTTTAAGTGTTTTTTCAAGGTTTTTTGCTTTGATAAAAGTAAGGATATGTGATGAATAGCTCACTAATTTAGGAAAACACTCCAATGTCCTTTTTGGTTAGGAAAGATAAGACTCAGCTGTGATCTACAAGGGGGAGGTTGACACAAAGGCAAGATAAAACTCTCTGAAAAATTAAAGGAGTTTCAACCCACTCCAACCCCCCAACCCACACCCCAGGAGACTGCAGGGTGGAAGAGATAGAAGGGCAGGGCTGAAGGGAGGGACTAATGCCCAGAAGATGGTGCCAGGCTGAGACCTAAGCAGAACGAGGCTGGAAAGATTCCATGGCTGGCCTGGTCCAGGAAGTGTAGGGAGAGTGATATCAGATACTTGCTCTAAGGGGTGCCTTGTGTTCTTTACGAGAAACACTTGACATTATTTTTAAAAACTGAGTCATTAAGGACAAGAATGGCTTTATTAGGGGGTCCTTTGGAGAATCGTGACTCTTCAGATGTCTTGGGAGCATGTTGGACATCTCTCAGTCATGTAGAATGGGAACTTGAATTGGTCTATTCAGGTCATCAAGGAAAGAGTGACACAACAGAAGGCAGATGAACTCACGGACATTAGAACATTGTCTCTTCTAATCGTCAGGAAGATAGGAAGTGATTATTATGTTTTATTTTTTATTTTTTATTTTTTGACTGCAGTGTCCCTCTTTGCTACTTGAGTTGTAGAGAATGTCCTCAGGTCTCTTCTCAAAGTGTATGGTGGCATAGAAGGGAGTCTAAATATCTGGTTCCTCTCCTCCGGAGGACTCCCCAGGTGCTTCACGTAGAGGGCAAGTTGGCTCGAAAGGGTTATCTATTTCCCTGAAGTTTAGGGAGTTTCATGGTTCGTAAATTCTTGAGCTGTTAGTAATTTCTAGAAGAAGTCTGAAGGTCAATAAGACATGGTAAGCAAAATGCAGAATAAGGAGCTGGAAACTACATAAGATGAAAATTTTGTGTTCTTGTGGTCACAAGAATGGAGTAAGCCAAGAACACCTAATCCGATTAAATAGAGATGAAGTCTCCATAAAGACTGTGTGTGCATCTTTCCTGGTTACCTTGGTAACTCCTTTTTGGGAATCACGATGTTATAAGGAGAAAAGAAAAAAGAAAACTTGTACATATGACCTAGCAAGAGCCCCTTGGAGGAAGGTCTGGGAAGAAGTTTGGGAGGGAACGAACTGAATTGGGCACAGAGTTTGGCCAAGAGGAAAATCTTGGGTGCTGCAGACCACTGTGCCCTCTGCTGCCTTGGGCACAGTCAGTGTAAGTAATAAGCTAAATGCCTGCAGAACCACAGTGCTTCTCCTGCCACACTTTAGGGCCCCCTGGCCTCTGCAGGGCACTTTGCAAGCCCTGAGCAGGGATGGTAGAAACCCAGGCTCAGATGGCTATACCTCCCTTTATTATCTGCACAGCAGGAGTCTGCAGAAGTCCAGGCCAACATCCTTTCATTTCTAGCTGGAAGGTGGGGATGTCCCCAGTCCCAATCTCAAAGGGGTTTAGGAGGATTAAGTGAGTTAATACACAGAACAATGCCTGTAGTAAGTTTTCTTAATATGTGAGCTGTTAATATTGTAGTTGCTCATAGTATCTCACAGACAAAGTTGGGGTAGAACCCAGAGTCAGCACTTCAGTGTCTATCTGAGCATGATGTCTGGGATGGGAAAGAGCAGAAAGGGAGGGAAGTGTTGATTTGGGCCAGGTCAGATCCAAAATGCAGAGCTGCTGGGTCAGAGTCCCTGGCTCCCAGAGAAGACACAGTGCTTACACCAAGGACAATGGTTCTTTGATGGTGAGCTGGGCCACTTCCCAGGGCTATTCTCTGTAACAAGGACCCCGCACCCCAGTGGGCTCAAACCTCAGGCCTGATTGCTTCATTATCAGTTTGTTCAGCTGAGGCCCAGAAAAAAAGCTGTTCTCAAGTATAAGTCAGATTCAGGAGGAACTGGTTCCAGCATCCATGACCTTACAGATGTGCAAACATTGTGCACCTTCTCAAATTCTGACTCAGTTGTCAGGGTCAGTCCACTAGTCCCAGCACCAACCACTGTCTTGAAAATGGACGTGGGTTGAATTGTGTCCTCCATAAAGATAGGTTGGAGTCCTCACCCCTACTCCCTATGAATGTGACCTTACCTAGAAATAGGGTCTTTGCAGATGTATTCAAGTTAAAATGAAGTCATATTGGATTAAGGTGGGCACTACTCCAGTGACTGAGTCCTTATAAGAAAAGGGAAATTGAAGCTCAGTTACGGAGGGAAGCCATGTGATGGCAGAGGCAGAGGCTGGAGTTGACATCTCTACAAACCAAGGAAGACCAAGGACTGCCAGCAACTACCCGAAGCTAGGAAGAGGCAGGGGAGGATTTTCCTCTAGAGCACTGAGAGAAAGCATGGCCCTGCTGGTACCCTGATTTCCAATGTCTAGCTCCAGGACTGAGAGAGACTAAATGTCTGCTGTCCTAAGTCACCAAGTTTGTGGAAAATGGTTGCAGCAGCCCTAGGAAGATGATATAAAAATGAACTTCATGGGGGCGACTGGGTGGCGCAGTCGTTAAGCGTCTGCCTTCAGCTCAGGGTGTGATCCTGGCGTTCTGGGATCGAGCCCCACATCAGGCTCCTCCGCTAAGAGCCTGCTTCTTCCTCTCCCACTCCCCCTGCCTGTGTTCCCTCTCTCGCTGGCTGTCTCTGTCAAATAAATAAAATCTTAAAAAAAAAAAAAATGAACTTCATGGCCCCACTGCCTTTATCTACCTCTGAGCAGGTTATGTTCCTTTTGCCCTCTGAGTAGCTCTCTAACTTGGAGTCTTTGGAGAACAGCTGGGGGAGGCATCAGTCTTTTCTTACAGAATATAATCTGGGCCCCTTAGGCAAAGTGACCCACCAGTCCCCAGGGCTCTACATACCACAGGAAGCAGCTGGCAGCAGTCCACAGGGAATGGAATTAAGTAGAAATACAATTTTGGATTCCCCTTTTCCTCTGGGTGGGGACATCTGACAGCCCCCTGCATGCCTAACATGCCTTAAAGATCAGCATGAAGGTGACACTGTACCCCTGCCTGGCCTGAGCACCAGGTAACTGGTTTGGGCAGCTTCATTTGGAAGAGAAAAAACAAATCAATCTCCAGTGAGTCTCTCCAATTTATTCCCAAATTAAGGACTAAATAACTGAGGCTCAGAAAGGTAAACCAACGTGTGTAATAGAATAATTTTAATGCACGTGTATCTGGTTCTAAGCATGCCCCCTTTCTGTAATTATAATAAATGTCCTATGCAAAATATGCCAAATAGAAAGAGATATGGAGTAGAATCAAAAGATCAGGGTCACTTAAATGTTCTTCACAGTTTTTGTTGTTCCCATTGCATATTGCAAGGAAGGGTGTGACCCATGTGGAACAATGGTAGGGATTTTTTTTTTTTAAGATTTTATTTATTTATTTGAGAGAGAGAGAGAGAGAGCATGAGCTGAGGGGGTGGGACAGAGGGGGAGGGACAAGCAGACTCCCCACTGGGCAGGGAGCCCGACGCGGGGCTGATCTCAGGACCCTGAGATCATGACCTGAGCTGAAGGCAGACGCTTAACTGACTGAGCCACCAGGCACCCCTGGAACAATGGCAGGGATTAACCAAAGTTGATACTCAGAAAACACTACAGCAAGAAAGAGATCTGAGGGAGCTGAGGAAGGAAAGGAGAGGAAGAAGAAATGAATAGTTTTAAAGGAAAGAAGAGAAAAGAAATAGGATAGAACAAAGTCTCACTCCAGCTCTGAGTTAAGACACCAGTTGAGAACAGTTGGGAAAAGCCAGTCCAAACTGGAAAAACCCCAGCAATGTGTGGGACTTAGCCAAACCCCAAAGCCATGCCTTACATTTCTGGCTGTCACACACACCTTGATTTAATAACAGACTTCCGGAAGGGGCGGGGAACTGGGGAACCAACCCTTCATTAGCTGTGCACATAGATGCTGTAGTTCCTCAGAGGCGATAATTACAAGCGTTCATCGTCTGAGTTTGGAGCCCATCGACATTAGATACCAGTGTCGTTTAGGAAATAAAATATCAGCTTCATCATGGATGAAACTGGACTGGAGAACTCCAGCTTGGCTCTGCTGCCAAGAGGAGGTATTGCACATTTTCCAAGTCTAGACCACCACCCTATCTTGGGTGGAGTTTGCAAAGCAGTAGGCCTGCAGGGGAACCTGGAGCTGCAACAGCAAACGGCATGCCTTCTGGTGAGAGCAGCTCCGTGTGTGCATGGCCTGGCACACAGATTGAGGGCTTCAAACTCAGTCCCCACTGATCCTCATGGCTGGTCAGGTTCTTTTGTTAGGACGCTAACTGCTCAATTCCTTGCAGATGTTCTGCCAAGTAAGCACTCACTCCTCAGTCTGCAGACTGGAGAAACTCAGCCTGGCTCCAACCTACTGATCTTAACAGTGCACCATGGACCTCTAAACCTGCCTCCAGAAAAGGCCCTGAATCCAGGTGTCCTGACCACACTGGAGATGAAGCAAACAAAGGAAACACTGTGCTCCTTAAGCAGGCCACGTGGCCTGAGAAAGGGAAGACAGGCAGACCACACAGGAGCAGTGGCCTGTAACGGGCTGCCACAGTCCAGAGACACCAACTCATGCAGAAGTTTAAAAAGCTTTGACTAAGACCCACAATAAGAGATATGTTTTAGCTGGAGTGAAGGCAAACTGGTGCAACTACTGTGGAAAACAGTATGGAGGTTCCTCAAAAAATTAAAAACAGAATTACCATATGATCCAGTAATTCTACTACTGACTATTTATTCAAAGAATATGAAAACACTAATTCAAAAAGATATATGCACCCCTATTTTTCTTTTAAAGAAAAGTGGATGGCCACCTGCAGAGCTTTATTTGGATATGCGTGGAATCTTGGAATGTTGACTACCCTAAGTTCTCCTACACATGGACCTTGAGAGCTTGTTTGGAGGTTCTAGCAGGGGAACACAGCTACTCCTATACCCTTGCATGAAGAACAATCCTCCTCTATTGGGGAAGGTCGTCTTCTTCTACTGACCGAGTGTGCAGCTTCCAGAGGGACGCATAAGGGGCGGTGATGGAGGAGGGGACACCAGCCTAGTCAGGCAGATCAACCAAATTGATATTAGTGATCAATGGGGTGACAGATGTCACCACCAGATCACCCTCACATCCTATGCACCCCTATGTTTATTGCAACATTATTTACAATAGCCAAAATATGGAAGCAGCCTAAGTGTCCATCGACTGACGAATGGATAAAGAAGGTGTGGTATACATGTACAATGAAATATTACTCAGCCGTAAAAAAGAATGAAATCTTGCCATCTGCAACAACACGGAGAGAACCAGAAAGTATAATGCTAAGCAGAATAAGTCAGAGAAAGACAAATACCATATGACTTCACTCATGTGGAATTTAAGAAACAAAACAAATAAGCAAAGGAAAACAAAAACAAAAGAGAGAGAGAGAGAGAGAAACCAAGAAACAGACTCTTCATTATAGAGAACAAACTGATGGTTACCAGAAGGGAGGCAGTTGGGGGAATGGGGGAAATAGGTGCTGGGGATTAAGGAGGGCACTTGTCATGAGCACTGGGTGATGTAAGGAATTGCTGAATCATCAAATTATACACCTGAAACTGATATGACACTGTATGTTAACTAACTGGAATTACAATATAATAAATAAATACATGGAGATATGTTTTATATTCTGATCCATTACATGTGTGCACATACATCCTAAACTGAACTAAACCTTTCAGTAACTATATTTACAACATTCTCCATATTTATGTGATGTAAATCTCAGCCTTTATTGATTTCAACTTTTAATCAGTCACAACTCCAGTTTGAAAAGTTCTGGCCCTAGTGGAAGTCAAAGTCCTACCCCAGGAATCAAATAAATGATTCCTCCTTCATTATGGAGGATTCAGTGACAAGGGGAGCGGGGGGGGAAGAAGGCATCACCTTCCTGATACTTCATACTTCATCACCTTCCTGCACATTCTCGGGGCCCCGGAAACAAGGGAAGGAAACGACAATTGGAGCCTGCCCTGAGTGGCGGATGACAATTTTAGAAATACCAAAATGGTTCAAGTGCTTCTTTTAATTAAAGAAACATGTTTTGTTTTGTTTTGTTTTCTTCAACTGTGACTTGAATCAAAAGTATTTGTTGTTGTTGTTGGTTTGTTTTTTCTACAAATATGCCTCCTGGATGGTTTTACGGTGGGACCAAATCAACGCATTATCGGGTGATTCAACTGGAACAAACCAAAATAACAAAAACATCCTTCAAGCTGAACCAATATTTTGTTCCCTTCAAGCCTCAATGGATCCTGAGACTTAAGGCTTCTGAAATGTGGACCCAAAAGCACTTCAGGCCATTCTGTCCCCTTAACTTGTAGCCTGTATCCCCGTTGTCTTCAGTTACTCGCAGTTTCTGTACAGATCCCCAAATGCTTCATGCCTCCAGGGCTCTGCGGATGCAGCTCCTTCTGTTTAGACAGCCCTTCCTTCCACCCCTTGCGTCCCTGTCTGCTTGCCTCCCTACTCATCTCTCAAAGCTCAACTTTATGATCACTTCACTCATTAATTCATTCACTTTTTCAACAAACTTTAGTCGAAGATTCACCGTCTGCCAGGACCCATCCTGGTTCCTTGGGGAATCCAAAGGTAAACAACAGATAGTATTACTTGACACAATGCATGGCATTATTCAAGTGCAACAGCCATTTACACAATAACAGGGTGAGTGTAATCTCAGCAAGCATACAGGGTATCATCGGAGCACAGAGCGGGGTCCCTTAACTCAATGTAATGGGCCACATAAGGCTCCCGGGGGAGCTAATGCTTGACCCAGTTGAAGATGTGGAGAGAATGGCGATTCTAGGGGTCAGCAATAATGGAACTACCCAATTTACAGATGAAGAAACAAAGGCACGGAATGCTTAAATACATTTCCCAAAGTGCAAAGTTATCAGTTAACAGAGCTAATATTTGATCTTACTGCACACTTACTCTGAGGTAGGCCTCTTTTTTTTAATTGAAAGATTTTTTCTTATAATAATTTTTTATTATGTCATGTTAGTCACCATACAGTACATCCCTAGTTTTTGACGTAATGTTCCATGATTCGTTACTTGCGTATGACACCCAGTGTACCATGCAATATGTGCCCTCCTCAACACCCATAACCGGCCTAGCCCAATCCCCCACCCCCCTCCCCGCTGAAGCCCTCAGTTTGTTTCCCAAGATAGGCCTCTTAGTCATTAACTTGAATCATCTTCCATTTGCCATAGGAATTTAGACAAGGAGGCAATACCAGTGGAAAAATAGGAGAAAGAAACTCAATGGGATAGGCATGGCTGTTAGATCCATGGTGAAGCCAAGTACTAAACCCAGAGAAGATGACAGAGGGGGTGGGGTTTGGGACAGGGGAAAGGGACAATATGTCATGCATAGGACCTGTAACAGAGCATTAAGTCCTTATAGAGAATCTTTATCAAAGCTACCCATTGGTTGAACACTAGTCATTTCAAAGCCAAACCAAAATAAGGATAAATCCTTTCTCTGGTCATTACTAGAGAAGTGTCCTTGGACAATGCATTTATACTTTGTAAGCCTCCGTTTCCGGGTCTGTACAATGGAGATAGCAGTGTGTCTACCTGAGGGGCTGTGCTGAAGATGATAGTAAGTGTATAAAGCACCAGGCATAGCTCCTGGGGCACAGCATGTGCTGACTCACATTACTTCTGCTTCCCCTCTGCAGCCCTTAGGTTTTCCCTCCCTTGCTGAGAATAGATGCCTTGGTCCATCCACTTCCTGTGCCACAGAGCAAGCAGCAGCCCGAAACCCAACCCCATCCTGGTACAAGTGAGTCCCTGGCCACAACCCTGCCAGGGAGTGGCTGGGAGCAGAGTCCCAGGGCGCTAAGCATAGCTTATTTGAGTGGACATGGGGAGAACAGGGTCCATCTTTAAGAGCTATCCAAGGAAGCCTGGAACCACCCGTCCCCTGCAGGAAGGAACTGCTAATTGTGTCATTAATAATACTTAGCATTCTCCCCATGCTTTTCCAAGCTAATTAATTCTGCTCCAAATCCTGGAAAACAAATGACTGGGTGTGTTGGAGACAAGCTTCTGTTTCTGAGATAGAAGGGTGGAGAAGCTTTGTCCTCTGTAATGACTGGGGGAAGGGAAAAACTGTTTCACCACTTCCTAGGGTCAAGTCACTCAGAATGCGCAGAGGGCATTGAGTCCTGGTGGGGACTTACCTTCCACCCTGAAGACCTTCTTCAAACAGGAATAACCACCTGAGGGTACAAAGATACAAGGCTCACCCTGCCCTAGGACACTGCCCAGAAGTGACAGGTGTTCTTAAGCTGGTACCATGGTCTTTAGGTAAAAGTTTATCCTTCTCCGTCCCTAGAACCCAGGGTAGAGCTCATGCACCAGAGGACAGGATGTGTAGTTAGCTGGTCAACTCTGCTGCCCTTTAACTCAGTGGAGACTAACTTTACAGACCAGAATCTGGGGGTACCAAGAATCTGATCCAGTTCCCTCCCTTCACAGAAGTGCACAGTCAAACATGAGAGACAGAATTAGCAGATAAACAGAGAAAGCTACAATAATAAAAAGAATGACTCCGGTAAGGGGAGCACCAAGAACCTGGGGCAATCTGAGCGGAGCAGAGTGGGTTCCTGGAGGAGAACATGTTTGAGCTGTTTGGGAAGTTGATTAAGAGACAACAAAACCAAAAAAATGGAGGGGCTGGTCGAGTGAGGACTAGCTGTGCTGGTGTTTACCATCAAGAGGAAGCAAAGCACATTTGGGAATGTGAACATAGTTCCATGCACTGTGGGGGTTGGGGGATTGAAATTAGTGACTTTGTCATCACAGAGCAAAGAGAGGCTCGTGGGAAGACACACAGGTGTAGACGCATGTATAATACATGAGGAGGAGCTCTGGTGAAGGAGAAGGGATTGAAGGAAATAGACATTACTTTTACCTTTCAGGGAAAGATCAAGTCAGCGACAGATGAACAGGGGAGGGTCCTGGCTTGAGGCCAGAGGAAGCATTTCTCAGGCATGAACTTTTGCCAGAAGCTCCTACCCCACAAGATTCTGATTCAGGAGGTCTGGTTGGAGCCCAAGAACCTACACTTCTAGCAAATACCCTAGTTTACACAGATATGGTTCATTCACAGGTCTTCCTTGGGAGGTGCAGTAGAGAGGTCTTGGTGCCCAGGTTGGCCTCATGGGTACTCTGACTCTGGTCTGTGCTATTTGCAAGAAATCCCAGAAGGGGAATCATCTACTGTGAGATGGGTATGGTGCTACAGGGGAAATTTCCATACCTTCTTCCAGTGCTCTCCCTTTTCAAATGCAGAAAAGCTCCTGAAACATAACTTTCCAGATTCCATCCCTTGTAGCAAGGTCCTTGAGAGAAGCGGTGCACCTAATTTGAAGGTACATCCCAGCTCCTAGCTCAGGGACCGCCTGGGTAGATTTCACATGCTTGTTTAATAAATGGAACTGATTTCCATTTCTTTTCTGAAAAGTGTCCAAATGTTAGCAGCCGTCGTGGTTCTTTGTATGGATATACCCTGCTTCGGTGACTCCCTATCCTAATTTCTCTCTTAGAAATAGGAATCTGGTCTCTAATTATTCTAGCACACAGTTGGCACAGGGAGGAATGATTTCATGTGCTGGAAGGGTTATGTTGTCTGGGTGGTCACTGCAAAGTGCTGTGGACATAAGCAAACTCGTATGTGTGACTTTGCTAGTTACTAGCTATATACGGCTATATACAGGAAAGTGAACTATTGTCTCCATATTGCAATTTCTTCTTTAATACAGGGAAGGAATTAAATAATGTATTCATTGGTACATTCACTGGACATAAGAAAACTCGTATGTGTGACTTTGCTAGTTACTAGCTATAGAACTCCAGGAAAGTGAACTATTATCTCCATATTGCAATTTCATCTTTAATACAGGGAAGGAATTAAATAATGTATTCATTGGTACATTCACTCAGTAAATAATAATCAAGCACATACACAAAGACGACGATGTACTATCCTAGCTGCAGGGAGTCAATGGTCAATAGGACACACTCCACCCTCCTCCCCACCCCCACCCCGTCCTAATAACATAATGCTAGTTAATGAGATCACCCCCGTTCCATACAATAACCCATACCCAAAGTTCGGAAGCATCTTGGAACTGTCCTCCTTCTATAACCTCCTACCAATCACTGTGTCTAGATAGTTCTATTCCCTAAATAATGCTATAATCAATTCCCCCTTTTCCATCCCTGTTACTGTATAGATATTCCAACCATATCCTAAGTGGTCCCTGCCTTTCATAGGACCCAGTAAGACTCTTCCTTTTCCACGGCCCCCACCCATGCTTTCTCAAACGGAAATCTGATGTTGTTACTACTGCTTATTTGCCCTCCTTGACTCCCTGAAGTCACTGGGTAATAGCGATAATTGTTCTAAAGGGCCTTGCCCGCTCTAACTCATTAACTCCCAGCAACCATGCAAAGTAGTTTCCATCGTTGTCCCCATTTGCGCCGGTTATTTGTCTGTTCAGTGTCATCTCCACTCCTGTCCTCTCGGGTTCTCCTTGATACTGCCGGGGGTGTGGAAACCTGCACATGACAGTTCCCAGCCTCCCTGGTCAGCCACCCTCTGCTTGGGCTCTGCCAGTGGGAGGCACTGGGGAGAGACTGGAAAGCTGGAGGAAGGGAGAAGCTTGTCTGTGCCTTGTTTGGTTTGCTCCCCGCGGCCAAGTGTGCTTCCCCATAGTTCTGGTGGTCTTGGTGGGCGAGCAGCTTCTGGTCTACACAGCTGTAGGGCCTGCCCAATGGCGGTGACAGCAATGGCAGGTCTACCAGATACACAGCACACGCAGGCTGGGCTCCTACAAAGCCTGGTAAGCACCTCCTCACCTCTTTGAATTCTTTCCTCCCCTTTTTTCTTCCATCTCTTCCCAAAGACTCGAACTAATGACCTGCATTGACTCCCTCACTGCTGGAAATATCTGCAGTGCATTCTGTTTTCTTGACTGCATGTCAGTGGATATACCACTTAACACGTGAAAAACTGAGGCACAGAGGGATTGAGTAACTTGTCTCAAGTTCAACAGCTAGGGGATACCAGAAAGCACAGATAAAGGCAGGCAAAAAACAAAACAAAACAGATACTACATTAAGTCAAAGTTCCTCAAACATGTCATTCAAAGGCCTTCATAACTGTTTTCCTGTCTGCTCCCACACCTCACAGTCTCATTGGAGAGTGACACCTGGTAGGCGATTGTGTTCTGTTCTTGTTTTTGTTGCTGAATAAATGAATGAATGAATGCCAAATGCACCAGACTTGTGTAAAACCCCAGCAGGATCTGTGACGGTGACAGATGTCTGATGGATCAGTGAGGAAGCACGTAATAAACAAATGAGTGAACTCTAAGCACACGAGCCGACCTGAGAAACCACCCGCTCGCTACCTCTGTATTCCTTCCAGCCTCGGTATCAGAGCACGCCACAGCCGAGACACTGAACATTCGCATTACTTACACAGAGCGAGCGTACAATAAATACACATTTGTTAAATGAATGGATGAATCAATCAAGTGAAAATGTGATCAATCAAAGCCACGCTCAATAATGCTATTTGGAATTCTAGTTTATCAAGATACAAAGTTTTCTGGGAGCACGGCACAAAAAGAAGCATTACATTTTCCTAAAAACAAAAATCTTCAATGTAGCAGCCCACAAATAATTAGATGTTAATGTTTCTAACTTGGAAAAAAAAAAAAAGCCACAGTTAATCTCAGGGGACATCCTGTATGAAAAAGGAAAAAACAATGAGTCATGGATTCTAACCTCCTATTTATAATCTGGGTCCACAAATGATCTGTTGCTAAAGGAGAAGAAAGCCATTAATCTCCCAACTCAGGGAGCAATTTTATATTTTGAATAAAAACAAAATAAACAGCATTAAGGAGGGAAATAAATCAGATATGCAGTAATTAGTTTGAAAGAGCCGGATTTTCCTGCCTAACACTCTCTTTGGAACTTAAGCCTCATCCATCAAAGCCGAAAGTGTATCCGATGACACAGAGATTTTCCATTCCCTTTTCAGACAAAATTAGTCAGTTGATCTGAATAGTAAATTGACAGGAACTAGAAGGGAGGGTGGGAGTGATGGGGCCATCGGGGAGGTGGGATCTGATACTTAATAACATTTGGTGAAGCCCAGACTCCTGCACTTTTAACCTCCTACCCTCTTTTTATTCATTAAGTTGTTAGCTTTCTATCTGTGAAATCTTAAAAGACCGAGGCTTTTTAAAAATAGAATCCGAAAGGCACCTTATTCATTTTCTAACCCAGTGTCCTTTGTTTTACAGATTTAGAAAGCTCAGCCCAGTGACAAGTCACTGACTTGCTTACGTTTGCGCAACAAAATCAGCTGAAACTCCAAGAACCCACATCCTCCCAGCCCTATCTCACAAAGCTCAATAAAGACAAAAGCTCCAACGTCCATAAAGGGGTTCTGACTTGAGGTGAGATCTTTGATTTTTTTTTTTTTAAGATTTTATTTATTTATTTGACAGAGAGAGAGACAGCCAGCGAGAGAGGGAACACAAGCAGGGGGAGTGGGAGAGGAAGAAGCAGGCTCATAGCGAAAGAGCCTGATGTGGGACTCGATCCCAGAACACCGGGATCACGCCCTGAGCCGAAGGCAGACGCTTAACCACTGTGCCACCCAGGCGCCCCAAGATCTTTGATTTTTTGCACCAATGTCTGGGTGGGAGCCCCCTTTATGCTAAATTATGGAGGTCTACTTCCTTTCAGATTCCACTTTCTGTAAGCTCCCTCAGCCATTTTTCTTTCCCATCAAAAACCTTTCTCCAGATTCCTCTATCACTTGTTACCTTATTCTGAATTCTAATGATTATCTCCTCTCTCCCTATTATTCTCGAATGTCCTGCTAAAAGAATTTTTTCAGCAGCAGCAGTTTGGTAACTAATTCATTTGAGGCACAAGCATAATAAGTCTCTCCACATATATTTACAAATCCTTGCATAAGATTTTCTAAAATATTGTGACTAGAGCTCTGTGAATAGCATGTCCCCTTCATTTCCCACAGTCCCAGCTATTTGGTTTAGGCCTATATATCCAAAGATGAATGATCATATCAGTGGAAAGAGCAGGGGGAAGTAGAATGATTAAGGATCTCATCAAAGCATTGATTGCTAATAATACTGGATAATATTAATTATATATAAATTTCTAATAATAATATTAATTATCAGAATAATTCAAAAGTTGGCTATAAGTTATATGCCTATCAATAATGAATAATTACATAAATTATCATTTATACATATAACAAAAAGCTATTTAACCATTGAAAATGATTCAGAGAACATGTATTAACATAGAAAGGTATTTGGGGCGCCTGGGTGGCTCAGTCAGTTAAGCGTCTGCCTCTGGCTCAGGTCATGATCCCAGGGTCCTTTGATCGGTTCCCTCATCTTCTGCCTCTCCTGCTCCCCCTGCTTGTGCTCTCTCTCTCTCTGCCAAATAAATACAATCTTAAAAACAACAACAACAACAACAACAAAACCCATAGGTGTTCAAAGTGCATTGTTAATATGGGGAATGTGAAGCTTTATCAAATGACACTTATGATTCTATTTTTTACCAAAAATAAATGAGCAGATTTTACTAAATAAAGTATGAAATGATATTTCCAACTTTTGCATTGCATTTCATAACAGCACATAGATTCCTTTTGTTATTTTTAAATATAAAGTAAAACTACCCGAGCCATTGCCCTACACAATTCAAGAAACACGGTAAGAAATGATGCCTGAGTGTTCTCACTCAGGGAATATGTAAATACTGGGTAGATGAAGAGGGTTCTGGGTGGTCCCATCCTCCTTCCCAGGACCACGCTTTATTTTGCATATTGGTTTTGTTTGTTTTCATATATGACATTCTCTTTGAACAAAACTCCCAAGGGCAGATCCCTGCATGTGTTTTGCTCAGTTTCCTTCAGGCATAATCAGAATAAGTCCTTATCTATGGGTATTTTCTTGGCATGGACAAAAGTAGGAACATAAACAGTCACTGAAAGGCTTTGAAGTATCAGGTGTTGTCCTAGGACTTTTCACAGAAGCTATCCTGTTTGTCCTCGCAGCTCTGAGAAGCAGGTATGATTTCCTCTCATTTTGAAATGCAGGAGTAGAAGCTCAGAGAGATGCAGAGACCTGCCCCTGTTCTCTCAGGCGGACCATGGTGAGACCAAGAAAGGAACCCAGAGCCAGGAGAAACAAATCCTGACTTCCGGCCAACTCAGCTTGTGGTCTACCAGTGCGGCTGGTGTTGGGGGTTGAACTGTGTCCCCGCCCCAAATTCATATGTTGAAATCCTAACCTCTTTTGGTACCTCCGAATGTAACTTGATATGGAGATAGGGTGTTTATAGAGGTAATCAAGATAGAGCAAGGTCATTCTGATGGGCTCTAATCCAATATGACTGCGGTCCTTATTCTAAGAAGGGGAAATTTGGACACAGACATGTACAGAGGGAAGACCATGTGACCAGGCGAAGATACGGGGAGAATGCCATGGAGACATGAAGATGACCAAATCAAGGAGAGAGGTCTGGAACACAGCCTTCCCTCACAGTCCTCAGAAGGAACCAACCCCACCAAGACCTTGACTTTGGACTTCAGCCTCCGGAAGATGAGGCAATACATTTCTGTTGCTTAAGCCACTCGGGTCTGTGATACTTTGTTACAGTTGCCCTAGTAAACCAATATAGCTGGTCACCCAGTGAACACAAGAAACGTTAGTTTTGATGGGAGAAGGGGTACCCCTAAGAACACAGGAAGTTTGAGGCCACTACATGGCTTTGAGGGGAAGAGGGGGAAAACGCCCAGTAGGAATGAGGCCCCACAAAGCCCTGTTGCCTCTCTCCCCATGTGGCCTATGCTAGCCCTACTACCAGGAATAAATCCACAAGGTAAATTATTCAGAATCATGTGTATTGGGGCCAGAAATGCATTATTTAACTTTTTTGCAGCAGATGTACCTTTTTAATTTGGTTTTATTTTAGGCTAAAATTACAATATTAAATTTTAATATTCAAACATTAGCATGACTTTGCATTCCCTGCATATCTACCATCTCTGTCCTCCAGCAGATGCAGAATAGCAATAGGGAAGGGCCGGGTGCAGCAATCTGGAAAGAGGACCCGGCCGTGGCTGCTGGTCCAGTTCCTGCACCAGGGTGATTGTGTGGCCTTGAACACACAGCTTCACTCCTCTGAGGCTCAAGTTGCCTCCGCTGTCAATGATCGAGATGACCTGGGTGTTCTTAAGGTTCCTCCTGCTCAAAGTGTCAGCAGGTGTGTGTTATCTCTAGGGACCAGGGGGAGCCAAATAGAGGTCAACAACAGAGGGCAGTGCACGAGTGGAATGTTAATCCCTACCTTTGCCACAGCCAGAGCAAG
The DNA here is from genome assembly GCF_017311325.1 of Ursus maritimus. NCBI lineage: Eukaryota > Metazoa > Chordata > Mammalia > Carnivora > Ursidae > Ursus > Ursus maritimus. The sequence continues at coordinate 66,516,393 of NW_024427107.1, forward strand.
GCAGGGTCTTGGGGAGCCATGGAAGGGGAGCATCTCCAAGTGTTGATAGGTGTGTTCACTGAGCAGGGTCTCTATAGATCTTTAGGGACCCAAACAGAAGTTCATTGTGCCTGTTCCTTATCCTTTTTGTAAATGATAAAATACCAAAGTTACATGTATGCTAAAAATAAAAGATTTTCTGACTGCAAACCTTGGATTATTTATTCAAGCTTCTGTGATTGTGGAGGGGTGTGTATGTGTGTGCGTGCACACACACGCACCTCCACGACGTAGGAGGTGCTTCCATTTCCCTGGTATTCCAAGCAGGTTCTCTGTCTTTTTAGGGTGGTAATTAAGCCTTGAAAGCAGGTGCTTCAGTCATCCTGCCTAGTCTCCCTGCGAGGGGCTGCTTCTTAATTTCTACTATTGGTGAGAGTATGAGTTGGCGTCACTTCACTTAGTACTTGGATCTTCTCTACAACCCCACAGGTTGGGGGGGTCTCTCTTCTGTGACTGATATCCTCACCCTGGAGAAATTCTTTGCCAAAACTTGGGATGAAATTGGGTAGAGAAATTGGTCTCTTCTGGCCTCCTTCTTGATCAGCCCCATCAGTCAAATCCGGCCGACTGCAAAAATACTGGAAGTTCTTCACTGAAGAGTCAGGTAGTGCCAGAAATTATGACATAGTAAGAGCAAATAACGACTTCCCCGCTCACTTAGAAGTTTCCTAGAAAATGCTTCTGTTCTTAGGCCTTAAAGAGGAGGGACACTCTGCCATATAACATAACCTAATCAAGGGACTCCCCTCCTTTGCCATATTCCGTTAGTTCGAAGCCAGCCACAGGTTCTGCCCACAGGGCAGAGGAGGAGATTATCAAGGGGTACCTCATCGGGAGTTAGCTTTGGGTGTGTCTATACCACACTAGGATGCTTAGCATAATTTTGAACCCTTTCCTGGCCCTGTTCTTTTGTTTCCTCCTTCCATAGCATAGGAGCAAAAGGGGATGCCTAGCCTGGTGGAGTAGAGAAGAGATCATGAGCACTGCCTGACTGTTCTCCTCTGAGTTCAATAAATATTTTATACAACACCACTGAGCCAGGAATATCTTAAGTGAGCAACTACACGAACAATAAAAATGATTGCTGCATTCATCTATTATTTACTGTGTTCTGTGAGCCTTACTAAATATTTCAGTTATTTTGTTAAATATAGTAGGTTTTGATTCCAAATCCCATTTTGTAGAATTGAAAGTAAGGAATTCAGAGCTTGAGCAAGATCTGTCTGACTCAAGAGCAACCATTCTTGGTACATAATAATAAACAAAAAAAGTCATGGAATGCTTACTAGGTTTCAGGCAGTGTTCTGTGGGTTTAACATTTATGAATTAACCATTTAACCCCATTCATGAGGTTGGTGCCACCATCAACTCCATTTTACATATGAAGAAACCGAGGGTCAGAGAAGTTAGTTAACTTGCTGTAGATCATGTGGCTAGCAGGTGGCAGAACTGAGATTAACCAGAAAGTCTGGTCCCAGAAGTTGTGGTCTTCATCTCTGTGCTATCCTGGCTGTCACTGCCTTGAAGGAGAAAGAGTGGGTTTTAGTATATCTACACTTCCAAGGGCTAGCCGAATAGATAACGCATAGCAGACCCTGTTTCTACGTACGTGCTATCTACAGAAAGAGCACATAAAAAAATAGAAGGATGAAAACAATGAATTAGAGTAAAAGATTCTTCATCAAGAATTATCTTTCATTTTAGAAGTAACACACTTCATTGGAATTCGCTGGTCAAAAATAGACTTAGAGCCTTCTGAAATATTTTTATGAGAGCAATATTTTTTTAAATATTTTATTTATTTATTTGTCAGAGACAGAGAGCACGTGCGCACAAGCAGGGGGAGCGACAGGCAGAGGGAGAAGCAGACTCCCCGCTGAGCAAGGAGCCTGATGCAGGACTCGATCCCAGGACCCTGGGATCATGACCTGAGCCAAAGGCAGAACCTTAACTGACTGAGCCACCCAGGCATCCCAAGAGCAATATTTTAGACAGTCCAAACAGAGAAGTATATTGACTAGAATTCTAAGCTATGAGTTCAAATACGGAGCTAAACTGAGTGACTATTTGATGATATTAAGCAATTATTGTTGTATTCGTTTCCTAGCACTGCTGTAACAAATTACTACAAACTTACGGGCTTACCACAACACAAAGGTATTATTTTATAGTTCTGGAATCTGAAATGGGTCTCACTGGGCTAACAAAAGATATCGGCAGGGCTTCATTCTTTCTAGAGGCTCTAGGGGAGAAACTGTTCCCTTACCTTTTCCAGCTTCTATAGGTCACCCCTGTTCCTTGGCTCATGGCCCCCTGCCTCCATGTCCAAGGCCAACAGCACTAGCTGTGTCCTTCCTGTGTAGCCATCTCTATGGTTCCCCCTCCCTGCTTCCCTCTTCCCTTTAAGAACTTTAAGGATTTGGGGGTTTCCCTGGGTCCACCTGGATAATCCAGGATAATCGCCCTATTTTAAGGTCAGCCACTTAGCAGCCATAAATCCATATGCAACCTTAATTCTCCTCGCCATGTCACCTATTTTCAGGTTCAGGGATCAGGACAGGAACATCTCTGGGGAGCCATTATTCTGCCTGCTACATCTCTTGGTTTTCTTTGGGTTTGTTTTTCTGCAGGGAGAAGTGATCATTGTATTGTGGTTATTATTTTTTTAACCCTTATCTTTCAGGGATACGGGTTGCATAATTGACAGATGAAAGGGCAGGATGTTTGACATCTCCTTCAAAATAATAGCAGAGAAAAGAAGACGGAGATTAAGATAAAGTTGGCCATGAGCTGAGATTTGTTGACTCTATGTGTTTGGTATGTGGTGATTCACTGTGCAATTCTGCTTATGCTCAAATACATTTAATATTTTTGCATAATAAAAACAAATAATGACTGGAAATAGAGACCAGGGGACCAAGAGACCATAGCATAAACGGAGTCATTCTGTGTGCCGGCCACTATGCAAAATGCCTCATCTGACTCTGAAACATTCACAGCCCCCCTGACACCTAAAAACCCGCTGCTTTGATAGGTTGGATGACTCGCCCAAGTAAACCGAGAACCACGTTCTGAATCCAGATTTTCTTTGATTTCAAAGCCCGTGTACTGAATTGTTTTTTTAAGTTAAATCCTCAAATATAGGTTAAGTGGCTATTTAAGGCACTGGTACCAGTGGTGACAATATTTTAGGAGATGTAATGCTCAGTCTCAAGGTAATCAAGGCCTAGAAAATATCTATTGAATTGAAATTCTGGTCCTAGCTCCGACCACTTACAAATGATTGGAGATGAATTATCTGTTCTGCAGACCTCCATCAGTCCTCCATGATGAGATCATGGATTCCATTTTGCAAATTGTAGAGGAGAGTAGGAAAGGTCAAATTTAAGTTAAAGCCATTATGAAGAGGGGTGCCTGGGTGGCTCAGTTGGTTAAGTGTCTGACTCTTGGTTTCTGCTCAGGTCACAGGGTCCTGGGATTGAGCCCTGCGTTGGGTTCCATGCCTAGCACAGAGTCTGTTCAAGATTCTTTGCCCTCCCTCCTCCTCCACCCCTCCTTCTTCTCTCTCTCTCTCAAATAAATAAATAAAATCTTTTTTAAAAAAGCCATTATGAGTAGTTAAGGGCTGTATAAGTAAAAAGGACAAAATGCAACATGGTGATGATACTGTGGTTGAAGATGAAAAGGCCCATGGCCCACACACAAAGAAGGAGAGTTCTCATGTATTGTCAAGTTCTTCCAAGCCTTATGATTTTTTCTTCATGAAAGTGACAAATTCACATATATGAGTGAGGCCAACCCTAGGAACACCCAGGACAGGGACATTTCAGAGTGACGGATGAAAAGCTCGGTCTTTGCACTGAAGTGTCTTCCTACCTCAGGGACTGTACTTAGCACGCAGGGACAGCCATGTTGGGAAGCAGGGATTATGTTTGCTGTGGTGACTGGGAAAGCATGACATGGTATATTAATGAGGAGACAGGAACAGATGGTGTCAAATGCATATTAGCCTTCAATGTGATGTCCTTCAGGATCCAGTCCCAGCTGGAATTTGCAGGTTTATCACCCATATCCCAGTCATATATACTTTTCATTCCAGCCTGATCTAAAGTGAAGTTTCTGGGAAAGTCATGCCAACTCACTGCCTTATTCACAGTTCTCATGTGAGCACACCCTTCCTCCACCCTTGCTTGGTTCTTACTCATTCTTTAAGATTCAAGTCAGGTCCTTCCTTAGGAAGAGTTTGAATCCGATATCCTTCTTTGACTTCCATGAAATTCTATGACTTCCAAATTGTATTATCCATTTTAGCACTAGACCAAGAGGTACTGAAGGCAGCTGTTGACTTTCCTTGCTCTATCTCTAATTTCTAGAGAAGGACAGAGAACATACTGTTTTGTGATTATATGTTGAATGAAAGACGGTATGTCACAGAAAATAAATATTATTTAAAGTACCCTTCCTTTTAAGGGTGGTTCTTTGTAATTGAAGGTTTCTTTGCTGAGCACTACATTTCTTGTGAGTGTGCCAGCATGGAAACAGCAGCCTGAGACCTATGTTGTTCATCATAGTCAAGAATAGAGACTTGGAGAAGAAAAATATTGTTAAAATATCCATACTACCCAAAGCAATCTACAGATTTAATGCAATCCCTATCAAAATACCAACAGCATTTTTCACAAAACTAAGACAAACAATCCTAAAAATTGTATGGAACCACAAAAGACCTCAGAAAGCCAAAGCAATCTTGAAAAAGAAAAGCAAAACTGGAGGCATCACAATTCCAGATCTCAAGTTCTATTACAATGAGGTAGTAATTAAAACAGTATGGTAGTGGCATAAAAATAGACACATAGATCAATGGAGTAGAATAGAAAACCCAGAAATAAACCCACAAGTATATGGTCAATTAATTTTTGACAAAGGAGGGATGAATATACAATAGGAAAAAGACAGTCTTTTCAATAAATAGTGTTGGAAAAACTGAACAGCCATACGCAAAAGTATGAAACTGGACCACTTTTATTCACCATGCACAAAAATTAACTCAAAATGGATTAAAGACCTAAATGTGAGACCTGAAACCATAAAAATCCTTAAAGATAGCACAGGCAGTGATATCTTTGACATCAGCCATAGCACCATTTTTCTAGATGTGTCTCCTAAGGCAAGGGAAATAAAAGCAAAAATAAACTATTGGTACTAACTACATTGGACTAAAAAGTTTCTCTCTAGCAAAGGAAACAGCAAAATTAAAAGGTAACCCTACTGAATGGGAGAAGATATTTGCAAATGATATACCCAATAAAGGGTTAGTATCCAAAATATGTAAAGAACTGATACAACTCAATACCCCAAAAACCAAATAATCCAATTATAACATAGACAGAAGACACAAACAGACATTTGTCCAAAGAACACATATAGATGACCAACAGATACATGAAAAGACACTCAATGTCACTCCTCATCAGGGAAACACAAATAAAAACTACAAGTTACCACCTCATACCTATCAAATGGTTAAAATAAAAAACACAAGAAACAACAAGTGTTGGTGAGGATGTGGATAAAAGGGAATCCTCTTGCACTGTTGGTAGGAATACAAATTGGTGCAACCACTGTGGAAAACAGTATGGAGGTTCCTCAAAAAATTAAAAATAGAGCTACAATCCAGAAATCACAGTATTGGGTATTTACTCCAAAAATCCGAAAACACTAATTCAAAGGCATACATACACCCCTATGTTTATAGCAGCATTATTTACAATAGTTAAAGTATGGAATCAGCCATGCATCTATCAATAGATGAATGAATAAAGAAGGTATGGTATTTATATACAATAGAATTGCACATAAGTTAAATAATTTTATTCAGCCATAAAAAAGAATGAAATATTTTCATTTGGAACAATATGGATGGATCTAGAGAGTATAATCCTGAGCAAAATAAGTCAGAGAAAGACAAATACCATATGATCTCACTCATATGTAAAATTTAAGAAACAAAACAACTGAACAAAGGAAAACAAAAAAAGGAGAGAGACATACAAACCAAGAAAGAGACTCTTAACTATAGAGAACAAACTGATGGTTACCGGACAGGAGATTGGGGGGGGGATGGGGGATATGGGAAATGGGGATTAAAGAGTACACTTACCATGATGAAAAAATAAAGTAAAATGATTTTAAAAAAAAGGAAAGAAGGGAAGAAGGGAAGGGTTCTTCCAGCTGGTCCCTAGAGGATCTCAGGCCATACATACACATCCACTGAACACAGTTTTATTGAGCACCTGTTCTGTGCCAGGCAGTAAAGATGCAAAGAGAGCAAAAGTGCTGTGGTCTCTGCTCTCAGAGAGGTTACAGTTAGCTCCTAAAGTGTCACCAAAGCAAAGAAATAGCGTTGTTCCCCCCAACCCCTAAGAGATTGGAATTTGCCCTTTGTGGCTTTTTTTTTTTCCTATGTAACAGTCACTTTAATATTGTTGTGATATTTGTTTCCTAATAAAATTGACCAGTGGGGGGAACAGAGAGAGAGAAAGAGAGAGAGAGAGAGACTTGGAGGAGCACAAGATCAAAAACAGTAGAAAAGGAGTCCTCTCTGGCTATATTAATTCATAGAAGGCCAGTGACTATAACAGATATATCTCAAAATACCATTGACTAAATATAATGGAAATTAATTTCTCACTAACATGAAGTTTAATTTTCATGGACATAAAATTTCTCACTCATGTAAGCCCCAAGAGATGATCATGATGGCAAGGGGTAGAGGTATATATTAGAGTTAGAATTAATTCAGCCACACACACACACATAAGATAGGTTGATGGCGGCTTCAACACCATCAACAGTCCATGGACTTCAACAATGAGTCAGCAGTGCAGGGAAGAGAGAGAGGATTGTCTGTGGGAGGTTTTTATGGGCCAAGTCATCAGGTATTCACCACTTGTACCCATAAACCAATGGATAAACTCTGTCCCATAGTGACACCTTATTGCAAAGGACCCTGGGAAATGTACTCTAATTATGGGTCTGGTACAAGAGAAAACCACCTTTGAAGAACACAGGGCAGTCTCTACTGCAAGGGCTGAGAGATGGAGAATATCAAGAATGAGAAGAGTCCTGGCAAAACAGAAGGCAGAGAAAGGGCAGATGGGAGGGGGGTGGGAAGGAAGAAGGAAGAAGGAAGAAAGAAAAAGGAAGAAAAAGGAGAGTCTAGAAATCCTGTCGTTTTTCTACTGCCCTAATGGAGCTAAATATGAGACAAGAAAATGAGAGCCTGGACCACTCAGGAAATGAGAAAGCAATCCACACATGGATTGCACACTTGCTTTATCTCACTAACCCCATGTGACCGCTCAGTAAGGTGGTGTCATTTTCCCCATTTACAGATAAGGAAGCTGCAATTACCAGAGCCATGTGGCTGGTCACTGGCAGAGCTAGGAATAAGAATCCAGACTGCGAATAGTATTGAGAGCAATAATGAAAGGTGGTATTTAGTTAGCACATCCTCTATGCTAAGCAGAATATTAAGAACTTTACCTGAGTTCCTGAATTTTAATCTCAAGGCAAACATATGAGGGAGGTACTAAATACCATTCCCATTTTGCAGATGAAGGAACTGAAGTAGAACCGACAACTCGTGTACCTAAGTTTTCTCAGCTCTTACGCAAGAGGGCTTGTATTTGCACCCAGGTGCTCCGACTACGAGTCTGCCAGATGAGCTTCCTCTCTCCCCACCGTCCAGCCCAAATCCATCTCTGTCAATTACACCCATTGCTTCCTGACAACACATTTGCCATGTATGAACCTCTTTGAATATTTATCTAGTCAGAACCCCCAGAGGAGAGAATATATTTTGGAGTCTTCTGTCTGAGAAGATTGCTTTATGGTCCCTTCCATATGGATGATCAACCATCCGAGTTTGCCTGGAACTGTCCCAGTAATCACTCTGAAAGTCTCGCATGCCTGGAAACTCTTCAGTCATGGACAAACTAGGAATGTCTGTCACCCTGCTTTCAACTCTGAAATCTGTGTATTTATGAACTTTATGCACAATCCTCTGTCCTACCCTAAAAAGAGAAGGGTCAATTGGGCGCACCCTCAGAATCTCAACTCTTCTCTCGAATGGAGTCAAGTCCACCACACCATACTCTCTTTTTAACTCCCCTCCTCCAGCTGGTTAAGGAAAACATGTGAAAAATGAGACACCATTGGCAGGAGCAAGGATCCATAATATTCTCAGTGGATTGTGCAGTTTTATCATCTGCAAAGACGGTAATGGGGAGGACATTCTTCATTTTGAGTAAGTCATCAAAGCAGTACATTTGAGATGAGGCACCATTAGAAATTAGCAAGTCTCTCTGTGGCCTGTGCTGATTGCAAACCAAGAGAATCACTGAAACCATGGACAGAAACTGAGATGACCAGTGCTCAGGGGGAGCTGGCAATTCTTCAGGGGCTGCACATGTGTCATCATCACTGTTTGGGGAACAGCCCTGGATTAGTGACTCAGACGTGGCACAGAAGTAAGCGAGCTTTGGCAACCTCTTCGTCTGAACTGAGAGCATGTTAACAGGGCATCTGGAGAAGAAAAATTTGCCTGGGTGGGACTAGAGATTCAAGTAAACATCGGCCATTACCAATTCCCTCACATTACTGCAATTCCATTTTTTAATGTAAATTAAATTAAACAACACATCATTAGTTTCAGATGTAGTGTTCAATAAATGATCAGTTGCATATAACATCCAGTGTTCATCATATCATGTGCCCTCCTTAATGCCTGTCACCCAATGACCCCTTTCCCCCACCCACCTCCCCTCCAGCAACCCTCAGTTTGTTTCCTATAGTTGAGAATGTCATGATTTTTCTCCCTCTCTGATGACTTCCCATTCAGTTTTCCCTCCCTTCCCCTATGATCCTCTGCACTGCTTCTTATATTTCACATATGAGTGAAACCAAATGATAAATGTCTTTCTCTGATTGACTTATTTTGCTCAGCATAATACCCTCTAGTTCCATCCATGTCAATGAAAATGGTAAGTATTCATCCTTTCTGATGGCTGAGTAATATCCCATTGTATATATGAACCACATCTTCTTTATTCTTCATCTGTCGATGGACATCTCAGCTCCTTCCACAGTTTGGCTATTGTGGACACTGCTGCTATGAACACTGGGGTGCAGGTGTCCCTTCAGATCACTACATTTGTATCTTTGGGGTAAATACCCAGTAGAGCAATTGCTGGGTCACAGGGTAGCTTTATTTTTAACTTCTTGAGGAACCTCCATACCGTTTTCCAGAGTGGCTGTACCAGCTTACATTCCCACCAGCAGGGTAAGAGGGATCCCCTTTCTCTGCATCCTTGCCAACATCTGTTGGTTCCTGTCTTGTTAATTTTAGCCATTCTGACTGGTGCGAGGTGGTATCTCATTGTTTCATTTTAAGGCATTATTTCTTTTGCTTGCCACCCTTAACAAAGGGTGTCATCCTCTGTGTCTTGGTCTGCCTGGGCTGCTATAACAACATACCACAGACCAGGTAGCTTAAACAACAAACATTGATTTCTTACAGTTCTGGAGGCTGTGAAGTCCCAGATCAAGGCGCTGGTGGATTTGGTTTTTGGTGAGAGCTCTCTTCCTAGCTTGCAGATGACTGTTTTCTCTCAGTGTCTTTACGTGCTGGAGGGTGAGTGAGCTGTGGCTCCCCTCCTCTTGTTAGAAGGATGCTAATGTCATCACAGGGGCCTCATCCTCATGACCTCATCTAAACTTAATTACTTCCCAAAGGCACCACCTCCAAATACCATCACATTGAGCAGTAAATCTTTAACTTTGGGGGGGACACAAACATTTACTCCATAAAACCCTGTGTCAGGAGCTCCCCCACCTGCAGGTTGCCCCAGGCTCTGCAACTGATCATGGTTTTACTCAGGAAAATAAAGACACAGACACGCGTGCGCACACACACACACACACACACAGAGTTTTGTTCTAACAAACTTTTAATTTTGGAATAATCTTAAATTTTTAGAACACTTGTAAAGATTGTATAGAGAGTACCCATATGCCCCTCACCTCATGTCCACCATCATTAATATCTGACATTATCATGGTATATTATGAAAGCTAAGAAACCAACACTGGTCCATTATTTTTAATGAAACTCCAGCGTTTATTTGTATTTCACCAATTTCTCCATGAATGATCTTTTTATCTGTTCTGAGACCCAATCTGGGATTGTACTCAGTTGCCATGTCTCTTTAGCACCCATTGGTCTGTGACAGTATCACAGTCTTTCCTTGTTTCTGATGACCTTGACGCATTGAGGAATATGGATCAGATATTTTGTAGAATGTCCCTCAGTTTGGGTTAATGTGTTAAAAAAACAGTTTGTATTCCATAATGCATCAGCCAAGATTTTGATTCTGCTCTGGCCAGAGGACCTATAACATAAATTGGGTCCTGCCTCATTTTGATGATTCGCATCTATTTTACCTGAAGAATTTCTGTAGCTGGATATTATCCCTCTGTCCTCCCTCGGTCCCTCCAGTACAGAAGGATATCTGATCCCAAGGAAAGAGTATACGCATTAGAGCCATAAAAATTTGGATTTAAGTCTTGACTTTGTATTTACAAACATTGATCTTGGGCAAACCACTAACTTCTGTGAACCTCTGTTCATTCCTTAAAAAAAAAAAAAAAGTGAGAGAATGGGGCACCTGGGTAGCACAGTCAGTTGAGAGTCAGACTTGGTTTTGGCTCAGGTCATGATCTCAGGTTCTTGACATTGGGCCCCACGATGAGCTCCCTGCAGAGTCTGCTTGAGCTTTTCTCTTCCTCTGCTCCTCACCCCCATGCTCTCTCTCTCAAATAAGTAAATAAATCTTCTAAAAAATGAGAATAAAATGTTGAGTTCATGGTATTATTGTGAAGAATAAATGAGCTACCATGTAGCACTTGGAATATTACATAGAATATGTGAGTATTTAATTAACATCCATTTCCAACCACCTACGTTTGTTCCTTTCAACCACCCAGAGCCTGCTTCTGAATATCACCTGTTGTCACTTGTTCATAATAAGAATATATGGAAGACAGACTCATCACAAGAAAAAAAAAATGCGAAACTTTGTATGGGGACAGGTGGCAACTAGACTTACTGTGGTGACCATTTCACAATATATACAAATATCAAATCATCATGTTATGTGCCTGAAACTAATATAATGTTATACGTCAATTATACCTCAGTAAAAAAGAAAAAAGAAAATGGAGGCTGGGGCGACTCCCCAGCTCACAATCCTCCCAGAAGTGTCATCATCTGTGTGATTCTTTCCTTTCTTATAGTAATGGATCTGCCTTGTGGTCATAGAAGGGACATGTGACCCACATCAGCCAATGGGAGACTCCCCTTTCCTGGCCATACTGACTGGTCCAAGCCCAGTCAGTCAGAGTCTTTCCCTGGGATTGTTCCCACTGGGTTAAGAAGAGAAATTCCTCCCTCCTCTCTGGTCATGGAGTTAATTGTAAGGATAAGCTGCTTGTAGACATGTTTCCTGCCAGGTGGAGACAGCCAGGCGCCCCCCCCCCCCCCACCCAGGGAACCAGCATGCATGAAGAAGCAGAGCTGAGAGATGAAGAGAACAATCAATGGAATTCTGGTACTCGGGTCCAGTGATTCCTGAGGTCAGTCTACCTCTGGCCTTTCCATAGTTTGGTGATCTGATTAAATCAATGATCCTTTTTCCTTAAGCTACTTTGGATTGCGATTTTATAAAGTACAATTAAAAGGATCTCAATAGATTGCTTTATTGAACTTTGCTGCCTACTGCCACCTGTTCTAAGTGCCTTGCTCCATAACCTGTTATCTTTTCCTTCCTTCTCCTGTGGTCTAGTTGTCACTGAAGTGGCGTCCCTCTTTGGCCCTTTTCCCAACACTAGCTCTAAAGCTAAAGGTCTAAATTACTCTGACACAGACAATCTATTAAAGGAACAAGAATCAAAATCTCTAGGAGTGGGTCTGTGAGAATGCACTGAAAAGAAATAAAACCACAGATAATGTCACCTTGTTGTTCAGAACATAGACTCCAGAGTCCATCAGACCTGAATCCATATCCTGTCTCTGTCACTCGCTAGTTGTATGACTTCAGGTAACCCACTTTACCTCTGAGCCTCAGTTTTCCCACTAAAAAATAAACATGAGAATGAATACCTTTCTCATGAAGTCTTTGTGTGGACTCAACAGGATAACATACATGTGATGTCAAGCAGGGTGCCTGTTACATTGCTGATACTTCACTTTATAACACCAGTTATTAATAATGACAATTAAAATTGTGCAAATCACCCCAATCCACCAATTCATCTTGGTCTCAGGAAAGGTGGGGTAGTCAGGCTTTGTGTGTATCCTGACGTGTGTAGTATGAGACATTCATGAAGCACCACTAGTGTTCTTGCCAAAAAAAAAAAAAAAAATCTGAATCTCAATCAAATCAATCTTCAAGGGCTCACTTATAGGAAAAGGGCAAGAGAAAGAAGAAGAGGTTAGATGAAACTATATGGAAATGAACACACATCCAGAAAGTGGGAGATACTAAAAGACAGATGACTTGATTTCTGCAATGAATCAATGGCAGAAGGAAAAGAGAGATAAACAGACAGAGAGACTGAGAACAAGCCATGGTTATGCTATTATCTCACCATATTATACTCAGTGGAGAGGAACTTGAAAGAGTACTGGTTTTATAAGCCAGGTGGCCTGAGCTCATACCCTATCAACTACTATCATTACACAAATAAACCTGTGGGATTCATCAAGGGGTGATAATCCAAAAGTTGATGTGAAGTTCAAATGAGACAATGTCTACAAAATATGTAATAAGAAATTGTATGTATACATGGTTTTGTAGACATTATCTCATTTAAATACCTATACACAGAGTTCCTGCAATGCATACCATTTCTCTCCCTCTACTCATACTGTCCTCTTGTGTTTCAAGCTTATCTATAGCCTGCTCCTATACCCACTGATGCAGTCAACAAACTCTTACTGGATATCTTGGGATGGCAGTAATTATAAACACAGTAAGACAAAATCCCTGCCCTGAGAGGATTTACAGTGCAGACAAATTGTCACAGGCACATCATGAGATAAACACAGAGGCCACTAAATGTGGCAAAGGGTTTGGGGTAGGCAGACACGTGCTCAAACCTCAGCTCTGCCATTACTAGCTGAGTGGGCCAGATCTATTCTCCACCCTAAATCCCCTTGCTCTGGGAGACCCATGTGTAGGGACAACTTCAACAGGTGCCAGTACCCTCTGGCTCCTGAATGGGTTTGGCCCCCAGAGGAGCTTGGAGGCAGAGAGGAGAGGCGGGCAGGGCAACTTCCTTCCTGAGCTGCGACTTAGGACCTGTTGTGTCCTACAACCTGAGGTCTCTCTCAAAGTGGCCCTCAAGACAGTTCTCTACTTCCCTCTTCCTTTTAGTCCTATGGGTAACAGTCCTGCTGCTAACTAGTCCTGGAACCCTGCACTACCCTTGTGGCTTCCTAATGCTGCCCACACCTTTTAAATAATCCTTTATTAAACTGTTCTGAAGCGGTCTCCTTTGTGTGAGCCACCTGTTTCCTGCTGGAACCTTGACTAGTCCATAGCATGATCTTGGGCAAGTCTTAAACTTTTAGATCCTTTGTTTATTTGTAAAGTGGGACCAAGTATAATCCCTTCCTCCTGGTCCTAGGCAATTTTGGTTAAGCAGAAGGCTGTGAAGTACGGGGAAGACTGAGCAGGGAGAAGGACAGATCAGGGTTCAAATCTGACTTCCGCTCTTATAAGTTGAGTAACCTCTGGCATTTGGCAACAAATCTCTTAGAAGTTCAATTCCTTGTGGGCAAAAGATAATGGCCAATGTTCAATAGGACTAAACTTTGGCTGAGATCCCAAAGCCGGGAAAAAAGCTAAGTAGCCATGCGTTCTAAAGACAGGAGCTAGACCCCTATCCAGGAGAATGTCTGGTTTGTATCCAAATCAACATTCCCAACAGCTTCCTTATAGGAAGGCTGAAGCTGTCTCAGAGAGAAGGAATTCATCCAAAAAGCCTAGTAGTATTGGGTATGAAGTTGCCTCCACTCACCCATAGCAAAATAAGGACATCTAGGATAATCGATCTTGGAGAGAGGATTTGTTGCAAGAAGGCAGACTGGATGCTTGTGGGATGTGGAGATGCAGGGACAAGTCCCAGGCTCTATAGTCTCGTGGAGTTCTCGGGCGATCTTCAAATATGTTCTGCTGTCATTAGTTGCTAAGAGACTAGTACCTAGCACTTGCCTGGAGAAGATGGAGGATGGGGCTCGTTAAAGCAGCCCAGGATGGCAAAACAAGTATGTGTGCGTTTTCCTGGGACCAGGTGAATACCACGGAAAGCAGATAGCTTCACATATCTGCTCAAGTGGACTGGGGTGCCATGAGGTGCAGAAACTGAGAGAAGTCACAAGAGGTTAGTCCAGTGCATTGTGAAGCCAGTGTCCCTGATGAAAGATGCCACGTGGATGAGCCAACATCTGGATCCTACCATTTGTAGGGCATTCGACAGCTAAGAGAATACCATGAAAAGGGTTCACCACCATGAAAAGCATCTCTCATCCTTCTCACCAGCCTAACCTTGGAAAATCCATCAGCTATTAGGTGAGGCAGGTAAGAAATGGAGCAAAGATTGCTGAAGAACAGATCAAAGGCCCCATGCCTTTACTGGTATCAGAGCATCCAGACATGCCTGAGCTGGGCAGAGGGAAAGACGCTCTAAACTGGATATGAGATTACATTTTGATTTACATTGGATTGGACATTTTAATACTTGCAAGTGACCGAGAAGCTATAGACCATCCCTGATATGCCGTCAGGGGAAGGAAGAGGCAAATGAGTTTGAAGGCGATAGGGAGAAAAGAAAAACTATTTCCTGATTGTATCGACCAGGTCCAACCTATTTCCAACAAAGCTATTATGTTTATTTTGCAGAGTATTGGTGAAAAATAACTGACATAACCTGGCATACTACATCCTATGAATAGTAGTAGTATTATTAAAGATTTCAATGTATATGTTACACGTGCAAGTTAATAACACAAGTAGTCACATTCTGAAGGGTTAATGCACAAGAGTGGTTGCCCCTAGTAAGCTTCGGTCCAGGGGTCTGTTTTTAGGGGACCCCAGGCTCCTGAGTGGCCAGGTTGGTATCCAGAAGGCTAAAAGTGAAATACAAAGGGTCCACACAGTCTTTCACTATGACCACTGAACTGACATCTGGTCCAAATCCGTACCACCAATTGGCTCCCTTGCATAGCAGAGCCACGTCATTGTCTTCAAATTCTTAGAGCAACATACGAAGTACTTGGACTCTGGTTTCCAAACCCACTTTCCACAAATCCCACCTTACCTGTTAGTTTCTTCTCCCTGGAAACAGTCTGCCCTGCTTTTTGGTCATGGTTGTCCTTGCAGAACAATCACATTCTTTCCATTAAGACTAGAATACCCAGGTTTCTATGTTCTTTTAGGCTTCTCCCCCCGCCCCACCCCCTGTTTAGTGGTTCACCAACTCTACCATTTAACTATTACATCCTTTAAAGACGGGTTAGGTGAACAAACTCGCCTGGATTGAATGGATGACAAAATGAGGTTGGGGCAATAAGAAACCTATCAAAATTCACATGCAGGACACAGACCTTGAGACTTTAAGGAGACTCACTCCCTGGGGCACCTGGGTGGCCCAGTTGTTTAAGCGTCTGACTCTTGATTTCAGCTCACGTCATGATCTCAGGGTTGTGATATTGAGCCCCATGTTGGGCTCGGGCTCCTCACTGGGCATGGAACCTGCTTGAGATTCTCTCTCTCCCTCTCCTTCTGCCCTACTCTCTCTCTAAAAAAAGAGAGAGAGAGAGAGAGAGAGAAGAAGAAGAAGAAGAAGAAGAAGAAGAAGAAGAAGAAGAAGAAGAATTCACTCCGAGATTTTGCACACTCAGCAAACGTTGAGTGAGGGTGTGCTTGTGAAAGCACATTTGTGTGAATACCCAAAAGCCATCGAAGCTTCTGTGTAATCAACACGTCCCTTCCTGGCTGTCTCTGTGTGGCAGGGGATGGAGAGGGAGTATCCTTCTTTAACAACTTGATGGTTAGTGTGGAGACCACACAGGTTCAGAAAGCCAGCTGGTATCAGAGTCTTGGTGACAACACAGCTTCAACCACCACTACTCCTTCGCTGTGCTCACTGCCTCTGCACACAGGTCTTTCGATGACCTCTGGGTAAGGAGTGAGACTCCTATAAGCCAAGGAGAAAGGGAGTTCTTCTCCCCCTCTGATTTCTACCTAAAATATACTGTGCAAAGTTAACGGAATGTTTCAGCTAACCCTCCAGGTCAGTGGTTCTTAATGTTTTGGAGGACATGCATAGCCATGGGACTCTCCTGAAAGATTTGGAATTTTTTCTCAAAAAAAAGAAGGCCACAGAAGACATAGAGACAAAATCTGTAGAAGTATCAGAAGGTTCATGAACACTCTCTATAGACCTTTGCAGATCCGTGAACTCGGGGCTCAGATTCCTGTCCTCACGGAAGTAAAGGAGTACCTCCTTGTCAGGCACCCTCCCAGTATCAGTAAGAACAAGAGGATCAAGGAATCCAAAGTGGTGTCTCTTCCAAGGAGGGCAGGAGGAGAGGGGACAAGGTCAGTTGGGTGAATGCTACTGCAGGGTGCTGTATGGGAAGGACTCGACTGAGACTTCCTCCTGCTCTTCCTTGCAGCAGAAAGCAATGCTTACGAGTGCTGCACTTTTCAGGTACATTTGCTTGAAGTCCAGCTTGGATTCATGACTGTGATTCATGTTATATGGATGGTCATAATGCTCATGGACCAAGAACCTTTCTTAGCTGATGAATTTTATGAAAACGTTTTTTTTTTTTTTTTTAAATGTTTAGCTAACTCCTTGATGGGAAGCTGCTAGATGCCTTATATTTCATGGCCCCTGATTCCTGCATCCTCTCTCCTCCCTTACCACCCAGGCTTCAGAGGAGACTGATGAGCACACATTAGAAATACAGTGATCAGAAGTCAGGGAGAGCCCCTGCCTGCAGCCTCCTTTTCAGACCACAGGTGGGTGTCCGTGAGGGAGCTGATACAGAGAGCCCGGGGCGGGGGGCGGGGGGGTTAGTCTGCCATCTTTTCTGTAAAATGCCATCTTAACCAATTTTACTGCTAAACATAATGCCTTTGGTGGAACGAGGGGTGGGAGGTATGGGAACAAGAGCAAAGGTATGGAACTCTCATGATGAGAACCATGAAGGCAAAAAGAGTCGCACTTTTACAGGCTGAGAAAAGTGGACTGGAAAAAGAAAAGGAAAAAAAAGAAGATAAAGAAGAAAAAAAAATCACAACTAACCCAGAGATGAACCATTTAAGCACCCATCTCATGGCCCAGTGTTACCCTGGCTTAGGAAGGCTCAGCAAGCCCTTGCCATGAGCTCTTTCACCTCAGGGAAGATGAGGGGGGTGGCTTTTAAATCTCCCTCCATAACAGTTATAAGTGGGCTGAGGAGCCTGTACTATTGTGTTGATTTAATAACAGAGGTCACCTTGCTATCTGCACAGCTTTCCCTGCTGCTTTTTTTCTCAACTGGGAAGCTTAAGACCTATTTGTTGTTTAGATGGAACTATCTAGAAACAAATTTGTTCAAATAATGGAGGTAGCAAAACGATAGAGGAACCCCAAGGGAAGCTGCTCCCTCATTATCATGGTGACCTTGTTAGATCCAAGAGTGGTTTTGAGGGTATGTGTGAGTGTGTGTGTGTGTGTGTGTGTGTGTGTGTGTGTACAACTTCCCAGCAAACCTGCAAATGTAGGAATTTTGAGTTGTCATTTCATACAGGAGCACACTAAGGCTCCCAAAGACTAGACGGCCTCCCCAAGGACTCCCACTTCACTCAAAAATCAACAGCACCCGAATTATGTTCCTGACATTATTGGCTCCCAAACCCCTCAGGGGTTCATTATTTACTCTGTTTCCAATGACTCATTTAGCCGATGGATTTGCAGATAGTGGCTACAATGTGCTGGACGCCATGCTGGGTTGTAGCAGGTTGTAGGGATACCACAGTGAGGAGCCATCATCCTCAGGAAGCCCACAGCCTAGGCAACTATTTACTGGAATATTTGGGAATTTGCCTTAACCCCTAAAGCACTGTGCAAACATTGGCTGCTCTGATTGGACTAAAGCAATGTCACTCTCATCTTTCACCCATTTCTTAAGGAGCTGTGCCAACCTCACTTACAATCTTTGCATTCCTCACCTCTTTTCCTCTGGGGCTGACCTCCAGGCTACAGGTGAAAGTCTGCATCTGCTCTCTGTGTGTCCCTTTCTGCCAGTTCCCTGGTCAGGGTTCCCTGGCTCTGTCTGTCCACCACACGCCCTGCTCCCCTGCAGGCATTCCCCCTGGCCTGGTCCTGCCTGTTAGGGCCTGGACTCAAATCCATTTCTTCATGCTGTGATCAGTGCACTACTCAGTCCATTTTGGGAGAGGAATGGAAGGCAAGGAACCAGGTCAGAAAGGTTCCTCAGGAGGCTGAGGGAGAAGAGTCTGGCTCCGAGGGAGTGCCCCAGGAGAGGGTAGAATAAATTCATTGAGTGTAGGTGTGGTAAGCAAGGACTTTGGAGTCTTAGAAACTTTTTCTCACTCGTCTTTCTACCTAGTGACTTGGAGGAAATAATTAATCATTCTCTGCCTTGGTTTGTCGGGAGTTAATAAACTCCTTACAGGGTGACTCAAAGTAGTGACTGAATTATCAGAGCAAAATAATTATCATTATACAGCATTTGGCATTTAATTCAAGGAGTCTTAGATTGCCCTATGAACACTCAACGAGATGTGGTCCCCATGGTCTTTCTGCCAGACATGTTCTATTAAACCACCCACCCCCGATCCACTCTCTATCCTTCTCTGTGCCCCAGGAGGCTGACGTGAATGAATCCATTAATGGGCCCCTTTGCCACTTGGTTTCTCATAGGCTTTGGCCAATTCTAAATACCAGCAGAAGAGGGAGGAGAGTCAGGGGAACTCCTTCCTCCTTGAGTCTTGCTTAAGTCAGGCAGCTTTCTCGGGCCCTCTCTGTTTCTGTTCCGTATACCACTCTGTCCCTCTTTCCCTTGGACCTGGGGGGTAATAAGGGAACCTTGTTCTTATCAGCCTTGGTATTGCTTCTTCCTTCAGGGTTTCCTTATACCCGCATATGACCTCAGTAGTCTCTTGATTAAACTCTCTTTGAATGAGACTAACCTGAAGGCGATGTCTTCTCCCTGGGACCCTGCTGGAAACCACCTCCTTCCCTCTGCCTGAGATGGTGCTTGCTCCAAAAGAGGGCCAGACTCCAGTTTTGAAGTTCTTGTCTTCTGGCTTGAGTCTCTGTGGGTGGGATGAGTGAGAAAGGAGGACTAGTTAAAATGAATTACCCTGGGGAGGACAGGTCATGGAGGAATAAAGGGTAATGTTGCAAGGAGATTTGAGCCCCAGAGAGGAGCAAACCCTAAGGAAAGAGATGGTAATTGGAATTAGGAACCACCTATCTCAATTCTTTTACCTCCCAAAATCACCCTACCACAGCTTCCTCCCTGTCCAGCACCCCCAGCACCTTCCTCCCCAGGACTCCCGAGAGCAGATCTAGGACCACACTGGCTCTGGGGCAGAGAGGGGCTAGGAATGACTGATGAAGAGCAGAACAGATGTTCAACTTCACTAGTAACCGAGAAAAGGAAATTAAACAACGTCAATGGTTTTAAACATACGAGGAATGCTTTCTAAACCAGGCACAGTTTTAGATTCACAATTTCAATGCAAAGACTCTGGTTTCAGCTCAGAGATGTACAGAACTGGAAAGTACATCGCTCTCACCATTACAACAACAACCAAAACAGCTGGACAAACTACAAGTTCACAGCTTTTCTTGCACCTGTCAGAGAACGCAGGCCACAGGGCTATCCTGGAACCTGGGAGAAGCAGGCAACAGCAAAGGAGACACAGGATTCAAGCATTTGCTCATTTACTGACCTGGGCAGATGCCAGGTAAGAAGATTCAGTCAAAATCATGTGTGATTATATGCGTTATGTGAAAAATACATAGAGATATATACATCTATGTATATAAATTGACTCACACAATCATACGGTGGGTATGCACTAATTTGAGTTAAGGGTAATGTGAATTATACCATACTTAGTTCATTTCACAGTGGGGGTTTAATCATTCTCATTTAGTCCATTGTTACCTTTACTTTTCTTTTACATTTTATTTTTAAATATTTCAAACTTGCATAAAATTAAGAATAAGACATACCTCCACAGAGCTCTCGCCCCCCCAGATGTAACCAATGCTGATATAGGCCACCTCCCACGCTGGCCACCTCTCCTCTGTTGAAATGGGGCTGACCCAGCTCCTTGGGCTCAGCAGACTGACAGGAGCCCAGGACAATGCCCACCCCATCTTACCGCCTGTGCCCACCTCACCACACCTGCACAGCAGGCCCTCGTGTTCTCCCCCAGTTTAGTGATCCATCCCCTTCCTCTCCAAATGGGACTCAGTGTGGTTGGAAACATCAAAGTTCATTTTTGTTTCCCTTGGAGCCGGTGAGTTTTTGTTTTTGTGTGTAAGAAAAAGGATCTGCTTGCTCTCAGGCTCAGCTTTGAAACAGAAATTGGCCTGCACCCAGATTAAAATAGCATGCTTCCTGTCACACAAGACCCTAAGGATAAAACCTCTGGTTTTTCGAAGCCCTGAGATATAAACTAACTCATTTAATATATTGTTCCATTTGTCTTTCCAGCAACACTGAGAGGTGTGTGGGCTGAGCCCTGCATTCCAGGCAGATTTGGAGAGGTCAAGGCTTACTCTGCCTTGTGTATCTGTCAGGCACCAAAACTGCACTTTCTTTTTAACGACGAAGGTACAGATCACCTTTTATTTTACAGTATCTAGATCGGTTACTCAAAGGCCTTTTCTATATCCGTGGCTTCATTCCAGAAAACTGAGGTTGGGAGGACAAGTGGGACTATCCAATATTTCTTTATAGCAAGGCCTTTAATTGCTGGATATGATCTTATTTTGAACTTAGAGGAAGGGCACAGCAGAACTTTGTTACTATGTCTTAGGTCAGTGACATCGAAGCAGCTCCCAAGACAGTGATTTGGGTGAAGGCAGGTTCAATGACTGGGGAGGGCCCTCAAAAGAGAGGGAATGCAGGAAGCAGGATGGGCAGGGGAGGAGGCTAAGCAAGGATGTGGTCTCAGCAGGATCTCCCTTCAGCCTGATTGCATAGGGAGGTCTGGAGCATGAAATACACCCGTTAGTCATTGCTACTTTGAGGCAGTGGGGATGGCCTTTGTGGAAAGGTGAGAACTATCCTCTCACAGCAGCTGGGGAATTTGTGTGGGGACCAAGTAAAGGGAATCTGGAAAGGGAACCAACATCCCAGCTCTGCTGTCCTCAAACAATTGAAGGATTGACTGATGAAGGCCACAGGTACCATTTGCATTACAATGGAAAAACACAGAATAATTAAAAGGTTTGAATTGGAACTAAAGGTTTGATTGGACACACTGGATAAGGAGATTAAGTATGGGAAGGTGGGAAAGCTGGTCTTAAATGGTTAATTTCTTCTACCATTTGCAAAACCATTCAATTGAAGTGAGAATGAGTTTGATCCATGGCTGACTACCTTCAGAACCTTCTGCTATTCTTTCTGATGATGTCTTCACAGAAGGCCCATTGCCAGCCTTGAGATTGCTGATTTCAAGGCACTTCTAAGACAAAAATAAAAATTCCATTACTTTCTGCGGGACATGACTGTCTGTTCCTTTTGAGCTGGGCCAGAGGGAGCATTCAGAATACATTGCTGGAAGTAAATGGAATTCTTCAGCTATTTAAATTGCAATTCACCCCTGAAAACTCCATTTTATCAAAACTCCTGGTTAATACTATTTTTCACGCTCAGGTATTCTCCCCAAATACACATGCCGGAGACGCAGGAGCCCAGGGGAGACTGTTCCAAAGACAAAGTTCCTTAAAGAGGCCTCAGGTACTAACACCTTCACAGCCAGGTAACAAACAAAACCCAGAAAGGACTGACCTTTAACTTGGCAGACAGGTGTGCATTAAGACAGAGAGTGTTCTACTGGAATCAGAGGACTTAATTTGCCTCTCATTACCTGTGTGCTCATGAGAAAGTCATTTAATCTCACTGAGCCTTTTAGTTCACATCTCCGAAATGAGTTTTGGAACACCTTCCTTGCCTATCTCAAAGAGCTGTTGTGACAATTACATTAGGTTAATTTATATGAAAGTGCTACACAAAAACTTACAATTAAGCCTATGGTAGGCAAAATTCTAAGACAGCCCCAAGAATCCTACCCCCTGGTATATACCTTATATACTCTCTGGTCCCTGAGTGTGAGTATGTCCTGTGAATGTGATAGGCTAGTCACTCCCATGATTAGATGATGTAACTTCAGTCTCTTTCTTAACAGACTGGAGAGAGACTTTTCCTCCTGGCTTTGAAGAAAGTAAGTTTCCAGGTCATGGTTACAACCTAGGGATGGCCTTGAGAAGTTGAGATGGACAGCCTGCCAGCATGAAAACAGGGATTTCAGTCCTATAACCAAAATTTAAATTCTACCAACAACCTAAATGACAGTGAAAGAAGAGTCTGGCTCCAAAAGAGAATTCAGTCCAAGTCTTGTAAGACCCCGAACAGAAAATCCAGTTACTCTGTGCCACGACTTCCAACTTACTAAAAATATGACATAATAAATAGGTGTGGGTTTAGCCTCTAAGTGTGTGCTAATCTGCCACGTAACTATAGAAAATGGATATACAATTGGCTGTTCTGAAATAGTTGATTGAGGACCTCTCAAACCCATTTCTCTATAAAAGCAATGAGAACACTAGTGAAAACTGTCAAAATTAACTGTTTCATAACTCTGAAAAATCACCAGTGGCTTGCAGCAATCCAACCAGCATTTATTCAAGAAAAATGGCTGAATCTTGGCAAGGACAGTGAGCTTTATGGCATTTTAACTGGACTTATGCCCATCACCCTCTCCCCAGTGCTTCAATAGCACTGAAAGCCAACAGCCTCACAGCTACAGCAGCTGTGAAAAACAGCAGCTTAGCAGCTACGAAGAAAGCAAAATGGGTTTGGAGCTTCCAGGAAGTCCCATTCCTAGAAATTGTCAGCATGTGATCTGTCTGGCAGTTCATGAAAAAAGCTCACTTTTAAGGATGTCTTTATTTGATCTAATCAGAGCTTACTCTTTGTGAGGAGCCCCACCCACAGAGTATTTGTCAAATACAATCAGTGGCAATTGTTTAATATCACAGCTGCCCAGAGGTGTATTAACAGTTGGAGCTAACAAGTGGCAAACCAAAAATATTAAAAAGAAAAGCTGGGTAATGAGATATCCATAGGCATCTTTGAAAAGCTCCAGGATATTCCTAGGAATCTAGAAGCCCATGTGCATTTTTAGGACTATGCATATACCCCCAAAAGCCCTGAGAATGTCCTACTCTCTCATCTCTGGTTATGTCAAGTCTCTTCACGAGCAAGGAGTTAAGTACAATTTAGAGTTGTAAACTGACTGTCAGAGCACTGAAAACATAACTCTACACACACACACACACACACACACACACACACACACACACACACAGAGTCCTTAAAAAGGCTGGAAGATTCTTAGTTCAAATAGTTTTATGGAAATCTCTTGTTTGGCCATTAGCTAACCACTAAGCTAATGAATAGAAACTTCAGTAGCCACACATGACAAAGAATACAGATTTTATAGAAATAGTCCAAGAAAGTCACTAAACTAGCAAAGAGCAGCAATAATAACAAAGCCTGGAGAAGAGAGAGAATCTGATTTTCAGAGTTGACACATCATACTATTTAAAATGTCCTATTTTCAGTAACAATAGCAATATATATATGCCATGCAATGAAATAGGAAAGTGTGGTTCATACAAAAAAAAAAAAAATGTTTACAGAAACTGTCCCTGAGAAATCCCAGACACTGGACTCACTAGGCAAAGACTTTAAATCAGTTACCATAAAAAATTCAATTCCACTTGGTCATGATGTATTATCCTATTTATGTATGCCAGGATTTGACTTGCTTATATTTTGTTAAGGATTTTTGCATTTATGTTCATAAGGGATATTAGTCTACAGGTGTTTGCTATTTGTGAGTCATTTCAAAATAAAAGAAATCCACATTTTTTTTTTTCTGAGTATCTATTCTGCCCCCGAGCTCTACTAGCCCAGAAGCAAGGAAATGATGTATTATCCTATTTATGTATGCCAGGATTTGACTTGCTTATATTTTGTTAAGGATTTTTGCATTTATGTTCATAAGGGATATTAGTCTACAGGTGTTTGCTATTTGTGAGTCATTTCAAAATAAAAGAAATCCACATTTTTTTTTTTCTGAGTATCTATTCTGCCCCCGAGCTCTACTAGCCCAGAAGCAATAGAGCATACACTTGCTTAATCACTATGTGACCTTGGACAAGCTGTGTGAATTCTCTGAGCCAAGCCTTGATGTCCTCATCTATAAAATGGGAATGATATTAATACCTGCTTCTTTGGGTTGCTGTGGAGATTGAATGAGAGAATATGTATTGTGATAGGTTGACTTGTTCTCTCCAAAAAAGATATGCTGGAATCTTAACCCTCAGTATCTCAGAATGGGACTTTATTTGGAAATAGAGTCATTGTAAATATAATTAGTTAAGATGAGTTCCAACTACAGTAAGGTAGGCCCTTCCTCTAATATGACCAGTGTCCTTATAAGAATATAACTAAGCGGTGACAGTGACACAGGGGGAGAATGCCATGTCATGACAGAGGTGGAGATCAGAATTATGCTACCACAAGCCAAGGAATGCCTGCGAAAAGGCAAGGAAGAACATCCCTCAGAGACTTTTAAGAGAGTCTGGCCCTGTGAAGATCTTGACTTTAGACCTTCTAGCCTTCAAAACGGTGGAAGAATAGATTTCTACTGTTTTAAGCCACCCAGTGTGTGGTATTTTGTCATGGCAGCCCTAGGAAACTAACGCACATGCGAAGCTCTTAGAACAACACCTGGCATGCGATAACTCCATAACTCATGTTATAATTAGTCTAGGTGTTTTTCCTTGTTGTTTGTGTTAATTTTAAAACAATTTTATAAGTTAGGTGATTAGTCTGCTTGGGCTATCATATCAAAATACCAGAGACTGGGTGGTTTAAGCAATGGAAACTTATTTCTCACAGTTCTGGAAGCTAGAAGTCCAAGATCAGGGTGCCAGTATGGTCAGGTCCTGGTGAGGACTCTCCCCTTGGCTTCTAGACATCCACCTTCTTGCTGTGTGATCACATGGTAGAGAGAGGAGAGCAAGCTCTCTGGTGTCTCTTTTTCTTCTTTTTTTTCATTTTTATTTATTTGAGAGAGAGCAAGCTAGAGAGAGAGCATGACCTGGGCGGGAGGGGGGGGCAGAAGGAGAAGAGACTCCCCACTCAATGGGGAGCCCAACCCTGGGCTCAATCCCTGGACCCCAAGATCATGACCTGAGCTGAAGGCAGACCCTTAACCAACTGAGCCACCCATGCACCACTCTGGTGTCTCTACTTATGAGGATGCTAATCCCATCATGGAGGCTTTACCCTCATGACCTCATCTAAACCTAATTACCTCTTAAAGGCCCACCCTCCAGACAGCATCACATTGTGGGGTAGGTCTTCAACATATGAATTTTGGGGAACACAATTCAGTCCAGAGCCGTAGGTACTACTACCTCTGCTTTATGGGTATGAAAATGGAGTCTCAGTGAAATTATAATGCAAGGAAAAGTATAAAAGGATAATGGTACTAAAAGGAGAAGATTCTAGTAAACATGTAACTTCCTCATGGGCATTTTCACACATAGCCATGTGTGTTACATAGCATCAGTGATGTTACAGTCCCTGGACTCAGAGAGCCTAAGTTCAATTCCACCTTCTGCCATTCATGAACTCTGGGACCTTGGGAAAGTTACTTAACTGCTCGGAGTCTCAATATCCTTACCTGCATAGGGGACAATGCCTAATGCCATGGAGTATGTCTGAGCACTAAATGACAAATACATGTTAACAGTGCTCCATATGATTTCTGAATTTTTGTTTCTGGATAAAATCTAAGACACTGATAGATTTGCGAATGTTGTACCACCCTTGCATCCCAGGGATGAATCCCACTTGGTCATGATGGATAATCCTTTTAATGTTGGGTTCTATTAGATTAGCCAGGATTTTGTTGTGTATATTGACGTCCATATTCATTAGGGAAATCGGTCTGTAATTCTTCTTTTTGATGGGGTCTTTGCCTGGTTTGGGGATCAAGGTAATATTGGCCTCGTAGAATGAGATTGGTAGCTTTCCTTCTATTTCTATGAGAAGTTCTTTATAGATCTTGCATACCAGCCTTTTATCTGTAGTGTCATTTGCAAATATCTTCTCCCATTCCGTGGGCTGCCTCTTAGTTTTTTGGACTGTTTCCTTAGCTGTGCAGAAGTTTTTATCTTGATGAAGTCCCACAAGTTCATTTTTTCTTTTGTTTCTCTTGCCTTTGGAGATGTGTCATGAAAAACATCCCCAAAGGCAAGAGAAACAAAAGATAAAATGAATTTATGGGACTTCATCAAGATTAAAAGTTTCTGCACAGCCAAGGAAACAGTCAGAAAAACTAAGAGGCAGCCCACGGAATGGGAGAATATATTTGCAAATGACACTACAGATAAAGGACTGGTATCCAAGATCTACAAAGAACTTCTCAAACTCAATACACGAGAAACAAATAAACAAATCAAAAAATGGGCAGAAGATATGAACAGACACTTTTCCAATGAAGACATACAAATGGCTAACAGACACATGAAAAAATGTTCAAAATCATTAGCCATCAAGGAAATTCAAATCAAAACCACACTGAGATACCACCTTACGCCAGTTAGAATGGCAAAAATTGACAAGGCAAGAAACAACAATTGTTGGAGAGGATGTGGAGAAAGGGGATCCCTCCTACATTGTTGGTGGGAATGCAGGTTGGTGCAGCCACTCTGGAAACGTGTGGAGGTCCCTTAAAAAGTTAAAAATTGAGCTACCCTATGATCCAGCCGTTGCAATACTGGGTATTTACCCCAAAGACACAGACGTAGTGAAGAGAAGGGCCATATGCACCCCAATGTTCATAGCAGCATTGTCCACAATAGCCAAATCGTGGAAGGAACCGAGATGCCCTTCAACAGATGACTGGATTAAGAAGCTATGGTCCATATATACGATGGAATATTACTCAGCTATCAGAAAGAACGAGTTCTCAACATTTGCTGCAACATGGACGGCACTGGAGGAGATAATGCTAAGTGAAATAAGTCAAGCAGAGAAAGACAATTATCAGATGATTTCTCTCATCTATGGAACATAAGAACTAGGAAGATCGGTAGGGGAAGAAAGGGATAAAGAAAGGGGGTAATCAGAAGGGGGAATGAAGCATGAGAGACTATGGACTCTGAGAAACAAACTGAGGGCTTCGGAGGGGAATGGGGTGGGTAATGGGTAGTAAGGAGGGCACGTATTGCATGGTGCACTGGGTGTTATACGCAACTAATGAATCATCGAACTTTACATCAGAAACTAGGGATGTACTGTATGGTGACTAACATAATAAAAAAACTTTAAAAAAAAAAAGAGTGTTCCAAAGTGCCTGGCACAAAGCAGACATCAAATAAAAGTTCAAACTTCAAAGATAAATATACAAAGATGGTTGATGTAGCTGTGATTGTTAGAACAGACGTGGACAACTTCAATACCCAACAATGAACTACATAAACTATGATTCATTCTCATAAAGAGATACTATTCAGGCGTAAAACAGAATAAGAGAGATTTATGTTGACCTACTGGGTTCTTTTCCTGTCCCTATCTGTTGTGTGACTTTAGGCAAGTGATTTAACTGCTCTGGGCCTCAGTTTCCCCATCTAAACTATGAAAATAAAAGCAGTACCTATTTCCCAGAGGGTTACATGGCATACAGTCCGGACAAGATACTAAAAATCTTCCCAGGCACATAGCAAGCACCTGATAAATATTAGCCATTATTATATTACGATTCCATTTGTATGGAAGGAAGGAAGGCTAATTGGTTAATATCTGGAAAAAGGTAAAAGAATCTGCTATTAACTGTTATTTCTGGGGAGTAGGAGGGAGAAGGTCTTCAGCTTTCCCTTTACCCTTTGGGTACCACTGGAAACAAACCAACCCAAGTTATTAGCTCTCCTCCTTCCCTCTTTCTCACATAATGAAGAGTAGACCAAATGGTAGCTGAGCACTTTCTTCTCCTGCCAGCCAGGGCTGTTCTTCAGCCAGGACACACGAGTACATCAGCTTAAAGATTGCCATTCTGGTGGGTAGATAGCCTCCTTGCCCTCTATGAACCAAGAAGTAAGCATGAACTCCTTGCCTGCTGGGGGCCTCCGTGAACCTCTGGGAGGCTGATTCACCATGACTCTGGTTTCTTTCGGTCCATGTAGTCCAACTTAGTAAATACCTTGACTTAACTCTTGGTACTAGGCACTGAGCTCAGTGCTGCGCACCCATTGTATCTGACTCTAGATAAGTCTTCAAGGTACTTACTCTCATTTTCCCAATGATGAAATGCAGATTACTTATATATAACTGGCCCAATAGCCCATAGCTCATCAGAGAGTCTCTCTGGCTCCCAAGGCCATGCTCCTTTCATTGGGTCTTTGCTTTCACTGGCTCACATTCCCTCTCTAAAAATATTCCTATGTTCTCACTCAACGAGTTATTTTCAAAAAGTCAGTTTTACCAGCTTTGTAGTTCTGGCTTGTCCCAAGAGAAGAGCAGAATTTTCAACTCTGTGAATAATTAACAGGCTGAGTTTGATCTCTGGCCTAAGACTGACCACTTAACTTGATTATTTGCAGTGAACAAAAAGACAAGGAAAACTTCAGTAGATCAGCACTTTTTCCATGACTGGAGAGATAGGGGAGCCAGAAGGATCATTTTCACTCCGTTCCCCCTCTAGGAGATGAAGTCCCCTACCCAAGGTCACAGGTACTTGGGGACTGGGACTGTTCCTCGGGGACTGGGCAAGGTTTTGGAAATTAAATAGTCTCAGGTTTAAGTCATAATCAGTTGTGTGACATTGAACAAAGTTACTCCCACCATCCCTCAACTTCCTTCGTCATTTGTAAATGGGGGTGATAGTATTTATAGGCATTTAAGCTAATATTCTGCTGAGATATTAACATTTTTCAACAGTCATCAACCCATCAAAGTGCTGCACATAGAGCAGCACCCAAGTGCTGGAGGCATGTACCTATTAAAATTAGTCTGTGGGGATGTAACAGGGGCCCCAGGGCAGTGGCCAGGTGAACAGGAAGGTGGGGGTGCTGTGGTGGTGAGGGGTGGGTTCTGGGGAAGCAGCTATTTACTGACTGCTATGGAAGTGTTTCAAGATTTTAACATTTGCTATGGACTGTTCATGGCTACAGGATGAATAGGGGTCCTTTGCAATGGGAGTTTGCATTTCTAGGGGAATTTACTCTGTGGTTCGTACTCTGGCTAAACTTACATGATTCCACACAATCTTCACAAAGACTCTCGAAAGTGCTACCTCAGGCCCATGCTTTCAATGAGGAAAATGCCTCTCTGAAAGTTATAATAGCCAGTAAGTGGTAGACCAGTGATCTGAGTTCACACTGACCCATGGCAGAGCCGGCCTCACACCTGCGATGGGAGAGAGTGGGAAAT
Source organism: Ursus maritimus (assembly GCF_017311325.1). Lineage (NCBI taxonomy): Eukaryota > Metazoa > Chordata > Mammalia > Carnivora > Ursidae > Ursus > Ursus maritimus. The sequence continues at coordinate 66,546,322 of NW_024427107.1, forward strand.
CCTGGGCAATAGCACAAAACTGAAGTTGAGAACATGGGGAGGAAGGACAAGTAAGAGAGCTGGGCTGGAGGACACTTCAAATGAGAAATAACAAATCTGGTAGACATGCAGAGTCCGTGGACAAAATTGACATTAAAAACATGTGTTCCACCTGCACTTTGCAAATGGTATAAAATGTTGACAAAAGATGAATCTGCATCAGGGGTAGATGGAGGTTCTTCTGTACTGTGCTTATTCAAGCAACTGAAATTATGCCCAAATATTAAGTTCAAGTAAAAACAAAAATAAATCACAGCCCTTTGCACACAGGGCTTCATCTTCCCTCAGCTCTTGGTCATCTCTCAGTTGGATTGTCCGGTTTCTTGCCTTCATCAACTCAGTTTTCAGAGTCCAGGGGCCACTAAAGAAGACGGAGGTGGAATGTTCCACCTCATCAACTTTCAGCAGCACTGAAGAAATCTGAAGAGAAGTTTTTTGTGATTGTGTGGCTTGGAAATGCTTGCAAACGAGAATGAGTGTAACCACTGCGAGCACCTGCTACGTAGCAGGAAGAGCACTGGCCTGGGAGTCCGAGAACAGTGGTTTGAATCTTGTTTGGCCCATTTCACAGTTCAGCAATCTTGGATGAATCATGACTTCATATGAAAATGAGAATCACAGTGGCAACCTCCCTGCTTCTGCTGGAGATGAAATGAAATACCATTTGTAAGGTTCCAACCACGGGGTTTGGAATATAGTATGTGCTCAGTAAACATTTTATTTCCTTTTCTCAGAGGCTCCATTTCTACACCTATTCAAGGAGAATGGTAATAATATCTTAAGAAGAGGGTGCAGAGATTTAATTCAATACCTGTGAAACACGCTTTGACATGAGCAACGTTACCAACACGCTAAATTACTGTTGTCATTGCTGGAAGGAGTTGATGAACTCTTGTCCCTAACTACATCTCACAGTTGAATGTCTCATTCTATCTTTATTGCTTTCAAGTGTCTTCTGATTCTTGAATCTGAATCTTCCAACAAGACTACTGAAGCATTATATATGCCTCTGAACACAATTCACATCTCCCCATCATGCCCAGCCCAGGGCTGTGGAAACTCCAAACACGTGGTGAACACTGGGCATTTCTGAAGCAAAAGCTAAGGAGGTGACAGGCATTAAAACGAAATGTTTGTCTAAAGTGAACTGTAAAGTGGTGAAACCAAGAGGCTCGGGATATTTTCTTCCCTTACCAGTGACTCATCAACTTTAGGATTTTGACTGGCCAGAAAACATTAGGGTGTGGATAACTTTGGGGGGCCATGATTCTGCATCATCTTACTAGATGATATCACGGTACAGTTACGGATTGTTTGGTGAAATTTAGTTTCAGATATCAGTGTATACCCACATATATACACACGCATACAAATAGGTAGGCATTTAGTTGTGATACACAGTTCATTTCTTATTGTGGGTCAGTAGCCAGTGTCTGAAAATGCTTCTCTAAAGCAAGGAGGAAAAACCTTGGTGTGTTTAGGGGAAAAAAAATAGGCCTGTGAGGCTGGAATATAGTTGTAAGAGGGGGTGATAAGAACTGAAGTTGGCAGCATTAAGCAGAGGCCAGATCGTGCAGGCCAACAGGCCACGGTAAAGAACTTAGATCTCATTCTAAGCCCACTGGATGCCACTAAAGGGTGTAAACCCGCATGTCACACACTCTGATCAACATTTTTAAAAGAAGGGTAATTTTGGATACCTTTTACGTTACCTTTCTCCTGTTCGCTCAAGTTCACAGATTGGACTCGAGAATTCCCCAGGCTGACCCCAAAACCAAGTGCTTTGGAGAGAATTAGAATGCTTGGAATAGAATAAAACTAGTAAACCACTGATTTGAATTCTTGGAGATACCAGGAAGACTAGCTCAGGTGGTAAAAAATAAAACTCCCACAGAAATACAAACAACAACGTAACTATTTTTCACCTATAAGTAAGCAAATATTTTCAAACAGCTTCACTGCAATTGGCACAATGTTTTAGAGACGGTCACACGGTCGTTCCTATCAAAATCTAAATTTTGCAGGGGTGCCTGTGTGGCTCAGTTGATTAAGCATCTGACTCTTGATTTCGGCTCAGGTCATAATCTCAGGGTAGTGAGACTGAGCCCCGGTGGGGCTCTGCACTGGGCATAGAGCCTGCTTGAGATTCTCTTTCTCCCTCTGCCCTCTTCACCCCTCCCCCTCAAAAAAATTAAAAATAAAAAAACCCTCTAAATTTTGCTTAGTCTTTAATCCAGAAATTTCACTTCAATGACTATATCCTTTAGAAATACTCTCATACATGCCAAAAACAGGTATAACAAAAGTGTGGTATCATTTATAATTAGGAAAAACTGGATATAGTTGAAATGAGCCTCAATTTAAAAAACGCATAAATAAGAAACAGAAGCTTTTTACTATTAAGTACTAAACAACTGTACTAAAAAGAATGTTCTAGACACTTTCTGTAATAATATGAAGAAGGTCTGGGTTTATTAATGAGTAAAAAAAAGGAGCATCACAGTAATATGGGTAGCATGATCTAATTTAAAAACACTGGGAAAAATACATGCACCTAAGCATGTCTGAATGTTCATAGAAAAAAATCGAGAAGGAACACGCAGCACGCCTAACACTGATAACCCTTGGTTACAGGTGGAACAAGGTGAAAGAAGGCAATGGAAAATGTCCTTTCTTTTACTTTATACACGTTGGTATTTGAACTTCTTTTAAGCATATATTATTTTTGAACTGTAAGAAAAAAGTAATAAAATTATATTAATAAAATATATTCATAGGCTGAAAGGGCAGGCAGAGAGAGGCACTAACCAGAAGGTAATAAAACAGTTAGAGCTTTAAGATGATAGGATGGTATCAATGCCTGAGTTTCACCTCCTAATTGTCAGGTTGGGGAGAAACTAAAGATTCAGATGAAATGATGCAGTTAGCGTGTGTGTGTGTGTGTGTGTGTGTGTGTGCACGCACATATATTTATGATTTTTCTCCAAACACCTGGAGACAGACAGTTTTTAACCATTACAAAACCAAATGTCACATCATCTCTGGCCATCTTAACTTGGTTAAGTTTCTTTGGCTTAACCTGCTCCAATCTGCAATTGACCTGTGAGATTTTGGGGAGTCATGAACACAGGGCAAAAGTGAAAAAGGGAAAATGGCTAGTCATACTAGTCATAGCAACCAATCCCTGAGCAGGTAACTTCCTGCCAGGACTACTTCTGAGTGATTTATGTATATCACCAACTCCAAAACCCTGCAGGGTAGGTAACACCTCATTCCCGCTTTACAAACGAATACACTATGGCCTCCCAAGCCAGGCGAGGGCGTCTGGCCCAGTAACACAGAAAGGGAGGTGCGGAGCTGACAACCCGGGCCTGACTCCAATGGCAGGCAATGCTTTCCACAGTGCCTCTAGGCTCCCTCAAACACAGAGGAAGCAGCCTCAATCCCAACGTATTGGAGCTGCTTGGCTATGCCTGAAGTCAGCTGGATGATGGTGCTAAAGAGAACAGAACACTTCTAATGCAGTGAAATTATCCTTTCAGAGTTTTTGATAATGTGCCCTAGTTGGCTGAGATCTGTATCAGCACTATGAGAAAGAAAAAAAGAGGAATTACTAAGCAATTTATAGTAGTTGTTCTCAGGTCCCCCCTGCCCCCCACCAGCCACATACAGAGACAGATGTGTGTTTTGCTCTCAAAATAAAGGGCTGATGAGTTGGAAGCAGGATTACTTTAGAATCTTCCTCTGATAAGACCTCCTCCTATCTGCTTAACTTTGCCTGGGAAGGCTATTCTGGACCCTTCCCTTCCCCACCACGTGGGGTTAGCTGCCAACACCTCCAGCCCTCACCGGTGTTACCCTAATGCCTGGAGCCTGCCAGTTCTCCAACAACACAACTTCATCAGAGGTTTTGCACTTACTCTGTGCCTGTCTTGCTCAGCAGAATGTGGGTAGGCCCCTGGAGCACAGGGACCGCACAATAGTCCTCTTTCTGGCCCCAGCGGGTAGCACATTGTCTGGTTGGCATCAATACATACTTAAAGAATGATTGAACACAATTCTAGCCAGACACATCATTTGGAACGGCAAAGAAAACAGAAGGGCCCTGCAGAGAAGTGCCTCTTAAGTTTTGATAAGAGCGGCTAAAAATAGTCCAATTCCTAGCTTGGGAGAGAAAGAAATGAAGAAGGAGATGTATCCGGCGTACAACTATTCTGTGATACTATAATGGTGGATCCATTTTTCGAAAGGATAGAAGGCACAACACAAAGAGTGAAACCTAATGTAAGTATGGTTGATAACGATGTGTCAGGGTTGGTTCATCCAGTGTGACAATGTGCCACACTGACACGCATGCTGACCCTAGGGGAGGCTGTGTGGTTGGGAGAGGGGGTATGTGGGAATCTGCGCTTTCCACTCAATTTGGCTGTGAACCTAAAACTGCTTTAAAAAATAAAGTCTACTACTTTTTTTTTAAGTACTAAAATAGATGTCAGCACAAAGAACTGCCACCGTTTGATGCTTTATGGCTTTATGAACAACCTTGCTCTTACTGAAATATAAAAAGAAATAGACCCCATTAGAATAAAGTAGAATAAATCATGCATATCCATTGCGATACAAGAGAATTCTCTCCATGGGCTTTGTTGTATTGGCCAACAGTACAGCCAGGTAGCAAAGAGAAATGTACCCTAGTATCAAGAAAAAAAAAAAAAAAGAAAAGAAAGAAAGAAAGAAAAAGAAAGAAAATCAGTGTTTGAAAAGCAAAATTAAACACTTAAAAACAGAACAACAAAAAAACAATGAAATACTTTTTCCAGAGGAAATACCATTTCCAAAGAAGATACACATTAATTTACTCTTATCACCTTTTTCCTCATCCATGGCCCAGATTTGGTTTCTAATATTAAAGATTGTGACAAAATTTGCCAGTTCAAAAAATTTGTGTGTGTGTATAGTCCTTACTTTTCACAATAAAAGCACTCCCTGAAATTCAATCATCTTACTGTTACTTTTTTACATTTACAAATTAATCTTTTACATGAATGAGGTTTAGGGCTATAGCCAAGGAATAAGTATTAATTAGTATTAATTGGTTATAATTAAGTATAGCAACTAGCAACTTCTAGAACCATCTCAAAGGATAAAGTTGCGCTTGGAATCTTGTCACGGACCCCTGCTGGAGTTGGGTACTCCGCACACAGAAATTTTAGATTCAGGGTCCTAGTTGGTAAAGGGACTTGCTCAAGGTCATATATCATATTGCAGCCACACCATTTGTAGCAGAGCCCATATGGCCCCCAAGCCACAATTTAGTGCTCCATGATGCACTTGATTTACATTATCTCATAAGCCAAAGAACAGCCCTATGGACTAGACAGTCCTAATAGATGCAATTTTTTATATAAGTCAAGGAGGCTTAAAGAAGTTACTAACTTGCCTGATGTCACACAGCAGGTCAGGGGCTGGAGCCGAACAGGCGAGCTGTACGCAGCCTGAAGGGGTAAGGGGAGTGACAAAAGCACAGACGGAAGAGGGGCAGTTTGAGTAGGGATTGTCACAATGCCCAGCCACCCAAGGGCGGAGGTAATCAGGGGATGGTCAACATTCACCCAAGGCTTGTTATTGTTACTCATAATACAGAGTTGCTTCTCCTCTTTCTGCCTCTTTTTGCCTCAAGGGTTACTGCCTCTGGAGTTGTGGCTACAAGAGTGAAAATCTACCTGCCTCTCAGATAACTCTGCCTGCCAAAAATTGGAGCAGAATAAGGTTGTCTGTATTCTCCTCCAGTACGGAGAAGGGAGGGGCAGCCAAAGGTAGGTGTGGCCAGATGATCTTTCCAGGGAGAAATCCTAGCCTGGGGCTTTGGAGTCCAGCATTCCTGTTCCAGGCTAGATACTGTGGCTTATTAGCTTTGTGACCAGGGACAAATAGCTTCATTTCTCTAAACCTATGTCCTCAACTATAAAACAAAGCTATCGGGGCACCTGGGTGGCACAGCGGTTAAGCGTCTGCCTTCAGCTCGGGGCCTGATATAAATAAATAAATAAATAAATAAATAAATAAATAAATAAATAAATAAATAAATAAAACAAAGCTATCAGCAGCTGTCCAGAAAGGCCATTGTGATGATTAACATTAGACGGGATGGCAAGGCGACCTCATCAGTGTTAATATTATCTATCACTTCTAATTCCCCCTCGGGTCTCTACCATCTAGTACCTTAAAAGTTCTTAGGAAATATTTGTTGAATAAAATATTATAAACAAGTTAAGCAGTTTATCTACTAAAGATCAAAGCCCAAGAAACATTTCTTTCTTTCTTTTTTTTTTTTTAAGATTTCATTCATTTTTTTTTTTTAACAGACTGAGACACAGTGAGAGAGGGAACACCAGCAGGGAGAGTGGGAGAGGGAGAAGCAGGCTTCCTGCTGAGCGGGGAGCCCGATGTGGGGCTCGATCCCAGGACCCTGGGATCATGACCTGAGCCGAAGGCAGGTGCTTAACAACTAAGACACCCAGGTGCCCCCCAAGAAACATTTCAAACTCTCCAGCAGTGGCTACCCAACGGAAGTACTAACAAGAGTTATTTTTTTATCTTACCAGCTTCTCGTAGCTAGCTAAAAAATCTCCAGAACTAAAGGGAAGACCTCTCTCCCCCAGACAGAAACTTCATTTTGAATAAGGCTTTTGAATACCTATAATACCCTAGATCCTCTCTAGTCAATCATAATAGCTATTGATCTGGGCTTTATGTGCATTGTTTCATTCTGTGCTCACAACAACCATTTAAAGCAGATATTATTTTAGTCTGATTATATTCTTACATACATTATATATTATTTTGCAAGTACAACTGAAATTCAAGAGAGTTCAGTGATTTTGACCTATGTCATAAATCACATTGTACAGAAGATAAAATAAAGCTTCCAAGCAGGTATTTAACTTCTCCCAAGGTGACCAGCTTCACAGTAAGCAGAGCCCAGAGTAGAGAAATCCAGGGAGTTTGACTGTGAAGACTTAACCACTACTCAGTTCTTCGTGCCTGGGTCAGACCCTCTATCTCCAGTTTAGCCTAACTGCTGAGAATCCTCAGTTATGAGGTTAAAATGAATGCACTATCAAGGTCATCAAACCTTGGTAGTTAAATACATTGTTGTACAAGTGTCCCCCCAAAAAGTAGCAAAGCTCATCTTTTGAGTCACTGATGGCCACCCTTGACAAGGGACCAAAGTCTATATTCTAGCAGTGGTCTGTGTTGGCCAATTGAACAAAATAATGTCTTCTGCAATTGTGACTCCAAGACCATGGCATGAAGGCTGTCAGACTTATGCTGCTTTCCCTCTGCTTCCCTCCAGCCTGACCTGTGCCACTTCTCTCGATTGCAACAGGCAAAGGCCCGAATTCCCACTCTACTTCAAAACCTGGCTGGCAATGGAGTTCTGGGAGAGGCAGGACAGGGTCACTCCCTTGCTCCCCCTGTTCCATCCATCCTAAAACCACTGCTGCCTCACCCTCTTCAAACCATAGAGGTGGCAACCCCTTGAGATGACCAGAGGGCTTTCCACTCTGGCAAAGCCACCCCCAGATTCATTCACTCACTCCAATGTGGAGTGAAGGTCTCTCTGCCAGGACTTACTGGAATTATGAAGCAAAGGCATTTTGAGGGCACTCCATGGTTTCATTTACTCCCCAGCATTCCTCCCTGAATTAATTAATTCCTCCCTGAATTAATGTAAGCTGTGCCCACTCTGTGCCCAACTTTCTCCTCTACCTCTTCCAGAGTTGAGCATAAATGCTTCCTCAGGGAAGCCCTTACCAACTCATTGATGGAGAGATCCTCTCCTGCACACCCTGTAGGTTTCCATCTATTGCAATTAAACTCCTTATCGTGAATTCCTTTTTTGGCAAGTAGTGACCTGCCTTACCTGTTAGCATGTGACACTGAGGACAGAAACTATGGATCTGGTCTATCTTTTTATCTTAGGCACTGGGAATTTAGAAGCCTCCCAGTTAAGCACTTCGTGAATATTAATTTTATTAGTTACATCCTTTTTGCCACCATCTGTACCTTCAGAATTTTGGTCTAATTCTCCCATGGGAGTACTCCAATTAAACCTAGGCCCATCTGTTTTATTTGAAGACCTACCAACCACTGGCACTTTTGAGGGCCACCTCTATTATCATCTGTCCTCTACAGAGGAGTGAAATTGATTTCCCCTGAGAAACAAACTCTGGGGCAGGGACTCTCAATGTTTGCTTGTAATCTCTGTATGTTCTAATACCTAAGCTACAACTCAGCCTCCTCTGGTCCTTCCTAAATACCTAGTAGTATCTTGCTGTGCTTGCAAATACACACCAATCATTCTTGCATATACTCTGCAGATAAAATGGCTGTATTTGTTCAATAAGCAGTTTCCCCAGTTAATTCAGTAAAAGGAAATAAAAGCCCTTCTGCACATATTCTGGGTCTGCTCATTTTGCAGGTCCTTTTAAACGCTACCAAACATGTCATTTTCCTACATTAAGCAAGCTCAGTCCACTTAGAAGAAATGGGAACAGCAGCCTACACCAAGATCACCCAAGAATAAATGCACATTCTGTATAAGGCTCCCTCCCTTTACTTTCTTGTGCAAGAACCATGATAAATTAAGGACTCCCACTCTAGGGATAGATGGCTTCCCTGCTGCTGAGCTCCCGAACACCTTCGGCATTCGCATTCCGGGTTCTTCCTATTTAAAATTCTCTTAAGAGCCTATTGACAAAGACCAGGGCCTTGAGCCTCACAGGACTGGGGCAGTGGCTTCAGCTGCTGGCCGAAGGAGTGCTGGTGGCCTTCCACACACCAGTCCCAAATGCCACATCTCCATCCCTCATTATGCCAACAGTGCCATGTGGCCATATTTGTCCGTTTTCTGTAATTCAATTACCCAGTGAGCGCGTTCCCTTTGTCTGACACCAAAATCACCCAAGACACAACTGATCTTAAAACCAAAACACCCCAGTGTAGATTCTGATATGGGAGCGTGGTGATCAGCAGTGCTTGCATTGATTCTGAAAATCAATGTGCACTGAAAATTTATGTGTATGAGACATTTTTCACGAACACTGAGGGCCTAGGAGCAATGGGTGATTAATTCTCACAGAGCTAATGCAGGGAGGGCTGTCACTAAATGAATTCATCAAAATGTTTACTGAGCAATGTAAAGATGACACACACTGATATAAAACTTGCAGCTTGATTTTTGAACCACATATGGCACAAAGAGGTATACAAGTGGAAAAAAACCAGAAATTCAGTTAACACTAATAGATGGCTTATTGGAAAACTTTATAGCATTTTTCAAAAGGACTGGACAGATTTTATTTTAATAAGACAGTGAGGAGGAAGTGGTTCAAAAGATGTCATCAATCTTTTATTTAACTAAACACTGCCCTTCATTTTGAAGGAAATGATACAATTTCAAATCGGAACTTCCTTCTCAAGAAGTGGTATGAGAACGTAACATTGATTTAACATACATTCTTCAACAAAAATACAGTTTACACAACTCACGAGGAAATAAAATATACATAGAATTTACCATGTTAGTCAATGTAATTCTCCATAGGTCACAAGAATTATAGCTAAGAACAAAATATAGTGAATACTTGAACAAACCAGTCAAGTCTGTAGTTACTGTGATTTAAAAAAAATTTTTTTCACAAATAAAATGTAACTTTCCAAACAAAACCATTCGATGACCATGATCATAGATTTTATTCTAATTTATTTTTTTAAAAAATGGTTAGACAATCACATAATATCAAGAGTCTTCGACACAGTGGATTCCATTTTGTTAAGAAAAAAAAATAGAAAACAAGTAGTCATTAATTTTTCTTCACTCTCCATAGCATATGTTGTATAAAATTAAAGTTTTGCTTCCAAAAATATGTTTCCATGTGGTTGTCGTGTTGTCTAGTGGTGCTCTTAGGGCCAGAAGCACCGAAGACACGAGAAGGTTAACCACTGAAGTGTCATTTTTCATAAAAACTAAAAATTTCCTTAAAGGTCTTGCGTCAAGTCTTCTGCTATAGGCATTTTAGTGCTATAAAGTCATTTTAAATTACATGTGGAATAAAAGCTACAAAAGGTACGAGTTCTTTTGATACAAAAAGTTGTGTAGCGGACATTGTGGGCTTCTTTGACATACATAAGCAGTCTCAATAAAATATTTGCTCAAATAAGAAAATAGAATTTGTTTCATTACTTTTAGTATTAGTATGTGTTCCAGTCCGGAGTCCTGCTTATCCCTGCCACAGCTTCTGAAGAATGTGAGAATCAAGATTTCTTTCAAAGAACATACATAATTCACAGTACAAAATAGTTCTAAAGTCTTATTCCCAAGGAGTAACAAAAATTATTAAATATATATATATTTTTTAAAGTGCCAGATGTAGCCATAGCCTGGACGCTGATATCTCAGTTATCCGCAACACTGCCACCTTGAGGAAAGAGATGCGCTGATAGATTCCCCCTTTCTTGGAGCCTTCCAGGTTGGTTGGTGCTTTACTTCAGAGCCTTAGAGAGCCCTAAGAAACTTCCAATGGAATCATTCTTCGTATTACACACTTCGCACCTCTGGTAGCCAGTAAAAATGCTTGCAGGACATGAGAAAGCAGTCTCTGGAGTGGATGGATTTCCTTTTCTAGTTCACTTTCAAAAACCTCTTCCCCGAGGCAGAATACTACGACTGGTGTGGATTTTACGAGTTCTTCCTTCAAGTGGAAACTTCCCACAAAAAGCAGTTCCTTTGTGACAACAGACAGTCACTGGTGTACCTCCATGTGACCAATGACATTCACTTTCCAGTGGAGGGCAAAGGAGGTCGACAGAGAGAGAGGAGTGGAAAAGCTAGCTGGCTAGCCAGCCCAGAGCTGTTAGACAGTGCTTTTCTGTTCTTCTCCCCTCTTGCTGTCTGCACACTGGTCTTTCTTCAACTACCGTGTTAAGCATTAAAAAAAACCCAAACCTGTTAGATATGTGAGGCTCTCCTAAACGTCTTTTACCTTGCTTGGCTTTTCCATGAACAAGAGAATATAAACACGAAGCTGGGAGATCATGACACATGAAAACTAGATCCACATTTCCCACAGGTGACTGACATCTCTCCAAAGTCCCAGAGTAGGGCTGCGTGTGGTTCATCTTTAGCAAAGGGAAAGGACCTGCTTGGTGATCCTTGTGGGAACAGGGAACATAGCTAATGCTCCTAAAATTAAATTATTTCACATTGAGGTGCTACGACGGTCTAGGCTTTTAAAAATTATGGCATCAACTTCCAAGTTTGAAAAATGTATACAAGGAAATCCTTCAAGTCTTGTTGCCATGAGTTAGAAATCCCTAGGGAGAAGGCCCAAGGATGGCCACAGCTCTATAGGGCGTTCAAACAGGATTCCATTCCAGCTCTAAGAATTCCTTCACAAAAGGACTTCAGTGTCATCTAAAATGACTCCCAAGAGAAAGGAAAACTTCACTCAACTTTTGAGATGGCATTAGCAATGCCAATCTGCAGCAAAGCAGCACTGTGAAATCAAGGGCACGCATCATCCAAGTGCTCACGTGAATACAAGAGACGGGCTGTGAAGATTTCTAGAAGCCCCACAGTACAGCCAACAGGATCAGCGACAGATCCTTAGAGTAGGGGCCAGCCTGCTGCCGACAGATCTCACAACCACCAACCTGTGCCTTAGGACTGTCACCAGATTCGGTGCTGACTACACCAGGTGGCATTTTATTTGTGATGGCTGTCACCCCTCTTAATTGCGAAATCACCCGGGGGGGGGGTTCTCCAAAGAACAAAGAGCCTGCTGCAATATAACAAGACTTCGCCTCTTGATTAAATCACATCAGGTGTGGCTAGCAGAACAAACACCTTATCACTGAATAAACCTCAAGCCTAAGATTTTATCACCCGCAGAACAAAAGTGAGTCAGGGGGATGGGACCATGAGGAGACAAAACAAAACAAAACAAACAAACAAACAAAAAAAACCAAAAAAAAAAAAAAAAAAAAAACCCCACCAAAAACCAAAACCCCCCCAAAAAACACCACAGGCCCACCACCAAATCCTTACAGTTTACAAAAGGTTACCTTCACTGTTCAGGAAGGGGGTTACGTGATGAGTGGGAAATAAACTAATTTCTGCAGGGCAACCCCCATCTGACTGCTTCTGTAATGGATACTTTACGGGGTGGCACTAGCCAACCCCTGTGTGACCTGCGGATGAACACATCCGAGCAGGTTTAATTAGATCAGAGACACAAAGGGCTATTCCCTCCTTTGATAACAACGTGGCTCCAAGTCCCTACAAAAGCAGGCTAGAAACAAAGGCAGCATAACAGAATCCTAATTGAATCCTTCCCCCAGCCGGCCCGCGACAGTGATTTACTTGGAACCTGGGAAGTGGTGGCTGGAGCAGGAGGGAGCCCGAGACTCCACTAGAAGCCAGCTCCAGAAGATGAACTACCTGGGGGTGGGGAGGGGAGGTAGCAAAGTCTTTGTTTTGTAGCCCAAGTTTACACAACTATTTATTACACTTCACAGGGGGCTGCTTGTGTGGCCCGCGGCTCCCAGACCTGGGCCTGGTCTCTTCGGCCTTATACCGCAGGAATCCCCCGAAGTACATCACCCCGCCTCCCACATCCCACACACACCCCTGGGGGTGGGGGTAGCAGATCTGTGGCTCTGCCTGCAGGCAGGGCGCCGCCACAAACCCTCTCAGGCCTCAGTACCGGGCACCCTCCAAGCGCAGGGGAGGAGGGGAAGCGGGGAGGAGGCAATGGCAGCCACTGGTCCTCCGAACTTTCCTCCACCCCCGAGTGCGTAAGAAGGGTAGATTTTGGACCCGGGTCCAGCAAGGCTTAAGTGTCAGGCAAGTCCACCGTTTGGCCCACCTCAGAAAGGAAGACAGATCCAGCGGGGCGTGCAGGAAGTGCCCCCAGCCAAAGTGCTCCTACCTGCTCCCTCTTCCTCCTCCGTCCAAGATAACAAGCCCAAGCCACAGCTGGCTGCGCCCTTCGCCAACTCTCCTTTTTTCCAAATGGCGCAGGAGCCCAGATGGGGCCCGGAAGGTGCTGGAGGAGGGAGTGAGAGGAGGGGGAGGGGGCGGCGGCGGCTGCGAAAGGCTCCCTCTCAGGACTCGGCACTCAGCTCGCCCCTCAGTGCACCGCCGCCTCGCGGGCCTCGTCCTCCCGGCCGGGCGCAGGGGGGCGCCCGGCAGGCGGCGTAGTCCGCGCCGCGTCGATGTCGCCCTCGTCCGGCTCGGCCGGGTGCAGGTGCGTGGCGAGCTCCTGCAGCACCGCCGCGCGCCCGATCTGGTCGTTACGCCGCTTCTCCATGATCAGGTCCTCCAGACTCTGAAACTCGAGCGTGTGGCTGCGCTGCGCCGAGAGCTGGATCTGCAGCCGGTAGGGCTGCTTGCCGATGCGCAGCTCGCCGCCAATCTTGAACTCGCGCTTGCCGTAGCGGCACCAGGCGGCGAAGCTCTCCGAGTTGCGCCAGCTCAGCTCGCGCTCCTTGGCGCCCACGTGTGCCAGCGCGTTCCGCACCACGGCGCCAGGGCTCAGCGGCTTGTAGCGGTACAGGTCGTTCACCACGCGGCCGCGCCGGCCCTGGCTCGCGTCCGTCAGGAAGCTGTTGCTCACCTCCAGCCGGTGCAAGTGCACCACCTGGAAGTTGCCCACGTATACAGCCCAGTGCGGGTACTGCGCCTGCGACACGAACTCCACCAGGTCGCCAGGCCTGCACTTGTTGAGCAGGTTCTCGGGCGTGTAGGTGCTCAGCGCCGCGGAGCCCGGCGCGAAGCT